>NC_090201.1:11797445-12126195 GCF_033026475.1 Channa argus | reverse complement strand
TCCAACCTGACCAGCTTAGGTAGAGCTTAGGGTCCCAGATCGCTAGCGCTGCAAGTGGTATTATTGGGCTAATGGGGGTAACAGATGCCTCTGTGACGACAGCATCTTTCCGTCTGTCCATCTGTCCATTCAAGCCGAGTCATCCAGAGCACACACCAGGTGTGCTCAGAAATAGAGTTCACATGAAAGGATATGGGGGCTTGTCATTCAATAGCACTGTGTTCGCATTCACCTCTGTGGCATTAAGCAAATCGATACAGACAAGAGTCGATGAATGAGGAGAGCTTTTGGGACTGTAGGAGGCAGCCAGTTACTCAAATGACAAAGCCCCCCCCATCAGCCAGCTGTTCATCCCAACAGTCGTTTGGCTTATATACAAGTTACTGCTTCAGTAGAAGCAAGGTGTTGGCACACTTTCTGATAGCTTGGAATAAGTGTTGAGTAGCCAGTTAGCATAAGCCATTCACAGAGCTATTCTGTTGGCTTAGCTCATTAACAAAAGCCCAGACTGTCGTGCGTTCGGAGTTCTCCCCGACTAGCCCCTGAGTGTGTCGTAACCATGTGCAGGTGCGTCAGAGCCCATGTTCCTACAGATTAGACCTGCTGCTTGGATACAGACTGATGCACTAGACCTGCACAGCACAGCAAACAGAGGCATTAAGGCCCCAAACACAATATTAGGCAAGCATAGACCCCATTAACCCTCTGCAAACTCCTGATCATGCAGTGGAGGTTCAGCGTGTTCTGTACAACATCTGACTTTATTAGCCAAGCAACTTTGCAAAGTGAAAAAAAGAAAAGCAAAAAGAACAAAAACTTCTGTGTATCCAAACATCCAGCCTACTATGCGCAGCTGGCGTTCAGCTCTCCATGCTGTGAAAACTGCCTCTTCTGCACAATAAGGGCTAGAGAACAAGGTTCAAGCAAACAAAGTATTCAGCAGATCATGTGTCATAAAACATGTGAGTGGGAATGTGGAGGACTAAAGTCACTGCTTTTGTCCTCGACTTCCTGGTATCTGGAATAAAGAGTCCCTCCCTTTCAGAGAACTTGTCCAATGTAAACCACAGGGTACACGAAAGCAATATCACAAAACTTTAGGTCTCACAGGCACAGCACAGATGAAAGCCATAGTACAAAGTCCAAAATAGATTCTACAAAATAAGCCACAAAGATATAAAGGCTTATCAAAACACTGATAAGACGCTAATTGCTTATAATTGCGTACAAGGAAGAAGTAAAATCAAAGCAGCGCTTCCCGGACCCCCCCCCCCCCCCCACACACACACACACACCTTGTGATTGATATAAGGTGGCAACACAAAAGAAAACATGTTTACAAGTTGCGTCCTGGCCACAGAACGGCTTGAAATAAATGTGTCAATAAAAAACATTTTAGGTACACCATATTTTTGTAAGTGCCAAGAGCTGTTAGGGGACGAAGCCAAAGCCACGAGATGGCAGGGAGTGTTTGTTTCACTTGGACATCAACTGGTTTCGTGTAGTTTAAGCAAATCTACATTAGGCAAACAGAGGACCGGAGGTACAAAGAGTGCAACACTTTGTTATGGTTACCTGTTGCTATTGGGCCCTCAGGTTTCCTGCTTATGATCATCATAGTTGCATTTAATACGTGATGCCAGCATCCGAAGTCGAAAAAGAATCAAACAGTAAAAAAAACCAAATGGTCAAACTAGTCACGTAGCAAATTTAGCTAATAGCATTGATAACTTCGCCGTGATCGGTTGTATCTGCTGGTAAGTGAAGTCCCAGGAACTTCGACTTGAGTTATAGTTTCGACAAAACTAAACTCAAGGGAACGTTACAAAGTGCTTTCTCCTGCCTTAATGAAAAGCACACTGCTGTAAGGTCAGTGTGTTGCTCTCACGCTGGCCCTGGCTAACATTAGCCTTGGCTGCAGTTTGAAAAACCTGAGCAGGCGGTGGGGGTCGCTTCCTTCAGCTAACGTTAGCTAGCCAGCTAGCTAGCACCGCCACGTCCAATTCGACTCCCCTGTCCAAACTAGTCTGAGTCCAAATACTACAGCTTGGTGGTCTGACCCGTGTGCCCCTCGCCTTTCTCTGTCGGTACAATGGGTCGATCCAGAGAACCATTCCCGTGCTTATTCCCGGGTAACGCTAGCTGACTTTGATGGAGGCAAACGGCGATGCTACCACTTGGCGAGCCCAGAGGATTGTCCTTCTCCGGGGCAGCTTGGGGCTGATTCGCTCGTCTTCGAGGAGGGCTAGCCAAAGGAGGCTAGCTGCACTGGTGCCCCATGTTCACAACAGCAGCATCCCTTCTGTAGTAAAGCTTCACCTGTACTCTGTTCAGTAATTAAATCTGCAGTGTTTAATCCTTCTCTGCGGTAGGAGTTTCCTATTCGACACAGCTGTGTGCTGTTGCTAAGGGCGTCTTCACTGAGCCCGGAATCAGCAGCCCACAGAGGGAGGGAGCAGGGCGGCGCTTCGCTTCCACGCAGCCAGGAGCAGAGCGCCCCACAGCGACCTGCATGAGAGTTTGATGGATAGTACCTTCAGATTTTAATGGCCTGTTTGGACAGGGAGAACGATTCCAGCTAGACAAACCCGTTTCAGTGGTCATGCGAACACCTTCCACTATCATGCAAAACGAATGAATGTATCTTTTAAATAAGAGGTTGTAAAAGAAAATAAATTGATAATGAAGGGCGCTTGCAATAATCCAAGTCTGCAGTGTTAAATGTTGATGAGTCAGAATAGAAATCAAATAAAGAAAAATCAATTGTAATGTTTTAGGAGGGAAATGGCCGAACACAACCTGGCAACCCAAAAGCTGATCCAATTAATGGATTGTAAATATTCTAAACCACTCCCAGTAATGATATACTAATCTTTATTATCGTCATCTACTGAACGCTAATAACTACTTCAGCCTACTTTCAGCTAGAAACACCGTTCAAACTTTAAAACGTTCAGCTTATTAAGGACATTATTGTTATAATGTTATGCCATTATTTTATGGCTTTTAAATATCTCTTATACTTTTAAAGGTTTTTATAAGTTTATATAAAAGAAAACATTTCTTAAATGGCGTCAATCAATCACGTCACATAGTTGGCCTTTATAGTTTCTACCTTTGAAGTTTAGCTAACTGGCTTTGAAGTTTGCGTAACCAATATAAGGAAACGGCATTTTGTTTGAGCTATTTGAGCAAAACCAAAACTTTCAGCTATTTCAGCACTTCAGCTTTTTTTTTTTTTTTTTAGCTTTGCTCGGAAAATCCTTTCAGCGCTGAATCATTCACAGTGCATTTTCTTTGCCACCAACTAACACTTATAAACTCTCTATAAAGGTCGCTTTTTTAAAAAATTGATACCATATGACTTCTACATTTAATGTACAGATTCATGTTTTTCACTTTGTAAAGCATTACACTGAGGGGCTAAGTAGAGCTCAAACAAGTTGGTAATAAACTTTTACTATTATATAAAGGGTTAATTGGTAATTTTAAAGCATTGTGCTGAAAATTCACTGGTTTTTACAATATCAGTATAACTGGATTTTTTTACTTCTCTGTCATAAATGCTATAGGGCTTTGAACTGGTATGGCACGTCATTTCTAGCAGGCAATTTGGACAATAGATAATTTTGATGGGTTTCAGCTTTATATTGTCTTATATTTCACGAGACAGAGAATATTTTAATCCTGAAAATAATCTTCTGATTAATAGATATAAAAACCAAATTAGTGGCAGCGCTGCTGTGTTAAGAAGTGCTAAGAAAACCTTTAATCAGGCCCACACAGTGGTGTTGGTCACTCACTTTGCATACACTGTCAGGAAAGTTGAAACATGGGTTGAAATTGGAGAGCATACAGAGATCTATACAGGGCTAGATATAGTTAGGGACAGGGTAGAAGACAGACAAAGTGAGACCGCACAGGCATGAGCAGGGGGAGAGGCCATATTCAGACAGCAATGCATGCTGGGTGGCGGGTGGTGCTAATCCTAGCTCTTTCTCAGAGGTGAGAAGAGGGGTCTGTCTATATTTGCTGCAATAAATAAGCATAGTGACACAGTTTTAGGCACCCCTCTGGGAAGCAGCCAGCTCTTAGGGCCAACTTGGCCGTGCTGATTATTCTAAGATGGTGGTGTGTAGAGAGAGTAGGGTGACAATACCTATGAAGTGATCACTTTCCTCTCAAAAGGGTTGAAGGTCAAAGTGTGGGGACTCTAATCACAGCCAAGGAATTTACAACCACAGCAAGAAATGGGGCCAGACACAAAGCTACCTATAAATCCTTGTGGGGGGTTGGGGGCACTTTCTGTATTCGGGCCTTGAGCCTGTTGAAGATACTGACACCTGTGCCTTTATTGGTCTGACACCTTCTATTGAATGTGGTTTGAAACAGAATCAGCAAAAAAACAAAAAAACAAAATACTGAGAAACTTGAATGCTCTATTACATGAAGTAAATCACAAATGTGTACTTGGGTATGACCATAGACTGTTTATATTCTAAATGGAGGGATGTGAATTACAGTTTAGATGTGGTATCACCACCTGCTGGTAGTATAAAATAAAGACAAGCGGTCTTCTAGTGAATAAAACAAGATATTGAAATCTTCAGCACTTCCATTGAACAATGAATTCGGTTTAAATCTTTGACCCTCTAGGTAATGTTCACTTTTCGCTGTAGTATGAGTTGTTTTTTGTGAACAAAGCTGAAACGCCTGGTCAGTCATTTTTAATTAAAAGGCATCTGTGTAGGTTTTCTTCTAAGATACACCCAATAGTTTCTAAGTCTAAAACTACCTTTATGACATATAGAGAAATACTAAAATATGAGCTATCAAGGAAGGACTTACTAGTTCGCCGCTTCAATACTAGTTTATAGTGATGTAACATAAAACCCAAAGATAAAACGAAATTAGCACATTTCAATAAAGGGATAACCTTTTTATTGAATTTTGATAGTCTGTACAGTTCTACTGATATATATCTTTACACACTTCTTCAGATAAAACAAAATAAATTGCAAATAAGCATGTTGTGACAAAAGCATGTCTCAACATCCTTGACATATCACGTGGTTCGAAAGAACCATGAAATAAATAACAAGAACCTCGCACACACACACTCACACACAAATACGTTCACACACAGAGTGCATGTTAAAAAGACACATGGGTGTTAAGGGTAGAGGAACAGACAGCAAAAATACACCACCGCCCAAGAAAACACATGCAAAGCACCCACACATAGACTCAGGCACCTGTGTGCTGAAACACACATTACACAGGGGTACATTAAACAAAAGGCACTGCCAGCAGGAAAAGCTTAGGCTTTGGGTGGTGGTGTCAAAAAAATCAAAATAAAAAAGGTTTGGGTTGACTGAGCATGTGCTTATGGACAACAGACCTCATTCATTAGTATTTATATCCATAAAATGAAGAATTTCCATTTTTTAAAAATGCTTTGGTAAATCTGTTATTTTATGATGCATGCATTCCAAATAGTTGTTCTTAAAACATCCATTATTACCTATATGTTGGGATATACGTGAACTCTCTGCAATGCTTTAATACTTGATAAATGAGGCCAAATGAGGGAGCGCCACACACACCAAAGTCACACTAGTCACATTTTCCCATATTAAAGGAACATGCAAGCACACACGCACACAAATGCGCGCACACACGCACGCACGCAAATGCGAGCACACACACACACTCACAACAACCATTAGGAATTATCAAAAGCATAATAATATTCATAATAATAACAACAAAGTAAAGATTTTGTCAAACTTTTTCCAGTGTCTACATTATACATGTGTTTTGCAAACACAGCACTGGTACATCATAGCCATTATCATGAATTTTAAATATTTTTTTGTTTCTTTTTTCCCTTTTTGGGTGGAAGGTGATGAGATGATAGAAAAGGAAAACAAAGATGCATGACCCAGACTAGAACCAATCAATGATTGGCATCTAAATGTGCAAAACAGAATCCGGTTTATTCTTTACATACACCACCCTTTATATCAATAAATTCCCTAACTCTCATACCTTTAAAATCCACTCAATACCTATGTGCCTCTAAGCTTTGGTGTAAAAATCATCTCACATTCAAATACACCCCATAAACAATAACAGTGTATGTAAAGTGTAACATCTGTAAAGGTCGTGAATTGTAGGCATCATTTGTGAGTGGAGTTCAGACAAGGTTGGTCAGATCAGGATTGATGGAGGGAAATGTAATCACAGTTATCATCTGAGAAGAGGCCAGGTTTCTTTTTCTGTATGGAGGAGGCAGGGGTGGTAACAGTGTCTGATGGAAGATCTTTCCGTCAGTTAATCACCTGACAGTGTCTTCACACAAGTCTTTACATGGCATTTAGGTGGGTGAATAACAATAATTACAGGGATGGAAGAGTGTCCTCTTTTTTTGCCTCTTTTAGGCTTTTTTTTCTCTGCTCAACACATGCTCCCTGAGAGAGATCAGAGAATGGATCTCGCTTTTTTTAATCTTTCTGGTCCTTGTTGTCATTCTCCTCCGGACTCCAAACCTGACACTGACACCTCCATAACATCTCAATAAAAAGCAACAACATCAATGATAACTCTATACATCAATTGCAAGAATAATAATAATAAAAAAAGAACACAGTGTGATTGTCCTTCCATCCCAAAGAGATGCAGAAAAAAGCAATCATGCCTCTCGTTTTAATTCTAACTCTATGTTCGGGGGGATGAGCTGAGAGAGACTCATGCATAAGTAACACTTGCAGTAGCAGCAGCAACAGTAGCAGAAGAAGAAGTAATCTTTAAAAACACCATCTCTTCACAACAGTCACAAATGAAATCTAATGTTGGAGTTTCAGGTCCTTGGCAATGAAAACACTACAAGTCCAATCAGTTAGCAGACCCACACAACCTGTAGGCTTCCATGTCGCTTTCAGCCGCAATTCTCTCCTCAGGGAGTGGATGTACGGATGATGTTGGGGTGATTCATATGTGTCCTGAGAAAGGGTTTGCAACTGCGTGTGATGTGGGTGTATGTGCTGTATGTTTGTGTACATATGTCGAGGGCTTTACATCCGGTTTTACATAAGTTCAGCTGTGGCTCCAGTTTCTGAGTAAGCTCATGGGGTCAGTGTTCAAAGGGTCAGTCTCTCCCTGGGTTGAAATCATAAGGTAAAAGGTGAGGGGTCAGGGATCATGTTGTTGTAGGGCCAGCTGTAGTTTCTTACGGTACGTGGCGTATTTTTGCTCCACTACCCTCACGCGCTCCGACTCCTCCTTCTCTAGGATTACAAGGAAATTTTGTAGCTCAGGGACAGAAAAAGCATGCCACTGTAAGAAAAAGAAAGAAAGCGAGAGAAAAAAGACTGTTAGACTAATGCAAACAGTTCTTCTCCATAGCCTTCCACGAATGTCTGTCAACCTGCACTGTAATAACTTCAAGTGTGTAAAAATATGTTTGTGTATGTTTGTATGCTTTTTTACCTCCACCTCTCCAGTCTCATTTTCCTTTAGGACAAAGCTGAGTTGCTCTGTGTCCGGTCCTGCTATCAACCTCAGCAGAAGAGGACGGTCACATAGAGGAAGCTTCTGGAACAGATCTGCAAATAACAAAGAAAAATATGGTGTTAAATGCTATTTTATTACGTACATACTGTATATCTCCTCTGAGCTGGTGACCAGGTGTGCTTTTCTCACCCTGCCCGTCCCGGTGCGTCTGCCTATACAATGCAAACTTGCGAGGATTGTCCAACACCATGAACTTCTTTAGCAAGCCCTGGATGACCTCTTGGGTGGTGGTGAGAGAACTGATGTGCAGCTGCTTCACACAGTCGGATGGCAGATAGAAAGATGTTCTTTTTTCACTCTGCCCACAGTCTGTCCCATCCTGGTCCTCTGACAGTGCTCGATTGTGGCTACCGGTCTGCCTTGACGCTCCATCTGATCTCACCGACTCCACAACGGGGACCGTGACTGGTCGACTGAGCCTCAGGTGGACCTTAATAAAGCCTGTGTAGGATCCATCTGAAGCCTGCAACCCACACAGACAAACAGGGAGACAGTTAGAAAGGACATTTAGGGAAATATACTATCTACTAGCTGGGCTAGTTAAGAAGGCTAAGTCTACAAGCAAGCAGCAGCTTAGATATTTTAGCATGAAAACTGCAAACATCTACCCTGGCTCTGTCCTAAAGTAACTAAAGTAGTATGAGTCAAAAAATATGCAGATCCACAATTCTTGTACAAATTAAACAAATAAGATGTAAATAAATGAGCTTTCGATGTGCTGTTACCTTTGGGCAGACCCATACTAGTTACATACTAAATAATGATAAATTGTCGGAACTTATAGAGTGATTTTCTACCTTATAAGTACCCAAAGTGCTTTACAGTTGCTTTTCATTCACCCACTTACACACCAATGATGGCAGCTGCCATGCAAGGTGCTGACCTGACCAAACAGGAGACACTGTGGAGTTCAGTGTCCTGTCCAAGTACACTTTAACAGGAAAAGATGGGGATCAAGCTGCCAATACTGGGATGGAGGGGCAAGTTCTCTACCTTCTTTGACACAGCCGCCCCAATAAAAATAATGCATCTTTAGCCATTCATTCTGATCAACTCACATGGATAAGAATTCTCTGGTTGTTCCTACTTTTATATGGTTAATTGCTACATATGTCCCAGCTCAACTTCCTGTTTCAATTCAATAATTAAGAAAGTGAGGAAGCTGTAAAATGATTTGTCATAGCTAGTTTATCATTATACTAGTACAAGTGCAACAAGTGTTTACAACTCACCAGTTTCATGCCATTTTCAGAGACTTGAGTGTTATACTCTTCTATTCTGGTCCGCACCTCTTCCTCTGATAAGTCTTTTGCTCCTCCCTCCTCTTCCTCCTTTTTCTCAATCTGCTGTAAGTTGAGAGAAAAATAAATGATTAGTGAAATGTAAATAAGAGGGTTTTATTTTTAACCAGCAGATGGCGCTGGTTTCACTTGCAGTCCTAAAAAATGGTCTACCTTGGTTGGCTAAATTTTATGAATAGACATCTAAATAATATATAGTCAATCTATCACATTTTTATTTAACAAGTGGACTGACAAAATTTTAGGCACAGCAGGTACAATATTTCGTTTAAAACAAGACTAAACGACATCTAGGCCAAGTTCTTGAGTGTGTGGTCTCTCACATTATCATTTACTTGTAAAAACCAGTTGCTCTCCTATCTAGCGCCATTTTAAAAAAGAAAACCTGCTGCCCTGATTTCAACTAATGCAGATTCTTATAGACCCTTCACCACCCTCCTCCTCCTAACCATGGTTTCACAATTCTGTAGATATACACAAAGACAGGAAATGTTGTGAATGGACTAAACCACACTCAATATTACAACACTAGTACACTGAAAGAATTGTCTCCCTGTCACTTTCACTTATTTCCCTCTGCGACTACTAATAGAGAGAGAGAGCGACAGAGAGAGAGAGAGAGAGAGACTAAGGCAAGAATAAAGTGGGAGGAGAAGGAGTCAAAGAGTGGGAGGCAGTGAAAGAAAGAAGTAAGGGGTAAGGAATGATGAAAGAATGGCTGCTGAGCCAGCCTTAGCAACACAGTTTGACTGGGTTATTTATAGTACAGTGGGATGCATCCTCTCTATCTCACAATTTTCTGGGACAGAGAAAGTGAAAGGCATGTGTGTGTAAGGTATTATTTACATTATAGGGACTTAAATCTGACCACACAATCACTTGTGGGAAATGACCGTCCTTGTGGGAAAAAGATGCTGATCCCTGTGAGTTTAACTGGGATCATTTTGTTTAAGATTAGGGTTGTTTGTATGTTTGGGGTTAAGTTAGGGTTAGGAGAATGAAATATCTTGATGACCTAGTGGATATAGTTAGGTTTAGGGAAACTGGACGGTGTGTGTGTGTGTGTGTGTGTGTGTGTGTGTGTGTGTGTGTGTGTGTGTGTAAAAGTTGATGCAAGGCAGGAATTGTTCACTAGGGGAGTCCTCAGGCATGAAGTCACTGTTTAATTCAATATTGATGCAGCGTATATGTATAAGTGTATATGTGTATCTTTGTGTTTGCAAGCATATAGAGTGTGGCACCTTCTGGCAATAAGCAACACACACACGCACACAGTGTAGTGCGGTAATAACATTTAAGATTCAAGGCTTTTGCTGGAAAATGTGTCCATATGTGAAAATGGACACATTCAGTGTCCTGTCCAGTGAAAACAAGACTTTTGATTCTGCAGTGAAGAAAGCTGATACTATTATGATCAACTTAAATGTCATTCATGTAAGAAGGATATTAAAACCCAGATTTCAATGAAACTTTGTTATCGTAGATAGATGTTATGTATTGCGAATGGTTCGATCTGGGAGTTAAGCAAAGAATCTGGAACATAAAAGCTAAAATTACTCTCAGTCCAATGCTACAAAATGAAAAGAAACTTGCAGGAATTCCTGTGTTTGTATGCGAGTTTCTAAAAGTAGCCGAAGCAGGTCTCTGCCCTCCCTTTCTGCATACCAGTGAGAGTGGTCAGAGGACAATAGAGCAGGACAACAGTGCTGTTTCCCCCCTTACAAAAAGTCTTGGGGACACCGACCTGACCAAACCAGGTCATAAGGAAGCCAATGACCAGCAAGACACAGAAACACAGAGAAGTGAAGCCTGAAAAGGCATGTGCAGTTTGGTAGTTGGTTACAGGAAAACACCAACATTTTGAGACACTGTAACTTTGGTCTTCAATTTGTGAGAAATTAAATCTTTTTTACTGTGTTTTTACTTATCAGTATAAGTTACAAATATCCGTGACCGAGACGCTGTCACTCTAAACTGCCCACATTTTATTTGTTTGCCCCATCTTAACCTGTCTGTCTTGGGCTGATAAAGGTTGACTTTCACGAACAATACCAGCCTCTGGCAGTAAGTGAGCCCACTCTGTCACTGCCTGGTAATATTAGTGTAACAGGTGACAGAGACAAGTCCAGTCAGCATCACATCAAACTGTCTGTGCATTTGTATATACTGACCACCAGTGTTAGTCAAATTCAAGTGTGTGTGTAATTGACATTATGATCCTAAGAAAACCCTTAACTCTGGAATCCTTATCTCTCGGCCAATAAGACTAAGTGTCTCTGTGAGAACTGCCTTAACAATTAATAATAAAAGAAGCTGTGAGAAGAATTCAGCAATAAAATATGCAAGCACAAACACACAAACACACACGCACCGACACAACTGCATGAGTTAGCAAAATGCCGTTACTGGGTCAAGTGTCGAGTTGGAGCAGCATGAGTGAGAACACACACACTGATTCGATTTCACAGCCCAGAGACTGCTGCGTGTCAGCACTGCCAGAACACACACAGAAATACAAACACATTTATACAAAGGTGAATATATTCTGGCACTTTCCTTATTTAGAATTAATATAATGTACAGGTTCGGAATTCTATGTTTCACTTATGCAACAGCCGAAAACATGTTAAAGTATGTTTAAGTTCATTGTACTAACAATACTTAGATTTTGTAGTATATCTGGTCCAACTTCTTTTTATAGTGTTATGTGTAGCTATGCATCATATGTTACAGTTTATATTTTAGTGTGTTTTGTGCATCGCAAATCTTTATCTAGATAATTAACGAGTACTTGCAATGAAGAAAAAAAATGCAATGCAATGAAGACTGTTCCAAAATTGTACAGAATAAAAACACTCAACGATGGGCCAGTACTTTAAAACTGTCCAGTTTATGAGTATTATATTGTATTGTTTACCGGCTTTTTCTGATGTGTGTTATGCTTGAGTGTGTGACTGTGCAGCAAACGTGTAAAATATGTAAAAAATGCATTTTTTAATCAACGGTGATATAACCCACTTATTTTTACTGCATTAAAACACAGGGCAGAGAGAACTGCACACAAAGTAGCTCCTGCACTTCAGTGATACACATGCAGATGCACATACACAAAACACATTAAAGCTGGTTGGCTTATCTGGAGTAAAAGGCTCAGACATGGAAATAATCCATAAAGAAAAGAGGATCTGAACTCCCCTTCTATTGATTTAATGTATCTAAATATATATCACTGTATATGTGTGTGTGAACATAAATGTGCACTCGCATAGAAGTAGACTTATACAGTGACACATATTTTATACACAAAATACACAACGATGGCTGTATTCACAAGATCTTTGCATATCTCATTTCCATAAGTCATTTCCACATTCAAACGCAGTAAAGAACCAGGACAGGTTAACTTTCAGGGAAGATACAGCACACTGCAGGGCTACCTTTAGTGCCAGGCACAATTCATTTGTTGAGCCATTCTTTTTCATTTCATCTCAAGGCTTCTTATCCTACGTATCCTTCTTATTTTTATCTGTTACATTTCTCACTATCGTTCACCTACTGTGCATTAAGCCCCAAAGACAAAAAGGCACCACCTAACACCAGTACCATAAGTAGGACTCTGCTTACATATGTTACAGTACATGACAAAATTATGTGAAGTAATCAAATATGCAAAACTAAGTCTCAGGAAGTGTGTGCGATGAGTTGCCATGGTAACTAGCAAAACGGTTTGCTAGTGTAAAGTAGTTGCCCTACACAAACGCGTGTACACACACACACACACACACACACACACACACACACACACACACACACACACACACACACTTGTCATAGTGCAGCAATACCAGTACCAGCTTTGTTTCTACGGAAACCTCTCCCACGCAGCATAGCGAAGGAACCTCTACCGAACCTGTAAGTTAACATTATCTGCTCAGAAGTTCTGCTAAAACACAGCAAACACATTATCTTTGTTGACCAGAGGTAACAGTTTGAGATGACACCACACAGCAGTGTCCAAACAGTGCTTTCAGATTATGATGTTACATCTATGCTACTTCTTTAACAAGCTGTGATGAATGTTGAAGAACAATGTCAATGTTACACAACAGATGTCTAATAGTAACCTTTTCCTACACTCTCACATACATTCACACACACCTAGAGGCCTACTTAAGCATGTACAAACACCACCACTTCCTCTACATACTTCTGCTTTTTGGTTCTATGTTTTTGATCTAAATGGCAGTTTAGTTTCGCATTCCAACTAAAATGTCTGATCCCTCTGAGTTTGTCTTACTCCTGCAATCACATTTGTCAGAGTCAGAGTGTTATCCTGATTCTGTACCTTCGCTGCATGTCTGGGTTTGCGGAAGAATGAGGTCTTAGCCGTGAAGAAAGAGAAGTCTTCGCTTTCATCGTCCTGGCTGCAGTACCCACTGCTCAGGCTGTTACTGCTGGTCATGGAGGGGGTCAACACTGTATTAACAGTCATGGAGAGATCCAGAGAAAGACTCTGGCACTAAAACAGTACCAGAGCGGCACAGTGACAGCTTGAGGAAGTCCTGGCTGTTCTCGAAAGGCAGGGCTGATGGAACACTCAGCCACAGTCAGAGTTTACACGCGTCCAACTCTCCTTTACTCATCCAGAAAAAGTCAGTGCTCCTCTGCTTATACATCGAGAGTTTAAGTTCCACCTGTGAGGGTGAGACAGGTGAACTCGGCTCAGATTCTGCACTTGGCGTGCTACTGGAGAGGGGACCAGGAAATCTGAGAGTAAGCACAGACGTGTCACTTCCTCCTGACGTGTGTGTGTGTGCAATCTCTGATGCCGGTGTCACAAACACGCATACACAGCATGTGCACCTGATCATTTGCAGCTAAACATACACAGATGTACACATTCATCCACAGTACGTAACCATTTCAGTCACATACACAGGCACATGGTGGTGTCATGGAGTCGGTTTACAGGTCGGTTTCAAGTTAACCCTGCTCACCTGAGAGCACCTGCTATATACTCACAAACAAATGCTCAAAAACGGATGCACGCAATGCCTCATCCTGCTTTCATCATGCTTTATATCTGTAAAGACCCTTCAGTGAAGAAATGACACCGCTGTAGATTCAGTTCAAGTCCTGGTTGCAGTAGTAGCGCAATGCCAGCATTTATGTGTAATCTGTCCGTCCCTTTAGTCCGGAGTAAACAGTAGCAGAAGATGATTTAGCCGCAGCAATACTGTCGCTCATAGACCTTGTACACCCTTTCTCCTCTTCTCTCCGTTGCTTTGGCAATACTACCACAGAAACACAGATGCCTCGCAGCAAGCCTCTCTCTCTCTCACTCTTGCCCTCCCTTTCTGTCTGTCTGTCTGTCTTTGCACCAGCTTGCCTGCCTCACTGTCTTGCAGCCTTGCTCAACGATCTGTGGTCGAGTATGCTATCAGCTTGCAAACACCCTCCCCCTTCTCTCTCCATTCTCTCTTCCTGCAAGCGACTGCACCCTGCAGAGCATGGCCACTTCCGCTTACAGACAGACAGAGAGAGAGAGAGAGATAAAGACAGAGAGACTTAAGTAGAAACGTTGATGAGGGAGAGATTTGAAACCTTACAGCTCCTGCTTTACATACATAAGTGCAGCAGCTACAGGAAATACTAGCTCAGAAGCTGGGAAATATTCTGATACTGACTATCTCCTTCACCAAGCAACGGTTGGCTGTAAACCCTTATAGCCACTGTAAACATGTGCATTTTATGGGGCCATGCCATATTTAGGACTTATTTGTTGATATTCCAACAACTCGGGAACAAAAAAATACAGAAAAACCACCTTAGCGGCAACCACTGCTGATGTTGGAGGCGTGGGATCATAGTGCATAAGGTGAAGGAAAACAATGGATAATAGCCCTCAGGGTGGACATTAGGGTGACCGCTAATCTACAATGACCCTACAATCTGCCCTCTGACTCCTAGCAGTGAATACCCTTTGTCAGAATGCAACTTAAGCTGCTGTCTCTTCTGAAATTAATCATGCAAATGGGCACCTGTCTTCATATGCCATTCCTGTGTTTAATATGATTTTAAAATGTACTCACGCATGATTCTAGGTACACATATATGCTACAGAGGAGACATAGCATGCAGGGAGTGTGTCATCGTTTCATCTGGTGTCTTTCTGTCAGGTTTGACTCGGCTGATGATTGAGTATTAGACACTTTGCTTCTTGCTTCCAATCAGTGTTGTCATTACTGTAAAAGGCCGTGTCCAGGGGGTGGGATGCTGCACACAAACACCCCCACACACACATGCAGCACATAGTGAACAACACTACTGCAGAAATAGCAGTGAACTGGGGGGGGGAAGAATCGATTTCTGCTGATGCACACACAATAGGGCACAGTAAAGACATAGGAAAGACAACACACAACCACTCATACGCAGCCACAGCTATAAAACAGAGCAATGGGGAGACAGAGTACTGCAGGAAATTAGCTGTCATGTCTTGTCTGCAGTACTAATGTATAGTAGGAAGCAAAGGGAGTGTGATTGTATGACAGTTCACATACCTTAAAGACAGCCATCTGTCACAAACATAATTCTGACTGAGCTCAGCTCATTATCTTCAACTACAGGGTCAATAAACTCATTAAGAATAGCAGTGGGAAAGCTAAAAATAACTCTATAAAGTATCTGTTTAAACAGACATGGGTGAAGTATTTTGAGGATGACTTGTACATAATTATTGTATCACTGAATTTCCTGTGGGTCATATAATATGAGTTACAACGATGAAACTACAGTTTACCTGAATTAATTGATAATGTCATATATTCCATTAGCACACAGAACATTTGCGAACAGCTAAAAGCACAGCCATTCCATAATAAAGGCCTCTACTGAGAACAGTGCTTAGCCTAATTATTTTGGTCTTTATTTTACTGATAATGTGAGGACATCAGGATCCACCACTGACTGAAAAAAAAAAATAGCCAAACTGCAGGGGGAGAGAGGAGCTTCAGACAAGAGGATGAAAGAGGCTATGAGAGTGAGTGGGAGAGCAAGAAGGAGAGAGAGAGGCACATCAGATGTCAATGTGTCCTAGGAGATTCTATCCGCAGAACATTCTGTGACCAAAAAAAACCAAATGAGTACATTTAAAAATTTATAAGTAGACGGCTTGTTGTGAAAGAGGAGGGTGGTTATGTAAAAGTGTGGGTGATGAGATCAATCCTGACGCATGTACACTTTTGTCGCACACACCCACACACAAAGAGTTCAATAGACTACAACTGAACAGTTGTCCTTTACATCCATAAAAATACACAAGGTCTGATACCTACCCTTCTTGTGTATTCTTATATTATTTCTCTTTTAATGCTCACCTTGTGCGGTTGGGCTGTGGAGAAGCAGTGGCTTCTGGGAGATTGAGTTTCTTCCTGCTTTTTGTCCCTCTGGTTGCAGTCCAGCTGGACCTGACTCTCACATTCCAGGTGGCAGGTATAGCTGCAGTCTGACAAACACAAAAACAGGCTAGTGAAAACCAAGAGCACGTATAGGACACAAGAAGTATGTGGCCAGCAGTGAAGAAAACACTTATCTAATGCAGTGAACTACACCTCTCTATGACTTGTACTGTCAAAGAGTCAAATGCTGATTAGACACCAGTAAGTGCCCCTTTCTGATTTAATCAACTTGTATGGTCATATAAATGCTCATATTGAACAAATAACTAGCTCCATCTAGTGGCTGATGCCAGTCTCACAGCTACAAGTCATTGACGGCACAGAGTATTTCTTAACACAACATACCTGACAATACAAGTTTGAGTGTAGAGGGATTTAGACTAAATATAATTCCATAGAGAGCCCCACCCACTGGATATACCCATTCATTTATTGTAATAATAAAGAATTAAGTTGTAATCAGGCAACTTAACTTACATCACACCACTGAGATCCACTTTCACATATCTAATTTCCCCTCATATGAAAAGAAATATGATGTCTTCTGGTGCAGACTCATTGCACAGATGGATAGTCATTTAATGGATGTACAATTCCGGCAGATAGCCCATAACAGAATCGAATACATAATGTTACACAGACATAATGCATTGCACGAAAGATGGGCACACTTAAACATTCAAGGCCAACAAATTGTAACAGTTTAGCCCCCCAAGTTTGGTCAACTCCCACCTTACTGCTTACTTAGAAAAGAATAGATTTAGGTACTTCCCCCAAGACATTCCAAAATAGTCCAGCTGTGATTTTTATTTGGTTTCACATATGAAAACCCGTTGAAAGTCTGTTTACGCTTTACAGACTTTATTGTGGCTGAAGGCTTTTCCCGTGAAATGGACATCTCACTTCTCTTCAGGCAGTGAGATAATCTGTGCTAAAGAAACGAAAGATTTTAAAGAGTGAGTGCAGTTTGAGGAAATTCTGAGTCAGATCCCTGTTTTGGCTCTCAAGCATAGGAGCTTCTTGAGGACCATCTTGCCAGCTACATATATTTAACAAGACTGAAGAAAAACATAAATTCATTTTTAACAAATACATTGTCTTCTGGTGTTGCTGCAGGCATATTAAGCTGGACTCTGTATGGTTGTTTTTCTGTTTACTGATATTAGTGACTGACTGTATTATTCTTGGAGAGAGACACCACTGCATCTCTCAAACTCAGCATCAGCACCAGCACCATAACCATGGCAACAAGCTTCTTGATGACCGCTGTTGAAACAGCAGAGCTCTATTTACATGGGGCCACTGGTAGAACACCATGACGTTTTCTTTACTAATTACCTATAATTCTCTGTGTAGTATTGATATCGAAGTTTTGAGGAGCTTGTTTGTGAATGATAAACTCCATATGTTTTCATAGTAGTAAATAACGTGTTTGATTACAGCACCCAGGACAAGGAAAGTAAAGGGAGACAGGAAAGGGCTTGCTGACCAGCAAAGAGTAAAGTTCAAGACAAAATATTCTTTGCTCATTACACTTTCGAGGTCACTGCATTATAAGAAGAAAACAGACAAGTATGTGTGTGAGACAGAGACAGGTTGGCAAATAGCTAGAGTGAAAGGAAAGGGCTGCAAAGCCTGGCTGACACCAGGGATGTGTTGAGGAAAGAGGGGAGTTCAGATAAGAGGTATTCTGCTCACGACAGTTTAGAGGCCACAGCAGAAAGAGGGATGGAACGGAAACACATAGGGGAAGGGAAGAGAGAGACTCTTTTCCTGCTCTGCGTCATTTCATTCATTCCATCCAGGAGACTCCACCTCAGCCATAGTTACAGTAAAAACAAATGTTTGACAATTTGGGCAATATTATTTTTAATATTAATATTATTTTAAATAATATTATTATTTAGTTCTTTGATGAGTTACTTAGGAAGGACCCTGGTCCCTTGGCTTTTCAAATAATTAATTTTAAGAGCAAGAACCAGTGAACCACAAGTAAAAATAGTGGCACAGTCAGACTCAATCAAAAACACCTACAGTATGACAGGCCACTGTCAGCAAACCACAGTTCAGTCAGGATCCAGATTATTCCCACACTGATAAGACAGAGTCTCTCACTCACACTCACATATACATAAACGCAAGAAAATCAGCCTTTCAGGATTTTTAACCAATTGTGGACTCATCTTTATGAAAACAAGGGTTTAACATGCACTTAAGTTACAGGATTCCTGTACCTGTTACTTAGAAAAGGTGCTTTTTGTTAAATATCGAACTCGTGATCTAGGCCTTTTCTTCGTTACCTATCAGCCACAACATTTACCCCACCAGTTTAATGTTGTGGCTAACTGGGGCATATATGCATAGGTGTGTGAAGGCCCAGAATAAGATGTACCTCCTTGGAATGTAGTACCATACTTGTGTGAGTCATAATAGAAACTGCTACAACAATCAAATGAATAAAGGCTATGAAGGGGTGCTGACACAGGCACAATCACAAGGCAAAAGAGAAAGCAAAAGAGAGGAATGTAAGCAAAAGGGCCATATTTTTTTGGTGGTTTAAATGTCAAAGACAAATCCCCCCTCTAGATTCCATGGTAGTACTTAATGGGTTTCCCTTTTACTTCTCTGGGGAAGTACACTGTTACAAAATATGGGAAGTTCCATAAATATAAAGACAGAAAGACTGATTCCTCTCTGCTGGAATTTTAAGAGAAGTTGTATTCAGATCTATTTACAGTAATGTCTGCCCCCACTTCTGGATTCTGGACATGATCAGAGACATTTTTCCATCCTACTTACATATTCATGACGTTAAATTAGACTGGAGCCTTTCTCCTCCTGATGTTGGCTTTTGATTGAAGTCTGCATCAAACACGGTATAGGAACCGCCAAGTTCTCTGCTACCTTTGACTAAAAAGTGCTTCAATCACAAGCAAAACTTCGAGAACCAGCTATAATACATTTTGAAAAAGCATTTATGATTAGAAGGCAAGCTTATCTAGCTGTCAGTGTTAGAGCATTTTATTTGACTTCCCTTTAAAGATATTTTCTTTCATGAACTGAAGAACTATGATTCGTTTGATGCCTGTATTCCCTTCAACAGGTTGAACTCAATTTAATTCCACTGAATACATTTATTCATGTATTGGTTTACTACTTCTATTACATCTCTGAAACCACTTAACACAGTCCTTCAGACCTGATTCTTCACATATTTTAATTATTTCTATCCTTATTTATACATTTTGTAATTCCTGTTTTGTATGAACTAGCTGCTGCTCCTCTAAAAGACAACATATTGCCTCTGTGAGGTATTTCCTGCTTTAATAAAGCTATTATTATGTGAACGCACACACGTAAACATCTATCTGAGTTTAGGACACCAAGAGATGACTGTAATGAGCCTAGGCTATAAACACCCATCACCATCTACTCCTTTGCACAGAGCCATAATGTCTAGCGTCTGGTGTTATGTGTCACCACTGAACAGTGGCCTCAGCTGATTCTCCACAGCTGAAGGTGTGTGTTCAGACTACCACTTTGTCTGCTATCCCATCATTCCAGTCTGACTGCTTCTTAACTGACACTGCCTCAAGACAGTGCTGGACAATAATGTAGACAGACAGAGATGAAGAAAAAAAAGCACCAGTAAAATCCATCAGTGCAATGCAAAGAGATGAGGGAGCTTATACAGTGGGTGGGGGCTGTGTTAATGTCCACTTCTGTATTTGGGTCGATAACAACCACTGCGAAGGAAGACAGGAAAGGAGGAGTGTCGATTACAGCGTGTTAAATGACGACAGTGAGAAAATCTTGGCTGCTAAATGAAAAGTTTCCAGAGTCATGTTTCTGTTTTCTACAGTATCTCCTAAAATCTCTGTCCTTTGTTCTCTCTTCGCATGGATTTCACAAGCCCAAGGAGGCATAAAATTCTCCTTATTTCAGTTTCATCTCCAGTAACCTTAGAGGGAGCTGTGTGTGATCAAATCTGGACAAATTGTGTGTGTGTGTGTTTCCAAGACAGAAAGGAACTGGAAGATACGGGATGTGGGTGGTTGTTTTATTGAGACAGTGGGTGTGTGGTAGAGACAAGGGAGGGTAAACAAAACAGATTAGCAGCGTTTCTCAGCTCACAGAGGATGTCTGGATGGCACCAGATAGACATAATGGCAGATGAACGGTGAGGAGGGAGAAGGTAAATAGGGGTTTGGTAGCTATAACGCATGGGTAAGGATATTACCACCATCACTTAATCAAGGAATTAAGAGCAGCTTTGGGGTCTTTGAGAGGTTTTAGCCAGTCTGATCCCATCATAGCTCATTTAAAGCAATTATAGATGGTCAACTGTGTGCCACACACACACACACTTTGATATGCTGCCCTGTCAAATGTGACCAAACTGATTTCCCGTAAACCTAAATAAAATCTGACCCTTCGCCTCGACATCTGTGTGTACATGTGAACAGTAATTTTGCACTAACCCTGTGCGTGTTTATGTCCATCACCACAGCATCTCTATCTTCCTCTCTCTATAACTCCATCTGTGCAGCTGCAGATGCTCCCAGAATTAAGTAAGCAAACACGAGGAGAACCGCGCTTTAATTTGTTCAAAGGCTTTTTCTGTCCACTAAGCTGCAGATTGATTCAACTGAATGTTCCAAGTGGAGCATTTTCTTATCGAGAAGGCTTCTGTGGCTGAAGATTACATAATTACCAAGTTTATGATCAGTAATTTTAATAAAATGCTCTTTTGTGGGTGTTTGTTGTCCTATACCTAGGTCATGTGGTGAAAACTGAATTATATCCATAAAATGGAGCAAAAAATAAATAAAAATCACATTGATGTTCAGTGATGTATAACATGTCCTTTTCTTATGCATTTATAGAAAAATGCTTTTCCAAATGAGTAACATTACTAACCTATTTTGTGCATTGTACTACCACCAAGTTTGAGGATTCATAAGAGACTGAATAAATTCGGATTGGTAATTGATTTTGAAGCTGCTAAGGCTGATATATTTTGACATTTATCACAAGTATCAATCAAACTCCAGAAATGCATTTTTGCCACAAATAGCCTCAATTTCTTTATGTTTGGTATCAACAATATCATTGACCTGGGGGATGCTGTAGCTCAGTTGGTAAAGGCAGTCGCACAGACCAAAGCGTGAGTGAACCCCTAACAGCCCATTCCCCTCCCCAGCTGTAGAGTGCCGGTCCAAGCCCGATAGAAATTGGGGAGGTTTGCGTTTTGAAGGGTATCTGGTGTAAAAACTGTGCCAAATCAACAAGCAGACAATGATCCGCTGTGGCGACCCTGAACTCATGGGATAAGCCGAAAAAAAAATAAAATAAATCAACAATATCATTTTCCTCCTCTTCAACAATTATCACATTTTTGCAGAGGAAAATTATAGATGGGGATAAAACAAAGCTATTAAATGAGGCATCTGATTTGGGCCACTTCACTCATAATACTTAACTGGGTTTTCTTACAGGAAGCACCATCTAAAAATACCCATTCTCTCGCTGTGGTAGCTTACGCTGTTGACGCTATTCCCGAAGCATCTGAGACTGCAGCATAACGTCACTCAGGTGGAGGGGTAAGCTTTTGATGAGCTGCACCCTGAGTCATGCTTGGTCAGGGTCTTATCAGGTTTAGACAGGAGGCCGAACAAGCACACACACACACACACACACACACACGCATACACCTAAGCTGCAATAGCATCTATTTTTATTCAATTGTCAGTCTCTTGCCATGAATGAATCAATAATTCTGCATTACCTTGCCATTTTGCTCACTCCGTTTTCTTGCTCATCTACACTTACAGCTAAGAAAGCATAATGTATTTGCCTCTACCCCACACTAAAACAGGCAAAACTGCCCCAGCCAGTCCTCTATTTGGTGAAAATATAGTGAATTTGATGCTACGCTGCCTCCAGCAGTCTCACTTGTATTTCAAAATGCCGCTAACAAATATGAATGTCAATATGATAATGCATTTACACTGCATATTCTTACTCTGGATTGGATTTTTAAATTAATCTGTGTGTGGATGTGAAAGAGAGATGTCTGTCTGAAGAAAGAACAGACTGATAAAATCTAGCACATTCATCCAACCTTTTTTTTACTGGACTATTCTACTGTTTACAGCAAATCTACAGCTTCTGTCCTCACTGTTCACACACAACGATATACACATAGACACTATGTGCTCTTACACAAAAGCCAGATCAGACAGGGGAATATAGATAGACAAAGAGTAACAGAGTTCGAAGGCCATACACAGACAGACACAGACTGATGCACACAATACCCAAATATTTTGGCCCACAGTTGGCCTTTCAGGCCAACCCGGCACAACCTGTCTACTCATCATCTTTCTTTTTTCTAAAATACTGATCCCGCTTTTGCTTGTACATACAACTTCTAAGTTTCATACCCCACTTTTTACAACTTGTGCACACTCCATTCTCCTCTCCATACCTGAGGTGGTTAGCAGAGATCCATTAGAGGATGATCTTCGGAGGATCCGCAGGCTGTCACTCCAAGAACGAGACTTGGGCAACCTCTTTAGGAGTCGCCCAAGCCGCCGGGACACCTGTCCAAAGCAGGCGCTGCCAGCCTCCCCTTCGGAATCACCCCTGACCTCCTCCAGATGCAATGACACCTGCCCGAGAAACGTTCTGCCCACCCTGACGCCTTCAGCTACCCCAGACCTGACCTCCGCCGCTACCTCCTCCGTCTCTTCCTCCCTCCCTGGGATGAGAGTCGCTATCTGTGCCATGGATGGAGCATGGTGGCACCATCTGGCAGGAACCGTTCTGTGTGCATAACCCTCGTTGGCCCTCTTGGCCTGCCCCTGGCTGCCTCTGTCCCTCTGAGGACTGCCCCAGCGCCAGCCCCCCCAGTTCCCCCCTCTGCCATCCCAGCGCAGCCACTCTGCCACCGGTGCCACGCTCCGAATAAATAGCCCCCTCTCCACTCGCTCTGCCACCCCTCCACCTGTGCTTCTGACACACTCCCTAAAGCTCTCGCCTCTCTACTTGCCTCACTCTTTTCTGCACTTGTCTGTCCTTGACTGTTGTCCCCTGCACATCAATGTGTGGACATGAACCCTGATTCTCTGCTGTGCTGCTTGCTTCTACTCTTAGCCTTTTTCCGTTATCAATGCTCTCTCATGCTCTCCCTCTCTCCTCTCAATCTCACTGACTCTACTGCAGCACCCACACAGTCTGCAGCAACAAACAGCCAGCTTAAAGGCACAGACACCCCCAAATGCAGTCACAATCCAGCCTTCTCTGCTCCCTTTTCTCATCTCTGACCAGCAATGGGAGCATTTCCCCTTCCCATTTCCTCAGAGGACACCTGCTCAATTAGTTGAGGTCATGGTGGACCAATGTGGAGGACAAATGTAACCGACCACGGCGCAGCTGCTTAATGATGCAGCCTCTTCTTCTCTGCCCCTTTTCTGTCTTCTTGGTGTGAAACCCAGCAGCTCGGTTGAAGAGAAGTGAGTCAACCACCCTGACTAACCCCACAATAGTGACATACAGTATCATGTCAGTGTGAAGGACATGCATCACCTCAAGTCTTCATGGGTTGTGGTGATGCATAGTCTGTTGGTTATTAATATGTGGTCAGAAAGAGAGAAAGCTACTGGGAGTTCTCCTCCTGCCCTACTTCCAAAATGGAAGAGTTTGGAGAAAGAAGATGTGCTCACCCATTTCCACTCGCAAGCTTATGACATAATCAAGAGCAATGCCACAAGAAGGGTATGCTCTGATGTCACTACTTTTCTCATTACTGTGTCTGTTGTGTTCATATAGGTTGGATATGATTGATAAACGCCTATAGTGCGCTCTTCCAACACGTTTAACAATGCCTTACTACTCTCCTTTGTGCTCTAACCACCTCTGCCATTGCAGTCCTGCTATCACTATTCACCAAGGGCAACCTAAATATAGCCTGTTTGAAAATCCCCACTGATCTGCCATACATACAGCAGAGCAGCAATGTACAGTAAGTAGAGGACAACACACCAAGCAGATATTTCGGGTAAAATAAATATTTTTTCATGCTCCATCTTGGCACATCCTCCATTTATAAAGGTCAAAAATTGTTGAAGGGTCTGCTTGGGTAAAGAATCTTTTCTGAACAAAAATGTACACAACATAATTGGAGCGACTGTGGCGCAGGAAGGTAGAGCGGTTGTCCACCAATCTCAATCACATGTCAAAGTGTCCTTGAGCAAGACACTGAACCAAAACTTAGTTGCTCCCGGTGAGTGTTATGAGTGTGTGAGTGCAAATGGGTGAATAAGAAGCAGTGTAAAGCGCCTTGAGTGCCAATAGGTAGAAAAGCGCTATATAAGTGCAGACCATTTACCATAACAGAAGTGTGATGTGATACTTTGCTGAACTTGTGTTTACTAGTTCTTTTTGATATTCAATGCAGCTTTGTATGCATATTCTATTTTCTTTCAAAAGACTTATGAGCTCTGAAGGAATGATTTCGTGAAAGTCTAGTTAAAACTATATTCATTGCAGGTGTGGCAGAGTGGCAGCAGTGGTATACCGAGACAAGAAGGTAATGAGCCATCTAACACAACTCTACTCCCATGTTCTCTATTTCCACTGTAAATGGCACTGTGATTGGACCAATGTGAATTGTATAAAAAGGTTCATGACACAAGACCTGCACTGGGGAGGAGGTGAAATAAAGAATTTAAGGAAAATATTATCCCCTAAATAGAGATCAGGGCATCACGGCAACACTGAAAGGGCAATTGTTGGCAATATGTGGTGAATTTGACTGCTTAAAGATTTTTATGTGGCGTTTCCTTGCTGCCATGTGTCAAAGTGAGGACAACTTCCTGTCTCTGCAGTGACCTGCACACAACCTTACATCTGCTCCTCTATAAAATGAAAATTAAAAAAGAATGCAACTACATGCAAATAATTTGAAGCCTAAAGTAGAAAATAGTACAAAAATTCTACATCAAATGTTTTAATATTACAATTTGTCTATCAAAAATATGTATTCTTCTACTTAGATTTTGAAACATGTTACTGCCACAGATGTCTAAATATAAATATATACCAATATAATTTGAAAATGGGGTTGTAGTTAAGTAATGCCTTTTATTGTGGTGAAATCATGTTTACATTACATTTACCTAGCCATACAATGTTCCACCTGCAGACTAATTTGTAAAACCAATAATTTTTTTTGTCTTTTCGGCTTATTCCATGAGTTTAGGGTCATCACAGTGGATCATTGTCCACCTGTTGATTTGTTGATTACACTAGATGCCCTTCCTGATGCAACCCTCCCCAATTTCTACTTGGCTTTGACCGGCACTGCACAGCTGGGGATGGGAATGGTCTGTCGGGGGTTTAGCGTCTTGCCCAGAGATGGTAAACCCCGAAAACCAATGACAAACTAAAACGGAGTGAGAATAAGGAGAGTAAATTCATACAAACATAGCCACACTGAATAATCTCTGTTATATCAAGGTATCAAAATGAGTTGAAATGCTTTCCTTCAGAAGTTCTTTAATTCTAGATTTTTAGGTGTGCAGATTTTCCTTTTTATTATTTTATTGTAAATTTTAAATTTAACTTCCAGTCTAAACAATTAACTAATTAACTGCAGAAAGGTAATAAAACAAAGTCTACTATGAGGCGAAGTGTTCTTATACAGTACGATTTTGCTTGGCTGAGATTGATGGTGCAAGAGAAAAACAAAGTTAATGTGTCAAAGCACTGCTGCCACATAAGCATGGGTCCCTGAAAGCTTTAATTAAATATTAATCTGGCGTCTGACTCTTGTCTTCTAGTCTGTAATCTGTCCTCTCAATCCCCGAGACATAATCCCCCTCCGGAAATGCCCAGAGCCTGACTAAAGGAGGATGCCATCCCCCTCCCTCACTCAATAATAGAGTAACTGTTCCAAATGGGACAGATATCGTTTTTTTTTATTGGTCGTATATACATACTATTGCTGTTTTTAGTAAATAATGGCTTGACATTTGGATACAGATCGAAGATCATCAGAGTGAGGGACAGATTTATTTCTCTAATTGAACCAGATTAGTGTCAGTAATCTGACATACAGTACAGAGCTCATACATGTCTAGTGTCATTCTTATCAGACATGTTGGTCATTTGTTTCAATATTTTATGCCCCATTAAGGCTGATTTCAAATATGGCTCCTGTCTGTAAGTGTGTGGTGGTTCTATCAGTAAAGGGTGGGGGTTGCTGAATAGTGTCCAATAAAACACAAGCATACACAAAAACCACCAGTAGGGATACATTCTTTGGACTCTACGACAACAAAGCATCAGAAATTGGAAGTTGACATATTGGACTGTAGGACAAGGCCACATCACCACAGTCCCAGGAGACACGAACTGCACGGTTCCAATGAGCTTCATATACACCAAAGTCAACACAGAGGGGGTGATAAATTAAAGACAGGCAGAGGGAGCCAGGCATTCACCAAGACAAAGACAGAGTGATAGTTGTTTATGGTTGCAAGGTCTCCGTCTCTCACTCCCTGTCATTTGCTGAGTGTAGTTGAAAGAACGGAACGTGTGTGTGTGTGTAAGGGCTAGAGAGAGACAGAGAGAGCTGTTTCTATTTTGGAAGTTTTGCTTATGTTTCTCCTTAAAATGGCTAAATTTGTAGGGCTCGTCATACATGTCATGGTGACTAACATTGCTGTACACCGCAATCACCTCTGATGTTTTCCAGGAAAAGGGAGCAAAAAAGACAGTTTGCTCAGGAGCACAGCTGTTGGCAGCACAAGCTGACAGCTAATTTGCTTGATCTATAAAGAGAACTGAAGAGGAAAAAAACAAAGTGAAGTTCATGGGTTATATAGAAACTCAGTACTGTGTGTGTAAGTATGTGAATAGTGCTCTCGCTCCACTGAGCTCTTGCTGATAACACACTAAATCAGACAGCTCTGCAGTGCTGGACAAACTCTCACTTTATTTCCTGTAGCCCCACTTACATCAGCTCTTTTTGCTCCTCATCGCTCTTGTTCTAGCTCTCCATCTCTCCTCATTTTTATCAGCCTGCCCCTCTCCACCTCTCCTCTGACTCTTTCCACTGTTTTTGTCATTGCTGATAGCAACTACTTGGCATCCTTTGCTTTTCTTGTGCAGTCTCCTTCTGGGCTGGTCCCTCTATTCGAGCCAGTTTTTAATCTGTACCCTTCTTCACCCACTTTTAACCTGTTCAATTTCTGTATTTCACTGTCTCTTCAGCCTCACCATGACAGTGTGCTGCTGACACAATGCCAACTCAGCAGTTGCATGCTCTTATATGCACACACACACACACACAGAACTTATGCATTATGTAATATGTGCAAAATAAAGCCCTACACATGTTAAAATCTTTGAGCAGGGCTCAGTGATTCCAGCCTAAAGTGCAGATGTGTGTACCTTTATGCACATTCTGACTACATTAAACACATATTCACACTGCTGAGTCAAACTGGCTTGGCCCAAACAGAAAGGAGCGAACAGAGCACAGAGAACAGCAGTTCAATATATAGCAACTGTCTGGTTTATGAATAAAATTTTTTAAATGGCCTTATATACAGTATATAAGTGCTGCTTACATAGTGTTTACGTGTTCTCTGGGTGTCACCAGTTCACCACTGTGAATTCTGCTATCTTCCCTTGCTCTTACAGCTGAGGCTTCAAATCACAGAGTGAAAACTCTTGAAGGCAAGGCTGTAAGGACAAGAGCTTTCCATGAGAGGACCATGCACAGATGTTTTGTGCCCTAATACAGGGACACCAGTATGGTAGAGTTAAGAGCTACTTGTGCCCTTCAGAAAATAGTCCGGATACACTCCAGTGAAGGCCAACATTCTGTGTGTAGAGGTGGTCCAACAATTATCCAATCCTGAGATCGCTGTATGACTCTGATCATTAATTGAACTGCTCAACTTAGCCGAAAACGGACTTATTCTACAATACACGTTCACAAACACGTTCACGAATCAATTCCATCAAGCAAGTTTCTCAAAGTGATTCCTACATCCACAGAACACGGGTAAGAACCTCCACAGCTACACACTGAGCCTTTCACTTCTACCTTGTTGGGATTCCCACTATCTTGTATTCAGTTCCTTTGCTCCTCTCTTGTTGTCCACGTCTGTTCCTTTCAATAGCTGAACCGCCTCTCTCGTAAAAAAACACATCGTTAACATGTTTCCTTGACAACTAGTTAAATTAACTTAAAAGGTAAAATACAAAGCCAAACTATAAAGGCTAACATCAAAGCCAAATGTAATTAATGACATCATCAGTACGCCTATGAGCATACTTCTTAATCTAATTAACCTTACAAAACACAACATAAACAAAAAACGAGGAGACCCTGGCTGGCTCATACACTCTGCACCATTTCATGATGGGAAATTAAGTACAAGCACACAACTGATAAAAATGTGTGCTGTAGCCTATAGATACTGTACATTCACATCGCGTGCAAAGAGAGGAGGCAAGTGCTTGGCTGGACCTATGGGTGACTGTAGTATCACTATTTCCCACTAAGAATCTACAAGAAAATAATAAACAAACGTGTCGGAGGACTCTACTTACTGTGACACGTGAGTGCCCGAGCATTGATCTGGCGGCTGCAGACGTCACACCAGTCCTGTGCGACCGGCTTGGCCTCAAATCGGTGTCCTTCGCCCCGCTCCGTCCTTACCCGGGGGTCCCCCCCCTGGGGAAAGATGGACCAGGCCTCCCTGCGGGAAGGTTCGGAGCGGGCCAGCCTCACGACTCCGGTCCTGCCTTGTGTAAGCCGCTCCAGCGGGAGACCACCATTCTCTCCTTGCGCTGACACAGCTGAGGAGATGCTGTGGTAGCCGCTGTCTCTGTGCCGCGAATCCCGTCTCCCGTGTGGCGCGTCCCGGTACCGGCGTGCCCCTTTGTGTCTATTCGCTGCTGACTCGCTTGGCATGACATTAATGTGAGACCTCTTGAACGAAGAAGTCCTCCGACCACCTGCGTAACGGTCCGAGTCACAGTTGCTGTTGCTGTTGCAGTCACTGGTGATGTGCCCGGTTTGACTTTCTTCGATCCTGGTCCCGTTGTTCCCTTCGCAGTCCGCTCTGCCCTCCTTTCTGTCCCGGTCCGGGCTACGTGGCGCAGCAGGCACGGCGGGGGCTACGCAACCTTCACCGGGAACCATTCGTCCACTCGCTGGCTCTGGGCACATGTGTTCCGTTCCCGACTCCGGTTCCGCAGTGACTGTCCAGCACTCCCGGCCGGTGCCCGAGCTTCTCCTGAACACCAACTTCTCCTTGGAAGGTTTCCTAAGCGGCGGGATTATCTTCCTCACGCTGGTCAATTTCAAGAAAAGCAGCGGTTCGGGGTGCTGCCCCACCACACTCGCAGACGCCATTGCCCTGTCCCCCTATACTGAGTGTGGTTTTCTGTGTCTGCCTGTTAGGTGTGTGTAACAGTGTGTATTTTCGTTCCGTGCCGTGACTGTAAACTCAACTCACGCCCGCGACAAGCGTGTAATAGTGACGCAGGGTACTCGTCGGCTCATGCCGGGGGCGCGCTCCATTAAATCCAAGCGAGCGCGCACACATCCCTGCTTCAAATTTCGGGTTTTATTTTGGCACTTCGAGATGAATTAGTGAGCACTAATTCACATGAAAATTGATAATTCGCGGAGACCTCACTGTAATATTCGTGTTGCTTTTAGCTATTTACTCCTGAACTAGTCATAATATGATCTTCTAAAACCACCTGCACTAAAAGTAGATTAGAATGACATGGCGTAAAACCCCAGTCACAGATGAAGAATCTTAAGACTACAAGACTGGTGGCTGCTAAGCAGCAGCATAACGTACAGAACACTAACATTTACTATACGTTCCCTATTTACATACTAGGCCAAACTCTATTAAAATGTCGTATGACAATATTAAAGAGCAACAAGTTGTACCAGGGCCTTACTTTTATAATGTAATCAACTTATTACTTTTGTGGTGTTGTATTCCTACTTAACTACACAACAGATCAACCAAATATGTCAATAGCAAAGACCCATAACAGCAACAGGACTGTCACAGCAAGGACTATAAACATTAATACTATTCAGATGTAGAGGAGTGAAAAATGTAATGATTAAAACAGTGTCACACTTGTTTGTGTAGGAACCCAAATTTTCCGCGTTGCCAAAAGCACGTCATATGACTTTCACAAAACCACAAAGGCCAGCACGTTAGGCTTGCCCCCTTGAGAAACCCCCCTTAGGACACTCACACACTCCTACACAGACCCACAGAAAAAACTCAGTTTCATTATTTTAAATGTCACAGCAGCTACTTGTTTTCTGTTTTGAGACCTTTCATTTTGAAAAAACATATTACAATAACTCAAAGTTTAACACTGAAAGTAATCTGAATAAACAGTGACTGTGAAAGTGTAGTTACTAAAGTCATTTGTGAACTTACTGACTTTTTAAAATATGGTGATTCATATTGACTAAAAGTTATAATCTCACTTTACAAGAGGGGACATGAAATGGCTTTTACTTTCACTTTTCAGTCTACCATTACTTCATCAAATGATTGATGATTTCTCAAGACAAAACAAATTAGATTTTAAAAATATGGAAACGTTTATAGGTAAAGTAAAAGTCAAATATAATTCACATTTTTTGCCACCCTTATCACTTTTTAAGCATCTATTAGCAAACACTGGGATTTCCCTTCATTGTAAACCACAATGGGTAATTTAATTTCATACAGTACATTTATGAACAGTCACGGGACTGTTACTAGATGCTGTGGTGAATGCTGAGTTTCCCCTGGTGTTGTTCTTCTCTTTTAGGGTGAAAACTGCAATAACATACTGAGAAATAAATTATGATCACAATTACACACACTAGAAGACACTAATAAACTACAGCACTGCACAGACAGTCACATTCATAGCATTTATACTTACATATTTACAAAGTAAATCTAGACAGGAAGTTACAAGTTTGACTGAAATAGACAACAGATAAGACAAGCCTGCTTCATCCAAGACACATAAATGCACAGACAGTGATAGCATCATTCTGGTTAACTTAAATCTTCTGTGGGACATACAAGAAACACAGCCTGAGAAAACACTCAAGCAGCTAACATTGCATTAATTTCCTTTATCCTGATAGTCCATCAACGTGGCAACCTATTAAAAATACAATAACAATAAGGAATTAATGAGGTTTGTATTGAACTGCTGTACTCAGTTGGTAACCACACACACAGATTTTAAAAAAATAAATAAAAAAATCATCAATAGCCCTTCCTCCTACTCTATTCTGTGCATCTTATCTCTTAACAAACATGTTTGTTGTCTTCAGTTGCCTCCTTTTCATATGACACCAACAGCAGCTTGTCTTTAAATGAAGATCCATTACATTGCCATAACTGCTGATTAAAGTAATTTAAAATGAGGTGTTTGTCACAGGTTGTATGTGGATTTATTTGCTAAGACGCTGTACATATGTCACAATGTAGAAGGTCTGGCCAGATTTGACTCCAAACTGGCTTCAGAATCCTCTCCTCCCAGACTAAACAACAAAAGAAACACAATCAATTAACATTGTACTGTTTCACCTAGTGAATACACAGGTCACAGGTGTGACACAGAAATGTCTAGACAGGAAGTAATTGAACTGACCTCTCTATAATGCTGTTGTTACACTGTAGTTCCCTCACCAAAATCTCCATTTCCTCCTTCAGATGGTGCATCCTAGAACAAAGTAAGAGGTTATCAGATGTTATCTCTATCTTATATGCACACACACTACACATGCAACATAGACACACACCTAGAGACCATTTTGTCCTTGTCCATGGGTGGGATTCCAGGCACTTGTCCTACTCTTGACTGCAGAGCGAAAAGTAGTTTGTCCAAAATCTGAGTACAAAATAGATGTTGCATCACTGCATTGCACATTCTCCATAAATCATTAAGATCACAACCAGATTAATCAAGCATAAACAATGAATTGAAAGACCACAAACATCATGTACGTTGGCAGAGACTTGGGGTTTCCACTAACAGAAATATTACAATGTTCAGATTTAGGTCAGGTATTGAAAGTGAATTTCTGACCTTATTCTGGTGCGGCTCACTCATCTCCAGGTCTGCCAACAAGTCTGTAGACAAAGAGCTGAATTCACGCAGTCGGGTCTGGATCTCAAGTAAAACACTGTTATGAAAAATGGTATTCAGTTACATTATCATATTGGCTACTTTTAAATGAGCAAAAAATGTGTTGGCAGAAAAAGTTGTTTTTTTTCTTTTAACGTCAAATTTTACACAAACCTAAAACCTTTTTATTTTACAGACCTTAATCAATTCATTCTTAAAAACTTTTATGCAGTACTGTTGTTCATGTTTGTTTGTGTCTGGCATAGTTTGCTTTAGTTTGGAACATCTGACCCTGCTTCTTGTTATGTGAGACTTTGAGTCTTCCTTTATAAATACACAAGACCTCATAGATAAGAGTAAGTTCTACATTTGAAATCAATATATTCATTGGTATAAATTAATTAGATATTTTACCAAATAAATAAATAAATAAATTTTAGCACAACAGAATAGAACATAGGTCACACACACCCCCTTGTCATTTGACATTTGAGTCTTTAGTTTTTTTGATAGACATAAGTAAAAGGACAGTTTATGACATGCAACAAAGGTCCTTTGCCAGACTCGAACAAGCGACACTGTAAAATTAAAAAAAATCTAGAACTGAAAACCTAAGTCTAATAAAATCTGTAATCTAAATATCACTTTGTTAAAAAGAGTGATATGACCCGTGACAGTGTAGGCTACCATATTCATTTGTAAGTCTGCAGAGTGTGTGACTGTTAAAACAAAAACACAGTTATCAAACTGTAAATAGTCAAGAGGTTTGGGAATAACATAGCTAAAGTAAATCTGGGGCAAAGATTGCAATGTTTGGACCATAAATATATATGTTAAGTAAGAACCTGCTCCAGTTTCTGGTTGAGTCCAAAAGTTCTTTGTATTTCTGAATACATTCTTCTCTGAAGAGCGATTTCACTCGCTTAATATGGTTCGACAGGTGGATTCTGAAAAAGGACGAGTGACAAGTAGATTAAGAGGAGAGCTCAGATTACCACACCCACAGGTGGGGTAAGTAGAACACACGCGTAGACACACAAATCTATAGTCAAAGACGCATACTCACTTCTCAAACTTGTGGATTTGTTCATCATTATATGCCAACTCTGTGGTGAAAATAGGACAATGTTCTCTCAATTGTACCAGGAATATAAATATTAACTAATATTATAGTACAGTACACATTATGAGAACAAAGACACACATACTTCCAGTAAGTCTGTCTTTACGATATTGCTGATGTATTGCTGTTATCTTCTGCAGCAGCACCTCCATCTTCTGACAACTAATGAGAAACAAACAACATGTTTAAAGATCAAGACCCATGAGACTATTCATTCCCTGCTTCCCCAGATTACCTCTTGTCATCAGCCAGGGTCTCTGCTACCTTGGCTTGTTGAATCAGCAGGTGCTCCAGTCGGTTCTGAAACTCTTGGATTCCTGCAGCGTATATAGGCAAGTGCTCATGGACCTGCAGAGATGTCAGCAATAGACTTCTAAACCTGATAAATCAGCAAATAACTATTCTGCCATAGCAAGATATTGTTACAAAGTCCACCAAACCTGGATTAGTGTACATTTTCATTCAGCATACATTGAGATACAATACAGAAAGAACATTGTGTGAGCCAATGGAAGTTTTCTCTGCGTTTGTTCTGTTTTGCTTTTATTTATTTTTTGGCTGATTCTTGAAAGGTTACGTTAATTCTGAAGGATATGTATAAGTGTAACGGCGATGTCATCAATAGCATCACATAAATGCTTTTGAAGTTTGCCTAACCAGTTATTAAGGAATGTTTTTTTTACAGCTATTTACAGCTAACGGATGTGGATTACAAGGTAGTAGTGGAAAGTTGAGTGTGTAGGTGTGAATTACTCTGGAATTCGATGAATTCGTTATCTGCTCAATTGGAACGTGGAACTCAATAAATGTTCAGTTTTGGACTACTGGACACGAGTAGGCCTGCCTCTACAAACATGTAATGAGGGTACTTCTTATTTTTACTTACCTTTTACTTTTATGTACACGTACTTTCACGTATACGTGTTGCTAGCACTGTTTTCCTAAGGACATCTCATCATTAATTGTACTGCACAAGTTTGTACCCTGAGTATTTGTCTAAAGGTAATTCGTTTTAGTTTGCCTAATTTGTCACACAATGGTTGAAAAAAATTATCTATCACCTTAACAAATTAACAGCAGCACAAAGTGGAGCATTCAAAATCACCATTAAAACAACAAAGACAAAACGATCCTAATTTCTTGAAGGTAAAATTTGTTACAGCTAGAAACATACATACAGTACTGATAAATAAGTTAACAATGGTAAATAGCAAAAAAGGGAACTTCCACAATCCAATTCCCCACACAGTACCACTGCCACTAACCACATACGGTTAATTTGCACTCACCAGTTTCAGCTTTTGACTGTTACCAGCTGAACCTTGGTTGTCAGAAGTGTAATGGCCTCTAAAAAGCATAACAGATATGGGAGGAGAGAGGTGAAAGGATACATTCATAGGTTAGATAATGACAATGATGCTTTACATTTGTTTAAACATGAACAATCTAACAAGGAAACAAATAGATTACGTTAACATTTTACTGTGTAACATAATGCTTGTCATACAAACCGGCAGTCAGTCAGCCATTTCCCACTTTTCACACAAGTTGATTTAGTGTAAACTTACAGGGTCTGTATCCTGTGTCCTACATTGAGGAAAGACTGCACTCTAACGTTGAACATTCTAATAAAGTGCATGCTTTCGCCACACTCCCTTCGTAACCCCATCCTGAGGAAAAATGAGTGAGACTGAATGAGATTTACCTGGGGCCATGATATAACTTGAGAAGGACACAATGCCGTGCAATGACACAAATATTAATTTAATTTGTTTTAGCATGTGTCTTACATATAGCTGTAGTATCCTTGCAGTAGAAGCTCTCTGTGTGTGTGCAAAACTTTAATTATCTTCAGATACTGGTGGACAACTCCTACAATTACCTAAAGATAAAAGGGGGTTAAATGAGATAAGGTTGGGTTGAGAGCTAAAAAAAAAGAATCAAACTCAAATCAAAAATTGACATAAAGTTAGACATGGGTGGGAGAAAAAACCAGCAATGGAGTAACACCTTAGTGAAGTTGTAGTCTGCTACGACATCAAACCTGGATGGGATGACCGGTGTTTCTGCTACAGAGAAGAGAAGAAGCCCAACAATATATGATATATAGAAACAAAGTGTTGGTTTATGGATGTACCTGGGAATGAATCATTGCCTGCACACTTTATTTCAATTATGATTAATTCTCTTTGTAGCTTGCCTTCATTAGGCATTGCCTAATGCAATACTGCAATACTTGCAATACTAACTCATCTCTCACTAGAAAAAAAAATCAGATCAATACAAACTCATCTCTGTCTTCTTTGTCTTACGTTCTCTGAAAGGAGGGCTGCTGTTAGCTTCAGGTCCACAGTTTAGCAAAATGAGGGGCTTCACAGCTGAGGTATGTGGGAGGTTGACCACCTTCATGTTGCCCTCCAGTGGCAGATCATGCCCCAGATACAGCAAACGTTGATGTTGAACTCCTATGCCAGTTTGAGATGCCACCTCCTCAAGGAAGACTGACACCCTGAGTGAGAGGGAGGAAGAGACAATTCCTGTTTCATCACTATAAAATTTAAGTGAACTGTTAGCTAATGTGACAGAGCTCAGGCCTGCTGCAGGGATTTAATTTGTTGAGAGGGAAAGTCAGGATTAAAGATAGAATCTAGAATTTAGTACAAACCTATATCAAAAGTATTATACTGATCATCCCTAATTAGTCTGCAAATTTGCTACACATTTCTGGAGTTTTATGTTGCATTTGTTGGTGGAGTAAACCAACAAAGTCATGTTGTCAGCAAGTAGTAAAACCTTATTTACATGGATCCACTATGTCCTCAATCCTCTTCCACCTGTTTGTCTCTGCTGCCAGAAAAACAAACCATATTCCCTGAGCTCATGTTGTGGCTCCAGAATTACTTTAAAATCTAACTAAATACTATCCTCAGATACTGGTGGGCAACTCCTACAATTACCTAAAAATCAAAGGGGGTTAATTGAGATAAGGCTGGGTTAAGAGCTTTAAAATAAAATTTGAATCAAAATTTGAGGCACGGGTGGGAGAGAAAACCAGCAATTTAAATCTTGGAATCTGTGGTTTCACACACAGGACAAGTTATGTCATGAACAGTTTCTTTCCCACAGGTTTACTAAGTCTTGATGTCATCTGCAGGGGAGAATCTCACATCTGATGATTGTCTATCACTCACAATATGAACAGCATTATTTTTGTTTTATTAAAATGTGTGTGATGATACAGATGTGACTTACGTGTTGTAGTGATGTATATATATACAGTATGCCATGGCCTGTTGCAGAGAGAAGACGTAAACTGGCTTCCGCTGCAGTATATCTGTGGTGGCTGTGAAAAACTGGTCAAATCCCCAGCACCTCTCCTGGTCAGCTTCCAGTATACCTGCTAACACTGGAACTAGCTGAACCTTCAGGCCCCTACAGACACAGAAAGAGATATATACTATAGATGGAGACAATTAAAGAAAAATATGTGTCCCGTTTTCTCATAACAGAATCACTGGGATTCATGTTCTGCTCTTTATTAAATGACATACTGCGACAGCTGGCAGCTGTTAGGGAGGTGGTGGCTCCAATCTATAGGTCCGCGCTCCAACCGCTGCATTCCAGCTATTGCCCCCACAGGTTTCTCTGTGGTTATTTTGAACCTTCACAAGAAAAAACATTTTGTGTATGACCTCAGCCTTCACAGACAAGCAACAAACATCCAGCAAAATGTCTGTAAGGGGAAATCCTACGCATTTGCCCCAATTAAAATGGCTGATTCATTAAAACAAAAAATCCCAGGATGAAAAAGGAACTTAGAGCAAGACGTTTAAGACCAAACTCAATGTCACAATTTAATCCATTATGTAAAATTCAATATAAAATAATAACTTTATTATAGCTACGACTAAAGGGGTGAGTGTGAAATGCAATCTTCCTATGAGAAATACATGTCTTTTGATTTACTTTTTATAAAAACTGCAAATGTATTAACTTACATGGTGGGCTTGTTCCTGCGCGGTCCTTCAAATGGTGTAAAAGGAAGACTGCCAGTGGCAGCCTGGTAAAATGTCACGCCAATACTCCACAGGTCAACATTCACTCCGTAGGACTTCCGATGAGTCTTACGCAGCACAGCACGTTCATACATGTCTGGATGCTACAAACAGATACACATACTCAGCAGTGTTTTGCCCCACCAAGAAACCTTTGCCACAGACTCTTCTTTTTATTGGAGAACATGAAAACTTAACATGATTCTTAGGAGCATTAATGCTGAACAGCTCTACAAGCTTTACATTATCCTACTTTGAAAAATGGTAATAGCTGTGGTAGCAATGGTAACAAGCTTGTAAGATATGCGCCCTTTATATATCAAACATACAATACACAGTGATGTGACATAATGTAATGCTGTTGGCTGGAAATATAAATTATATTTGGCCAGACATATACAGTCACTGTAAAGTAGACAAGCTAGTGCCTGTTGGTTAGTCAAGTGATTTGTATTTGCAGCATTTCCTTGCTCAATTGTTTAATCTCCTTATAACTAATCCTGCTTTGGCAAAGGGTATATAAGGAACATCTGTTTCATCATATGCTGCTTTCAGATCTTCTCAGTGTCTCCTCTCTTTCTCGCGCTGTAAAAATTCCTAAAACCAAATTTGATAAATGATTCTTCTCTCCCTCATTTCCCTATATATTTATTAGAGCCTAAGTATTAAAGGCAAAACTTATTTTTGTAATTATGTTAGTTTGTTACATTATTCATGAGCCACCATCATCTGTGATGTACAGAGGCCAAATCCCAGAAAAAAACTCTCCTTATTCAAATATACAGTATCACTAGAGGCCTAACCAGTCTAGAAACAAGCAGATGTGTAACACACACAATGTCTAAGACATCAAAGTGTTTGTTTTTATCAATTTTTATTTTAAAAAATAATTTTGAACTGCATAACATTAATACGGGTTCAGTAAGCTTTTCTGTAGGATTACTTACCAGATACTCTTCAGTTCCATAGATAGACACAAATTTCTCATCATCCTCCAGCTCTCTTGCTGCTCCAAAATCTGTCAGCTTATAAACAGACTTTCCGTCTTCCCTAACCTGTCGCATGATGTTGCCTGGCTTAATGTCCCGATGTACCACTCCGTTTTCCCGCAGGTGGTTCATCCCCTGCACTAAAGAGAGCACAGGGATGAATATTTCAGCAAAGCAAACCAAACAATTATTAAAATAAAAAAAAATAAAAAAATCAGATACACAGACCCACCTACACACTGTAATACAGTAAGGAACTCTGTTTCAACCAGGCCAAAGGCATTTTCTGGATCTTCCAGGAGGCTGAGCAGACTTCCTCCTGAGCAATACTCCATCACCAGTACCTTCTGTTTAGAGGGCAACTAAAGACACAGCAATAAGAAGCTTCTTTAAGTGGAAAGAAAAATTTGAATTTACATTATTTATTGCTCCTGTTTTTGAAATTATCTGACTATCTTGTAAGTGTAAGTGTAAGATCAGATACCAAATGCTATTTGATAAAAATGTTTAGTATTCCTATTGTGTGACCAAATTTGTCTTCTTCCTTTGTTGCTTCTCCTCACAACTTTTTATATGTACAGTAAGTAAGTAAGTAACCAGTTTACTCAGAGTGTTTATATTTATAAACAGTTTATGTAGCAGGTCAGTAGTCATATTTTCTCTCTATTGCTTGAGCTTATTTTGGAAGGTCAGGTAACAGAGTTTGAATAAGGATCGAGTTCTTATTTTACTGTATGCAGTAGTAAGAAAATAAACTGTGCTCAGTGTATATAATATATATAATATATGCATATATTATAGAATATTAATGGTTATTAATATTAATAAGCATGGTGTGTGTGTGTGTGTATGTGAGAAAGTCAGCATGTGAAATAGTCAGGAATGTAATCCTCTGGTCTTAAATGAGCAGTGCACAAGACTGTGTTTGTTGTAGAGACAGCAATGAAATCCCATCTTTTCACCTGCTAGACACCGCTTCTGTAGCTATGAAAGCTAAAGTAACGGCATTCCTCACGTTTTTAATACCAGTATGGATGGCTGGGGTTTGTGAAACACAAACAACTTACAGTAAACTGGGAAACGCCAAGTAAAACTAGCAAAAATAAATAAATAGATACATTTTACTCACTCAAACTTACCACCACTCATTATCTCACAGCACAGCGGCAGACTGAGAAACTTATGTAATGTGAAGTGATTGTGGAAAAATGCTGTATTTATAACCAGCACGCAAAATCTCCACTTTTTTTCTGAATTTCTCTTACGTCTTGTACAACATAAAAGGTCATCCATTACTTTTTAAATAGACATTTCCAGGTAATGTTGTGCATGAATATGGAAAAATGTTTAACCTGCATAATGGATACAGTCAGCTCACTGCAGAAGGGTGACTGTATCACATCTACTTAAGTATTTGTAAAGTCATTAGTGGCAGTCTTACCTCTTCCACAGCATAAAGTCTGACAATATTTAGGTGGTTAAGTTTCCTCAGCATCTCAAACTCTCTCATCTGGACCTCATGAGGGCGGTTGTAGCTCATTATGTTAAACACTTTGACTGCTACCAGTTCACCAGACCTCTGCACACAAACACATATCCTTGTGTCAGCAAAACACATAGAGCACCTTATAACAACGTCGAAAACAACCCACACATCCGCGCTGCAGCTACAGCCTGTTCTTATCGCACATCCTGGAGTCAGTCGCCTTTCAACCACCAAGTAGACTAAAACCTCTTAGTTGATGCAGCAGCGATGTCGTAGTGCTGTTCCATGAAAAAAAAACTGCATTATAATAATGAATTTGTTTTTAATGTGGCTTGCCTTGTTTCGTGCTCTGTATACACTGGCAGTAGCCCCTTGACCAAGGACATCCTGTAAAGACCACAGGTAGTTTGCTGTGCTGGCTGTCATTGCTGACGTACTGAAAAGAAAAAAGGAAATTGTGCAGACAATTAGAAAACCTTAAATAGACTGGGAAGGAAGCTTTGTGGTTTTTAGAAGACAATAACCAGCTAGCTAATTCATGAGAAAAGTTAAAACACAGTTAATAGATAGTAATATAAAAAAATGTCACTATCGTGGGCAAGCCAACCTATATTATATACACATACATAAAATTATAATATGGCGCGACTGTTTATTCTCTAAAAAATATATTACTTTTACTCTTAAGGCACAAAGCCTTTTGGCATAACTACAAACAATCTAGCCATTTTAATATAATTTGTCACTTGACAAAGTTTTTTATCCAAATAACTGTGACATAAATCCTGTTGGTAGAGCAATTAAAAGCTTCATCCCACATAATAAGTACTCAAATTTGTTGTGCAACTGAGTAAAATAATACCACACTGCTATATTTTGGTGCATCTGCCGCTGACATTTCTCCTGCCGGTGCGTAGTGCAGTTAGAAGTACCGCTCTACTAGGATGTAAAACATTGACGTATATTCAAATATTTAATTAGTTCAATGTAGTCAAAGATTTGATATAAGACATAGAGCATATATATATGTCTTATATCAAATCTTTGGATACATTGAACTAATTAAATATAGTCAAAGATTTGATATAAGACATAGAGCATATATATATGTCTTATATCAAATCTTTGACTACATTGAACTAATTAAATATTTGAATAATCAAATAATTGTTATTCATGAATATGCCTTAAAAGAATTAACTAAAGCTTGTAAATAGTATTTCATTTTTACTCACATGTCACACCATGAGACGGGAAAATGGCTTCTATTGAGAAGATCACAGATCTTTTTAATTAGAAAATCAAAATAGGCTAAATTCAGCTCTTAACATGCAAAAGACTTCAGAGGTGTTAATGTAACTTCTTGATAGAGAATATACCTATTCACCAACGCTGTCCTATTTATTTCATGGTCGAAACATAAAGTATTATGCTGATTTATATGCACGTGAAAACACTGTAAATCTACTAATTACTAATATGTTCATACATTACTTGGATGTATTCCCACATTAGTAAGGTCACACATGTCCAGCCAGCCACACAATACAATTTTTAAGTTATAGTTACATAATTACAAATGTTATAGCACCGATAAAAATGTTAGCATGTGTAGCTTCCAAAAACTAAAAGCGTTACGTGTTCGATTATGATGAGCAACATGGCACCTGAAGACTCATTTAAACAACGACCACATCGGTTATAACGTTAGTAAACTAGCAAATAGCATAAATTAGAAGAATTCACTAACTTAGCAGTAAATGAACGTTAGCGTACCTGAACGTTAGCCGTCACGTTAGCAAACTAAGTACATCAGTAACGTTACGTACTGTGGCTAAAGTCAACATACGTCTTTGCTGAGCGTCCGGTTAATCTGTTACAGGGTGGGACAGCGCGATTGTCATCGCCAAAGGTATCAAACTGTTCCCTGACTGTGCCGCGAATCCAGCTTGTCTGGAACAAAGTAACCAAAGTACGCCTACGTGCGAAACTTCTTCCGTAATGATAAAACGGCAGCTCACTGTACGTTACGTACCGGTTGAGCGGCTGTTTTCTCCACAGGTGCGACAGACGCACAAGTAGACGTCGTTGTATCGGACGCTTTACGTAATTCTCTGTCTCTGCCCAAACAATTCATGGGTTTCTACGAAGGCCGCGACCAGTGGCAGCGTTTGCTTCACGACGTCTGATGCGGGAAGTCAGGGCTTCACACGGGGCGGACTCTGGTCTACAGATGTGGGCGGAACTACGCAACAAGGTAGACTTTGTTTCACTTGGTGCCTGAAGTTCCGACTGTGCTAGCAGAGAGTGGGCTGGCACATACTCTTAGATTTGATACCAGTCTGGCCACCTCCAGGTCAGAAAGAAGCGTCAGCAGTTTCCACCCTGCTGTTCATGTATCAGCATAACGACAAGCATCAACAGTCGTTTCCCCGTGAGAAAGATTTCAGGGCATCATTTTTAGGATTTGTAGTTTACCATCATTGCAATCCTACATTCAATGAGAATATTTAAGTCGGTTGTGAAACTACTTGTGAGTCACAACCTCACAAGTGATTAAACTATTTTCCAAACTACATCATTTACATTTGATTATTTGACTCTCCATCTCTTCTTTGGACAAAGACGTTATTGGAACAAACATGAAATAAATGAAGAATCTTTATAGCAAGCAATGTTTATTTAAAAAAAACAGATTTACTACAAGTACTACGCAGAATTATATAAGGCCTATTTGATTAAGCTACTATTGCTATTACTGTACAATATTGTACCAAAAAAGAGTGTACCTCTGTAATGTACAACATTGTATATACAAAGTACATCTGAACACAGGATTCTCCAGACAACTATAAATAGATTTGACATTACAGTCTTTGTTTTTTTTTTAGTTCTGCTGATTTCACATGGACACAAAATGCATATTCAACAATTCTGACAAATCATCCCCACAGTTAGTCCACACACAAGCCAAGTTGTTCAAGTGCATGATGATTGATTTGAGATAGAAGAGGGTCCCAGCTCCCCTTGACAGCACAGCTGGACTATAATACAACAACCACCCACATGCATGTCTGTATGTAGTAGAGTTTACATATTGATAAGGTGAGTACATCACCACTAACACTCCCACAGTCACAGGCCCTCCAGTTGTCATGAGGTAAGAGCAACACAAATACACCAGGTAATACACAAACAGTATACAGATTAAAAAAACAATTATAAATTACCTGGTAGAGAGCATACAGGAATGCAGTGTGAGATTTATTTTGGGCGTAAGAGCTCGGGAGAATGTATGTAGGGATGTAGGGATAGTGAGGACAAGAGGGTAAAACGATTTCAATACTTCCTCAAGAAAGTGAAAAATTTTATATAAATTTATTTCATTCACTCTGAATGGCATGTTTCTAAGTCAGTGTTCAGCAACATATGCCTTAACTCATTGGGTCTAATTCTGCAAAGGTACTCAGTATCCCCCCCCCCCCAAAAAAAGATTTTTCAACGACATGGGTGTTGTTACAGCAGTGACTGAAAACGAGACATTTCATGGTTCCCTGCAGGTTATTTTTCTGGTCAAATGTACACAGTGCATATTTATTCAGCACTAAGGCTGCTGGTACTCCTGAACATGGGAGAAGAGTTTTCTTGTCGATCTACAGATATCTGTTGATGTTGGGTGGTATCCCTTTATAGTGGGTGGGAAAGGCTGGAATGAGATGAGCTGAGGTGCATACATAATCTACATCCACCCATGCTTTCACAGGCGCACATGCTCACACCCAGATGGCTACACATTTCCACATTTTATCATAACAGACTGAGCATTAATAAACAACTGGGAAAAAGGTAATAATAAAAGCAAAATTTGCCTAAGAGTGCACTGGATGAGGTGTTCGGTTGTGCTTTTATCTAAACACACTCAGGAGGAACCTCAGCTCCATGCTTCCAGTTATCATCATGGTTATTAAACGTACATACACACCATTAGAATATTAAAACCCTTTTTACTGTTAATTGAAATATATAGTTAAAGGAGCAAGCTGTCACCTTGTTTGAAGCTGTTCTATAGCTGGTACTGCAGATACATAAACTAATGCAATCAGCCAGCTTGCAACTGTGGCTACTGGTTATCGCCCCAGCATGCAAGGAAAACCTGAAAGGTGTTTAGCTGCCACAAAACACCACCACACACATATCTGAATAAAATGTGTGTGCGCACAATCCAACATTACATATAAAAATGTTGGGTTTCAGTGGTCCCCTACACACATACACAGAATAGAGCTGCAAGCAGCATAATGCCTCAAACCACCAGCGTTCATCATTTTATTGCTCTATCTGGATTTAAGATTACTGTGGTCCACGATAGCTATATTGGAGAACACTGCTCCTGCTGAGCTCCTCTTGTGGTACTTGTACTGAACAGTAATTTTACAACAAGAAAAAAAAATATATCACCAACATATCAAACACTAGAGGAATAGATAAAATAATGCTCTTGATCACAAGACTTGTACTGATATTTGGCACAGTTTTCTTTCCTTTAAACATTTTTAAAGTCCAGCTTTATCTCCAGTCTTCCACATCTGAAGCAGCCAGTCTGTGCTTTACTTCTACAAAGAGCAAGATCTTAGCATTTCACAGTCTGTTCTTGGGAATCAAATACTCACTCCCAGTCCTCTAGTCATGGGGTCATTGCAAAAGAAAAAAAATGTCATTTCCTACTTTACAAAATCAAACAGTGCTTTTTGATCCTCACTTAGATCTGTGTTGTAAAGGCAACTAACACTTTTGCAAACCCACTTAAACACAATTTCAAACATTGCAAATTAGTGTATGTAAGCTCCTGGTGCTCAAGGTATGTAGATGTCCATCCTGAGTCCTGTTCCCTTGTACAAGATTTTGAAAACCAGTGGTCACTGGAGTCTTTCTGGCAGCAAAAAACAAAGATGTGTCTTTGAAGGGCATCAATGGTTACTATGCCCCGTAATAGCTGGTCTGGATTAAGCTGAGCTGCCAGAAGAGGGCAGGAGAAAACTCTTGACACTCCAAGGGAAAGTGGTAAAAAGCCTGGACACCATGAGGTGAATGCTACACATGTGTAGTGGGTTAGGGGTCGTGTGTGTGTGTGTGTGTGTGTGTGTGTAACGAAGAAGTGCTTCTATCACATGGTAGAAGACCTGTAAGAATCTAAGAGTTCGTTAGGATCGGTGTCATCGTTTAGATCACGGCAACCTAAGCTGGACAGGATTTGTCATTAGACTGGGGTGGAGGTGGGGGAGGAGGAGGAGGAGGAGTGTATGGGAGTGAGAGCATGTGGCCTGCAGGTGGAGGAGGGGGTGTAGGGGGAACGGTGGAGGTTGGGGAGCCCATGGCTGGACTGCCACCCCCTCCTCCACTCTTTGGGAACACCACTGGCTTCGGCCTTGTTGCTGGGGGGCGCACCTCTCTAGAGGAAGGTACAGAAGAGGACAGAGAGGGCGAGGTGGTGGAGGGCAGAGGGCTTCGTGGTTGGCTCTTGACAGGGCGGAAGGAGGAAGGTGAATCGCTGGCAGAGGAGGCACTGCGCTGAAGCGAGTGGACATGCGAGGACCCCACCTCGCTATCCCGCAACAGACGGGAGTGGAGTGGACTGGAGGGCTCTGAAGCACCTCCTCCTCCTCCACCACCACTCCCACCTTTTAGTTGCTCCAGTGTGTCCAAGACCACATCAGGGGCGTGCGTATGTTTGGAGGTGCTCTGTCTTTCGAACTCAATCTCCTGCAGCATGAGAGGAAGATATAAAGTAAACAAACACATGTACACAACAATGTCTCTTATGGTAGAAAGCTGAACTGAGACCAGTACCTGTGCGCTGTGCTCAACCTGAGCTATGACCTCAGGATCCAGTGGTCTGTGATTACTGAAGCTCTTGGATCGCCCTGCTGTAGTTGTCTTCTTTAACTGTGGACTCTCCACCTAAACTTTCACAATGGTCGCGATTAAAAGCTGGCCACTTTCAACTAAACGGTCAATTTAACACAGTTATTAATTGGAGATACAGTAAAATGTTACAGTACCTTGGTCTTGAGAGAGGAGTGGCGAGTGACTGAGTTGAGAATGCTGTGAGCACTGACTGGTCGTTTCTCTCCTGTTTCTTTCACCAGAGCCTCGCCAGCAGGAAAAGAAGCTGTTCTCACCCCTCCTCCAGTAGCTCCTGGACTGGAACTGTCACTCTCTGAGCTCCGGAATGTTCTTCGGATGTTCCCAGGCTCTGAACGTTTCCTCAACCTGAATGTAATAAATGTTTCAGTTAAAAGCCTAATATGATGCTGAGATTCAAGTGAAAGGGTGCTAAAAGCCAATTCAGGGACAAAACCAACTGAAACCAAAAACAAAAGCAACTCTTTAATCATTTCAGTTGTTTTTTTCTTTTTTTTTTGGGCGTGTACACCTTGTGGCCCTAACTTAATTTTCCAGTAAAACAACTGTAAACTGGATTGTAACACACTTGTTCAAGTTGGCTAGGTAGATGTCAGCCACATGGGCCCCCGTAGGAGAAGCAGCACTTCCTCTAGTGGACACCCTCTCCTCCAGCAGGTCCCTGGAGTCAACATCTGGCTTTGGACTTCCCCGTCCTCCATCAGCCCTGAAACAATCATCATGACAAAGCTGACTATGGTGCATCCCACCCCCCAACTCAAATTAGTAGCTGCTGAATCCAGATTATGATAATGAAGAGAAGAGTTGGCTTTGATGAGAACTGTTTTCTTGCTGTACTAAATACCAGACATTAAACACATAACATAAAAACATAAAAACCAAGTCCAGCTTAAAGGGGAATTCTTGCATTGGTCATCCTGGGTATCATTTTCATATTATATTCTGTTATGAAAGTATAGCACTATCACTTTGCTCTCAAAATCTGTTGTAGAGTTTTAGAAAATGTGATTTTTTTATGCAGAGTTAGGAAAAGGTTTATTTGCAAATCCTTGTAGCTTTTCATCTAAACCTTTAGTACCTGTAAAACAATTACCCACAACTGGACCATCAATAAAATGTGTACATTGTGGTTTTTGTTTCCCAGTTTAGATTCTAAGACACCTGATCCATATTCTCATGTCTGCTAGCCAATCTAAAATGCACTCAATTTTAAAAAGCCTTTGTTTGTTTAGACCTATGTAAACCCATCATTCCACCCACATGAATTTAACAGGTGAAGTTGAAAAGGAAATTGATCTGATGTGATCTTATCATAGTAATTACGCATTCTTAGCTACGGTGATTTCCAGTGGACTGTTTTTACTTATGGTCAAACTAATGTTTGAAACTGTTAATGTTTTCTAGAGAAGGCTTTTAGACTGGAGTTTGCATTTCCCAGAAGATCAGAGATCATCCTACAGTATTTATAATAGAAAAATAGATGACACAAACTGAGCTGAGAATGTACCTTGAAAAGAATTTTATTGGTTTTATTGCTTGAGCAGATATTTGATCAAGACCAGGACTGAAATATGTCTTACGTGTCTTGGACCACAATGTATTGGTGTGGCACCAGACCATCCACTCCATTGTGTTGTCCCTCCCACCAGTCATCAGAGGCTCGCTGGTACAAAAGCAGAGAGGCACCCTTCTTGAACGATAACTCCCGACTAGTCCGTCCGGAGTAGTCAAACCGAGCAACAGCTTCAATCGGGTCTGACTCTGAAACAGCCAAGGAGCCTGAGATTCAGAGAAGAGTAGACAGAGACAGGATGCGACAGAAAAGCAAGGAGGTGCAACAAACATGAAAGAAAAGAAACGTGGAAGAGAGGGGAGGCCAGATTAGTTCACAGCAAGTTAATCCAGCTGTATTTAGTGACTGCACAGAGGTTAAGTCAAAGAAATGCAAAGCTATAACAAAGCAGCATAATTCACAGGTTTACTGAGAGCACGGTGTGAGCAGTTTTAAAAGGTTAGCCACAGTCACTGGTGAAAAAAGCAGGAAGATCTGCTGACAAGAGGAAACTCGTGAATTCTTTTATATAAACAGAGTGACACCTCAACCTCAACAACCATCAAATTATATTCCAGCTGTTCTGTCTGTCCACAATTACTAATGAAGAACTGTGTGTCTACTTGGAGGATAATACTGTAATTCAGCCACAGCAGTCCAGCTTTAGACCCACTCTTAACCGCTTTTGTTGAGTAAGCTGCTGTCAATAGGATTTTATGTTTCTGCTCTCTGTTGTTTGCAGATATTTGAAATAATGTCCTGAGATAACTGATAAAGATGTTTCTTTATGATTAATATAAGGCCCCACAATTTTTTATTGTTTGAGTAATATTTAATTTTCACCTCATCACTGTTATCTATCTTTACCCACATTCCTCCTGTCAAACATTTATTCTATAGGAAGACAATTGTATGCATTTCCCCAGAGCACAGATCACTGATATACTGAATTATACTGTAAAGAGAGGTATTTGCTTCAGTCCAATATTATAATAACTTAGAAATGTGCATTGAAAGATGGTCACACAAATAAATCTAAATCTAGCTCAAAAATCTAGCTCAAAAATGTAATTTTTTAAATATTTATCTTAAACAGTGCTAGTTTGTGTGTGTGTGTGTACAGTTGCTCCATTTACCATCTTCACTGTTGTTGTGGCTCACAGAGACAGTATCAGGCGCAGGTTCTTCCACAAGGGGGGGCTCACAGTGTGGACTATCACTATGTAGCCCGCTTAAGAGGAACAGAGAAAATTCAGATATGAGACCAGTTCAAAAGAAAGGTATGTGTTTAATGACTCACAGCTACAGCTCATATCCATCTGTTTGGTCACAGGCACTCATTCAGGACATACCACAATACAGTTTAGTACTGACATCATAACCCCTGTGCAAACCTGTACACTCTTTTTATGAACATTTTTGTTACAAATTTGTCTGTTCAGGTTTAAATCACTAAAGTACCCAGAGCTAGGGAAGTACACCAAGGCTTGTGGCCAGGTTTTTACATAAGGCCATGTCCAATGTGAATATTATCCGTCTAAAACAAAGAAATTAGGCAATTAAAAAAAACAAGCAAAATACCTGGGTGGAACAGCCATGCCAAAGGGATAACAGTTTCTGTTTATGCTTCATACAACACAGACTGAACAGTGCTCCTACAGTGTGACTTGCAGTCTAAACATCTGCACTGACTGGCAGCTGTAATTATAACTGGTGCCAAGGTTTATCATTACAGCAAAACTGAAAATTGGCCCTTGTGCACATTGTGGTGTGCTTGTGCATGCTGAGCTGATGTGGTTAGGCAGTACTTTAATCTCCTGTGTGATGGTGGGTAAGCTGATCCTCATGGTCCACTGGCCCTGAGCAGAGCAGACAAGCAATCCTCCTTTCTGTCCTCCTCATCACCCTAAACCACCCTTCTTCGCCATCGTAGTGGCTTCCTAGGTTATACCCTATAGGACTTATTGCTCCCCTCTCATACACATTCTACCAATTTTTGGCTCTTACCAAAAGTCATCTCCTGCTCCAGGGATTGTGTAGATGGGGCCTTGCAGAGCCTGCAGTCCAGGAAAGATACTGTCATGGTGAATGATGATTGTTTTAATGAGCTCGTTGACATGGGCCTGGCAAGAAACCTGGTCATTGCCCTCGGGGACAGACATCAGGGTGGGACCAAAACAGATGGCCAGGTTGTAGGGGTCCATCATGTTCTCCTCACTGTAGTTGGACAGGCTGTGCACAGGGGAAAGCAGAGTGTTTTGGAGGGCATTTTCTCCTTCTCTTAAAACATACAAATTATACAAAACAGCCATGAAATGTTATTTATAGCCTATATCACATTCTGTGTGTGTGTGTGTGTGTGTGTGTTTCGTATGAAATCAAGTCCAACAGTACACTTTACCCATGATATATCACTTAATTTGAATGATGATGAAGAGAGCTGATGATGTGTGTGTTTTTCAGTGCGTGAGTAGAACCAGGAGCTCTGAGATGACTGTAAATCACTTCGGCAAAAGAAGACACTTTCCCTCTGTCTCAGATCACTTGGTTTACTTGGGAGTTTCATATTTTAGGTCTCCCATCTGCAAAGTCTTGATGTCGTTCCCTCCCCTTTGCTACCTTCATTTACTGAAAGGCTACGTCATAAATCAGAGCACTTGGAATGTGTCTCTACATGGGTGGATAAAATACAGTACGGACTGGGTAAAAGCATAAATTCAGCTCTTTTCTACAACAAACAAAGCAAAACTTACCTAAAAGATTTTCTTTTACACAAGTCACTCTTATTAGTCTCTATTTGAATTATTCCTGCTGATGTTTTCCTGCTTTTCCTGGTCGTTTTTATGCATTTGGGTTTGTGTCTGTAGTAAGACCCTGAATGTGATACTGGGCTATAAAAATAAATTTGACCTGAAGTAAGAAATTTAACTATTCCCCAGGGATAAGGTGACTCTTTGATAAACTGCTGGTTTGAGAATTTGTTTAGACACATGCTCATAGAAATAAAGTCCAACAATAAGCCCAATCAAAAAACTCTTTGCCTCCTCACAAACCAACACCAAAACACCTAGCTCTAATCACTGTAGGCTTTCTTAAATACATTAGTATTTGTGGACAAACATTTATGTGTGTTTTCTCAGTGTGTGTCCTTAAATGAACGTTCCATTAACATGGCTCCTACAGGAAGTTTACATTTGGTGTGCCAGAAGGAGTTGAGAAGACCAAAGGACAGCGTTGTGACCTCTCTGGTTAATAAAACCCCTGAATGTTTAAGGGGGAATATCAGTGGTTTAGGATAGAGAATGTTCCTTAGAATGTTTAAAGATGGCATATTATGCTCTACTACCTTTATAACCAGATATGTAAATTCTGGTTTACTGCACTTTATATGAAATGATGGACCATTTTATATTCTTAGACGCAGTTATCAAATGGATGCATATACGGTACACTGCTACCAGATGGTTTGCTGTAATATTATTGTGTGTGTGTGTGTGTGTGTGTGTGTGTGTGTCTGCATCCTGCTACTCACTGGTTAAGGAAGGCGAACAGATATCTCATGATAATAAGGATTTTATTTGGCAGAGATTGCAGGACCTTCTTAATGTGGACTGCTCGCTCATGGAGGCTTTCCATCGCTGGAAAATAACACAGCCATAACACCCAGGAGATTACTCGCACAATTCAGCACACACAGAAATGCACATAAACCCACAAAACAATGCAACACTTACAGACACAGGATATGAGGTCATGGAAGACTTCCTTAGGGAAGAGGGCATGATCAAGTCCTCTAAAATAGAGCTTCAGTACACCCGCAATAGAGTCCATGTCGTGGTCATTCTGGTCCCCTGCCAGAGGATCCTCACCTATTTCCGGGTGAGAAGTAAAAAGAGGAGGGGGTAAGAAAAGATAATAAAGCACTGAATAAACATATTCTGTGTACACAAGTTAACTCTTGCTGAAAGCTGTACCTCTCTCAAAGGCATTCTTTATGTCGTTGACTTCCACCTGAGAGCCTGACACTCGAAAGATGCCTTCATGCTGCAGACCTACACAGATGTAAAATTCATAAAAAGGTGTTCAAATCTAGACTGCTTTTTAATTTCTGGAGTTCAGAGTTCGTGGAGATCATAGATTTTCAAACTAAAATAATTAGTATTGTTTAATTTGATCAAGAACCAATCACTCCTGACATAACACTGTAACCAATCGGTGCACAGAAAAGGCTGATGGTAAACCTATCACTTTACAGGAGAAATGTACTCACCATGGCGACTGATGAAGCGGATGCAGCTCTCGACCATCAGGGGAATGGCCTCACTTGAGTCCTGAAACATGGGGAGAGTTATTTCAGCAAGAGGAAGATGTGAAAATAACACATAGCACATTTCTTCTCAGGACGATTTTCACACACTCACACACATTGGTGCACAGTGGAGGAGGAATGGGTATCAGACATGAGGGAGAGAGGGTGGGTGCAGTACCCAGCTGTTGCTAGGAGACAGTGGTTTTTCCCTTTTCCCTTTGTTTGTTTTGGGTTTCAACAAATTTCTGGGAGGTGAGACTGGGGACTGTATGTTGGACATTATATGTGCCCTCATGCTATAAATCCAATTATGGTTTTATTTGTTGACAACTGACTATAATTTGAATTGAACAATCAGCATTTTCTCTGTGAAGTGATCGTTAATGACTAAAGCACAAGTCACCCACAAGGGGGAGCCAAAAACATGAGATTCCCCAGAGGAGAAGTTCTTTTGATGACCAATGTGTTATTTCAGACTGCATGATAGAATGTCAACAGACTGCACAGATTCCGATCAGTCTGCGATAATAAAGGTATGCTTTTGTGTGCTGGGTTAGATTTATTTGAATTATGTGATGATAAACAAAATGCTGTTGACATCTATGTGTCCATGCATCCTGTGAGGGATGAGGATAATGCGAGGAAATGTGTAGCATGAGTTAATAACAACGCTAGAGAGGCTCTAACTGGGAAACTAACATCCATTCAGAAACAAAACACACACACACACACACACACACACACACACACACACACACACAGACACACACACACACACACACACACAGTTATGACAGATAATTACCTGCTTCCGTACTGTCGAGTTTCTCCGTCCACTACACAGAGAGAGAGAGAGAGAGAGGGGAAATAAAGAAACAGCACTCTGTCATTATGTTCCCAGAGAAAGTCTATTTATAATTACAACTCTGGTAACACTTTATTTGTATACACAGACACATATGCACAAGTGTTGAGAATATCTATAAACAGTGACAGGGAAAAATAATACCTCTGGCTGCTAAGAAATCAAGCTTAAACACTGCTATATGAAATTGTGTGTGTGAGCATGTTTCCTTCCTTTACCACACCTACCTGGCAAGGCAACAGTCAGTCTTCTGACCTAAAGGAGGGAGAAACAGGAAGAGGGGGAGGGGAGAGGGGAGAGGGGTTGTGACAAAAAAGAGAGAGGGGGGGAAGAGATGCAGTTAAAGCAGAAGCAGGACACAAGGAAATGGCTTTAGATGAAACAGACACAAGGAGACAAACTTCCCATTTAATCACACACACACACACACACACACACACACACACAGTTTAGGAGAGGTTGTTGGTAAGGTTGTAGAAACACAGACATGTTCAGCCCTGAGGAAACCCCCCCTCCTAACACACACTTATACCCACAGCTGCATCGACATATGGTCACTGTCACTGTGACCTATCCCTCAGTACACACACAGCTTGTGATTATTTGATATATTAAACTCATTCTGTTGCCCTGCATGGGTTCTGATGTGTCCCACTACACTATTCATCTCTCTGATCTGTGCCCCATTCTGCATCTGGCCACTAACTTACCTGAATCCATCTCCCTTTTGCTGCATAGCCCCCAGTACACTCACACAAACAGGACACAAAGATGACTTCTAAAAAGATATGAAGGACACTCCACTAGTCCCACTCACTCTCTCCCAGGGTCTTCTGGATGAGGTCATGCTTGGCCTGCAGCTTTGTAATCAGGCTCCGGCCTTCGAGGAACTCTTTCAGTTTCTATAGCACATTGAGACACACGCGTCACATCATGTGCAGATTATAAACATGTATAATTAAAGTAAAACTTAGACCTTTGTCAAGTAAAGATCTCACTAATGCTTCTGAGAAATCATGGATGACCATCAATGGCACTGACCGTGAAGTAAAACTGCTCAGTCTCCTGCTGATTGGCCCGTCGCTTGGCCAGGCTGGGTTTGCTGAGATAGGATTCACTGAAGGTGGACTTGACCGACTCCATGCTGTTGCTGTGGTGGAAGCACTCAGACACATCATAGTCCTCCACAGTTACCATGTCTTGGATGGTGGACAGAGTGGCTTCCATGGTTTTCTTCACCTGCAGTACAGGGTAGAAAATATTATATAAATCAGAAGCTATGATTAACACACACAAAACAACTGTAAATAAATAATATTACTCAAACTGGAATATGTCAGACCTCTTCATTCTCAATCTTGAGTGTGGAGAGGCGGGACTGCAGTTGCTGGCACCTCTGGAGCAGGTCGCTTTCCAGTGGCTGTTGTGCACACACCACTCCCATCTGCAAAAACAAACATATACAGTTCATAGAGAAGATTAACAAAGTTATAAAACACATTTACAGATGCCCTCATTCTGACAAAACTGTACCGTGTCTCCCATATGTGACTGGAAGTCAAAGCGAGCTGGGGGACAAAAAACATTGTTGTAGGTCTCCATCAGTTTTTGTTTGTCCACATTAGGCTCTAGACTCTCTGCCGCTCCCTCCAGTGTCTCCAGGCCAGTGTGTCTAGATGTCTCTACATTCTGTTCTGCAGATAAGTAGGTCCTCAGAGCACGATGCAGGCTGGCATGGTAGCCAAGGTCACAGCACTGTCACACAAACACACATAAATAATATATAAAAAAAAAAAAAAATAATAATAATAATAATAATAATAATAATAATAATATATACACACACACACACACATATATATACATATATATATATATATATAAATAAAAACACACAGATGGCATGAAACATAAATAATAATGATACAATTAACAAAAAACAGACAAAAATCAGTTATTATTTAATAATAAAATGCTAAAAGAGGAAACATGCAACAGGACGAGCAGACTAGTGTCTTCATTAGAAAAGACTAACTTACTTATCTAACTAATATAACTGCTCCCAGAGAGTCAAACTGTGTGTTTATACTCACATCAATAATGTCGGAGAGGTCATGGATGTAATATTTGAAGACAGAGCAGTTTGTACCCTCAAGAGCTAGCAGGTACTCATTCCTGGCCTTGATGGCCTTCAGCTTGTTCTCTGTGTACTTAGCTTGTCTCTGATTGGAGGAAAGAACAGGTAGAGAGGGATAACAGGTGTTGGAGTAAAAAGCTTCAGTATTGATTATAGATAACAAGAAGTGAAGAATCATGTCTTGACAGGCCCCAGCTGTAGTGGACAAGGTTAGCAATAAACCATTCGTGTTCTTATAAATCATTCATGAGACACACATAAGTCAGTGTCACAACAGGTGGAGTGCTCTGAAACAGCTCTCCTCTCCCTTTCTTCTCGCTGCCCCTTATTTCAGCTCCCCTACCACACCAAGACCTACTCACCTTCTCCTTCATCTTTTCAATTTTTTTGACACTGGAACGTCTGACAGGTTTCTCCTCGGCTTTGATGTTGGCCAATGCGTCGGGGGAACGCGGCGTCTGTCTGTCGTCCTGTCGACCGGAACGTCCCATCTGCTTCTCCTCCTGCTTCTCTGCCTCCTTTAACTTGGACTCAGCATTCATGCTCTCAGTGTTGAACATGTGGTATGTCTTCATCACCTGGGAACACGGGTTAGGATTTGTAGACAAACATTTATGTGTTTTTTCTAAGTGTGTCTCCACCAGTTTTGGCTGTGGATCAAAAGTGGGATTATGCCAATCAGCAGAATGAAGACAGTGGAGTGCTGAGACACAATACATAGACAGATTTTTTTTAAATCCAGCACTGCCATTCTAAAACATTGCAGAGAATCCCACACACACAACCACACACACACACACGTCACTCAAACCAGATCTTTTATACTATAATTACAGCACTAGAGCTGCTTTTCTCAGTGGCTGAAATGAAACTTTATGCCTGCTTGCTGCTCAGAACCATGCTGTAGAAAGAAACTTTGCCCGCACACACACATTGTGATCTTCTTAGTCTTTCTGGCAGTAGTATGGTCACGTGTAACCCGACACTCAGTCCCTGACAGCGTGAAACCAAACCCACAGCTAGTGATGACGTGTGAAATATCAACAATGCTATAAATCTCTAGTTAGTAACAATTTGCACAACAACACATATTTGTGTAGTGAATATACATATGGCATTGTCAGTGTACATCAAGTTATCACGTTTTAAAACATACTTTATCGATTAGGGTATACATGCTTGCAACTCTGTGAGGCTGCAATTAGGCAAATCAGTGCTTTGACCTAAATGCCAACAGCAGCCACCATGCATACGTTGACAATGCCAAGATGCTGATGTTTAACAGGTGCTGTGATCACAATGGTTTAAAGTCTGTTAGCATGGTTTACACAGACTTTGAGGTTTGTGGATATGTGGTTATAAGCCAAAGCATTACACAAATTCTTATTTAATGTTGGTACTAATGAGAAAGTAAGGGGTATTACCACCAAATTACATGGGAATTTAACCAGTAGTTATTTGAGCATGGACCAAAGTGGTGGGTAGGTTGACCAAAATATCAGCTATCACTAAAACAAAGTCACTAGTATGACTACAAATCTTCATCCAATTGTAGGCAAGTGGCTCCAAAATCTTCATATAACTTCTTCTGTCTATAGTCCTATGCTAAATGCATTTCTTGCATTGTACTATTTCTTGTAGTAAAGTAAAAGAAAGTAGCAATTTCTTCTTTAAATATGCTGTTAAAAAAACTAGTAACTGTTTTGAAGTTGAGTTATCCAAGATGCAATGGATCACGCCATAATATTGAATTCACATGTTGTGAAGGTAATGTAAGTGATTTGTCTTACCGTGTAAAGCTCATTAAGAACTTTCATCACATCCTCCTGCAGCTGTACACCAACCTCTTTACTCTGAAGAGACAGAGGAAAAAGAAAAAAAAAAGACAGATTAATGCAAATGAAAAGTTCTAACCATTAGTCTAGTTCCTGCTGCTTCTGCTGTTTGTCCGCCACTCGGACAACTAATGACTTCCATACCCACGCAGCCATGCGGTCACATAAGTGCCCGATCATCAATCAAAACTAGATTATCTGGCTGTACAGCAGTGGATGAGTTGCTAGTTCAGATAAATGACCAAGGTGGCAGTGGACTTGATGGATGAAGAGTTTGAGGAGGCGGCTACAGATACTGATTGCTTCATGATGGCAGGGAGGCAAAAAGAGCAGGTCAGGGTAGGCAAGAGGGCAGAAGAACCAAAAACTGAGGACAAGATGGCAAAGTAGAAAAAAAGGCAAGTGACTTCACAGCAACCCACATGTTAGTACACTCAAAACATATTCCTAAATGTACTCCCATATGCAGCCATACTTATATAAAAAAAAATTTGAAATTACAGTATGTGTGCACAGATTCACACACATTGTACAAATGTGTGGTTTTGGGGATCTTTAAATAGTGCTGACTTAAACTGAAGGCAGACAAATACAAAACGAGGGATTGGTATAAGGGAGAAAAAAAAGAAAAGAAAAGTCATCACAAATATGATGTGGCATGGCAGAATAAAAGCAAGAACAGATTTTGCTAGTTCATGTAGAGCACTGGCTTCTTCCTGGAAGAGGGCACAGAAGACACTGTCAGATAAAAAAAAGGTAGAAGGTTAATGGAGAAAAATGAAATCACTGTGAAAAATTCACGTGGGAGAATTTCAGAGAGTAAAAGGTCAGGTACAGAGGAAAACTACAGTAAGAGAGATTTAGGGTGTCTGCACCAAAGCAAAGTGAGCACTATCACTTCTATAGTAGTTTCATATTAGGTGTCAATTGACCAGACTACGCCCACTAAAAAGCAATCAGCCCTGACTGAGCCACTCTATCTATCAACCTCTTAACCTTTGGAGATCTCATCTTGCCTGTGGTCTTTTAGTGTGGTTAAGCAAAACCACAGACAAGCAAAGCTCCATGCTTCACTAGCCCTTATGTCTGTGGTCCAGGTTGAGACAGAGCCCTCAACAGAACAGTTTAACTCATTCTCTATGTAAATATATAAATACTTTCTGCACTGCTACTGTCTTTCACTAAAAGGGCATTTGGTGTGTGAAGATGTGTCATGTGAAGATGTGTCATGGCCCCTGGTGAATTATCTGCTTAGTTAGCCTTCTGATAATGCACATTTAAGTTCATCACTAACCCGTACTTGATGAAATCGACCCTCAAAAACAAACAAAAAGGAGAGGCAGAGAAAAAGAGAGAATATGAGTGTTTTTTGGTGCTGATGTGTCAGATGGGCAGAAAAGTTAGGGTGGAAGTTTGTGGGTGTTCTCCTTGTCTGTGATCAGGCTGCAAATGTGGTTCAAAGACAACCTATCGGGTTAGAAATCAGCAGCCTCTACCATGAAATTCTGCATAGACTGCTTCATTTCTCTTTGATTAGATTACATTCTTTTCTTAAGCTCCACCCTTAAACCATGTTCACCAAATGTGTACCTTGGATCTTTACCTTAAAATAACATCAAGCAAAATTAGATCAGCATGCTCTCACTCTGAAACTTGAGCAGAACAAAGAATGATGCATGTAAAACAAAAACATAATGATTTCAATGATTATTATTTTTTTTATTAAGACTGATCATAACCTAAACCATACCAATACTTAACTAACCCTAACAAACCCTAGCATTTCATCATTCTAAAATTCGGTTCTGTTCTGGATTTAGTTCCCAGTATCTGGTCCCCATGAGTACATGCATGTCTCTACAAGTGAGAGCCACTATGTAACAAAAACAAACAAACAAACACAAAGACACACACTCTAAATTCCTGATTGTATGTGTGTGATGCACAGCCTCTCACGAGTCTGTGTATTTGGTCTAATATGTCCAGCCTGTAGAAGAACGACTGTCTCCCAGGGAAGGACTCAGCCTTGGTATTTGCTCAACAAGGTCACAGTAAGATCAGATCTCCAGAGTTATCGCTTCATCCATTCTTTCCTTGTCCTCTCATGATGGCCCTCTGTTTCTATTTCTATTCTAATTCCCTCGGTACTTTCTTTTTCTGCTTTTCTATCAGGTTTCTTCTCTCTTTTTTCCTTAAAGACAAAAAGGCAGTGATCTAAAAAGACAAGAGGCTTCTGTATGAGAAGCAGACTGCATAGGCTCTCCTGCATGGCCTAAGGTTCAAATGAAGAGCTGTCAGTCTATAAATCAGACAAGACAGAAATCAACTAAATTTAATCCACTAAGACAACCAATGTGGTTAAAACCACGCAGAACCTGTGGGTGTTTAAGCATGTCTTACCTTCTTGAAGAGACGTCCAGAGTCCTCACTGATCTGGGCAAAGCGAGGAATTATGTTGTTGAGGTAGAGGTCAGACAGGGTGGCATGGTCTCGACTCTCCCTCTTCACCTGCAGCAGCAACAGGTTCCAGCAGTTCACAGGAGATAAAATACTCTGTTCCTTCCTACATGTACACACACACACACACACACAAACACAGAGAGAGAGAGAGAGAGAGAGAGAGAGAGAGAGACAGAGAGAGATTTCAAATGTATTCAGGAACTTTCAAGTGTAATTTTAGATTAAAGAAGTGAGGTCTCTTATCTACTGACAGATCTCACACAAACACACACACAGACAAACACACACAGCATTCAGTAAGTATTCAGACCCCCTTCACTTTTTAAAATGTATTAGTTATTTATATTATGCCTGATACTCCAGTTGTTTAAATTTATTTTTACACAGAGTACCCCAAAATAACAACTTGTAAACAGAAATTTAGCAGCTTCCGTGAATTTAATTAAAGTTTTCTGCCATTCTTCTTCGCAAATTCTTTGCCATTTTCAGTTCTCTCTAGAGATTTCCAATAGGCTGGGCCTAAAACACGCCTGGAACTTTCTCACATCACACAAGAGCTCTGGAGCTCAGAGTAACCATCAGGTTCTTGGCCACCTCTCTTACTAAGGCTCTTTCACCCAGTCGCTCCGTTTGACCGGGTAACAACCTCATGGAAGAGTCCTGGTTTAGCAAACTTCTTGAATTTGAGGGTTATGGAGGCCAATGTGCTCTTGGGAACCTGTAGTAAAGCAGAAATCATTTGTAGCATTGCAAGACAGAGAGGTGTGTGCCTTCCTAAATCATGTCCAATCAATGTAAACTATCACAGGTGGAATCCAGTCAAGCTGTAGAAACATCTCAGCAATGACCAAGAGAAGTTGAGGTACCTGAGCTAAATGCAAAGTATTGTTACAAAGTGTCTGAATACTTGTGATATTGCAGTTTGTTCTTTTTAATACTTTTACAGACAATTCTCAAATTCTCTTTTCACTTTGTTGTTATGGGGATGTATGTGTGCTAGGGTTTATATTTATATGCCCCTAACATACATACGTATAGCAAAATACAAAATGTATAGACAAAACACAGTTTTCAGACCAGACAAGGCACTGGGATAACAGACACACAAAGAGAGAATGCCCAGACAGATTTATGTTCAAACCACACACACCCACACACACACACACACACACACACACACACACAGGGACGGTGAGCCAGCCTGAACAGAGGATTCAGCCAGGGTACAAAACACAGCAGGAATAAGTAAGACTCCCCCACAAGCACAGCTGTCGCAAAGAGGAATACAAGAAAAAGGAGAGAGAGTGTTGGAACAGACAAAGAAATTAAGTGGTTTAAAGACTGTAATGGTTTCACTAGCACTTTAATAGCTCAATATTGTTTCATTGTCTTTTGTCAAGTCCTATAAAGCAATTGCACAAATGCAAAGCTGTCAATGCCCTGCTTACTCCACAACACTAACTCTTTTGAAAGTGTGTGCACACAGTACATGTGACTTTCTGTATGTCTGTAGACACTATGGATGATCCATGGATGATCTAGTGGGTAAAATAGATTATGAGTGACTGTGAATGGATGAAAGAAGTTCTTTTTGCTATTAAGAGCAGCTTTAACTGGATACAGAAAGCAAAGAGCCAGAAGGCATTTATATCACTAACACTCACACACACACACACGCACACACACACACAGATGGCGCTCAGAAAAAGTAGAGTATTGACCCAAGCGTACAGAAGGTCAGAGAGACGATCTTTGACCAGGGGGTAGAGAGTGGGGGTGATGTCCATGGGGAGGTGTGAGTGAATGAGTGAGTGAGAAAGTCATAGACAGTGATGTTATACGTTGGTACTGGCTGTTGCTGTTACAATGGACAGATGGACTATGTGTAAGAATGATATTAATTCTAAAAAAACAAACAAACAAAAAAAACAAATCTACCTGCACACATTACAATACTGAAACTCTCATGTAAAGAGTTCATACGCAATGGTCATGTGGGCCCAAGAGCATTTGTATCACTTTCTACTTCTTCCTCTTTTGTTGTCATTTCTGTCTGTTTGCACAACATTTCCCCCACTAAAACAAGGCCCCAGTTCCTCTTTTTGCTCAACTGGTTCACCTACATGTGACATGTCTCCCTTAGCCCACCACGGAGGATCACCATGGCAATGGCACTAGAGGATTGGGTAACTCTGAAACCATTGGCTACCACAAAGTAAACAATGAAATATCATTGGCTCTCTGAAGGTCACATGGTGCACATTGGGTCTTAATGTCAGTCGCTGCCAATGAATTTATTTTGAGGGAAAATGCCAAATGTTCGTTTCCATTCAGGATCAAAGAACACAACATTAAAAGGAGCCTCACTGTTGGCTGTTATGTACAGCTAACACTAACTGAGCAGTTCAACACTGCTTTAACTAATGTTTAATTAGTTAGTTTAATGTTGGAACCCAATGCTTCAAATGCACTTTTTTTCATTCAGGATTAGGAAACGGGTCTGGGTGCATAATATGTAACATACGTTTACATACAAGTAGAGGAGAGGTGATAATTATCCGCATTTCTAGTTATCCTAACACTGAGATACAGTTCAAATTAGGGATGTCCCGATGTCACTTTTTCCCCAGACTGAGTACAAGAACTTACATTTGAATACAAGTACTAAACTGTTTCCCCTAATATGACTTGCTGGACAGTAAAACCACACACGAGAGCACACACCTGACAAATGTAAGTTCTGAGGCAGACAACCCCACAACTTGTTGTTCAACCAAAACAAAAATGGCGGTGAATAGCATTGAATAAATGGGAGCAACTATTGTAAAATCAACAAAAAGGAGAAAAAAGACAAACAAAGCACAGATTTGAGGTGAAATCCTGGATGGCGCGTCACTGTCAACACAGCCTGTAGATACTATAGAGGAAACGACTGACTTTGTAAATGTCGATAATGTCATTCACAAATTTTAAACATATGAGTATGACTGTAAGTAACTGGAACTTAAGACTTTAGCAGAACAGAGCCTGACTGTGCTTTACTTCTATAAACATCAATTATCTTAAAACAGCTTCAAATCAGAGATTTGTCCACCTCTGCCTACCTGTTCAACCAAGGTGACCTTAACGCAGCATCAGGTGTGACATCTGAGATGTTTTATATCATGCCGAGAGTCCAAATGCTTTTTCCTGTTGTTAAAGGCTGCCTTCCTATCCGTAGTTTACGTAGTTGCATTACATTTACATTTAGTCATTTAGCATACGCTTTTATCCAAAGCAGCTTACAAGTGAGGTACGGGTGAGGCATTACGTGTAAATTAGATTTTATCAAGAATAATTCCAGACTTATTCTACTTTAATATTTTCTTCTATTATTTTTAACAGATTTAGTCAGTTATAAACAGCAGCTTGGGGAACTGATCTGAAATAATAATTTATAAAAAACAATCACAATCTTTCCAAACTTAACTTCAAATGTGTGTATTTTTTGGTTTTAAATGAGTTGATAAAGGTTTTTTTTAAAACCATTGTTTATCAAGTGTTTCTAATTTGTTGTAATGATACAGTCTTATGTAAAGTCTGACTCAATTCCAGTTTGAAGTTTGAATGAATCCTAGTGCTACAGGAAGTTTGACACAGCTTTAATTCTGAGTAAATTATTTAAAATCAACCTTAGATACCTTTTTTTAAGCTCCATAACCACTGTAAAAGGGCAAGTAGGAAAAAGCACTGCAAGAATTTAAATGGATACAGCAACCACACATGTAAAATAAAATAAAATAAAAAAATCCTTGAGGTCACATGTGGTCGTATGATCCCAAATACCACATTGAAATAAAGTGTAGCTGTAACCATGTGTTGGGTCTACAGCTTATTAGGAGACTGGACTAATATTTAGCATAAGCGCAAGCTTTGAATTAGTGTGCAACTTGTGAGGGCTTTTCCATGTGACCAACTGCCTTTCAGCTCCAGAACATGCACACACACACACACACACACACACACACACACACGCGCACACACACTATGCTTAAACCCTATATCCCTTCACCACTGCTGTACACAGTCGGCCAAATAACAGGAATACCACGGGTCTCCGCGGAATTAACACGCAACTCTCACACCCCACATTGCTTGGAGTACCATCAATGCTTGGTACACACACACACACAAATCCACACACATCCCGGAAAATAGCTGAGATTCCAGCGTGGCACCCGGACTGAGCAGCAGCAGATGCAGGGAAACTGTTAACTATACAGATGTTGGAAGAAGAGAAAAGCAATAGAAGAGCAGCAAGAGTAAAGTGAACACTTGTCAGTAGGAGAATTTTATCGTTATGGCTTTATCACATATGGATTGACAGATTAAAGAGACCTGCTCTAGCAGCTACAGTAGCCGACGTGCTCAGCTACCAATTTTATTCGGTCTTTTTCCTCTCTCTTCTCTCCCGCTCTCTTTCCCTCCCCCAATAAGTAACACAGGGGAACACACAGACAACTGCCTCTGTATTGATCTGAGCTGGAGGGTGTGTGTGTGTGTGTCTGTGTATGTGTGAGTGAGGGGTTTGTCCTCGTGGCTAGAATTGGGTTTCGTTTAGAGAACCTATTGATTTCTTTTAGTCTGGCCCTGCATGTGTGAAGCACAGATGTGAGTATGCCCCCAGCAGAAAATATGCATTTTTTTTTCTTCAAAACTGTGTGAGTCAGAGAGGAAAAGAGGAAGGTGGCTGAGGAGTAGGTCATGGTTTAAAGGAAATTATATGGAGAGAGAAAATAGACAAACTGAACGGCACAGTTCTCAACAGTTTTAATCATTTTGAAAGATCATCTATAATATTTTGTAGAATAAAAAATAACATTTGATATATGAAGAAAATAAATATGTTACTGTTACTGTGTGGAACATCTTCATTAATTCTCTCTCCTAATTAACTTCACGAACAAACAGTAACATAAACCCTAGTGCAATGTCCCAAATATGCGAATGAGCTTGTGCGTGTAGCAATCGCTCTGTCCAGAATCGTTTGGAGGATTAAAAAGGATCGACTAGGCAGTTTAATTGCTTCTATATTGCATTAAGATGCTCATTTCTGTTTTGTGTGGATCAAACTGCCAAGCAGAGACTGATGTAAGTTAGTATTTTAAAAGGTACAAAGTAAGATTTGTTGGCATCAATCTTTTTATTTTCTTGCTTCTCTCTGCTTCTCTTTTCTCAGGAAGGAAGTCACCAGTTTCTGCAACACATTATACTGTTTGAAAGGCTAAATAAGGAATCTGGGTGATGATTAATCTTTTCGTTTCGTTTGGAAAGTTTAAACAAAACTCTAACAGCTGTCATAAGCACTTAAAGCTAAATGCATGCAGCATTGTAACAACCTGCAGCCCAGTAAGTTGCATTTTGTGTCTGTACTCTATTAGTTTGTCATACTTGAGTAGATGGTCCTTGGTACTGCGTGTCTTGGTGAGAAATCTCTCGGCCAGCTTCTCCAGGTTGCGGCTGTAGTCCATCTCAATCTCTGCCTTCTTCCTGAAGAAGTCCTGCAGGTCCTGAAGCAGCTGCACCCTCAGCTCACACTGCTGGTCCAAACACTTGAGCTGTTCTACCAGCTGGGCACGGATCTCTGCCAGGGTGAGAGAAAGACACCATCAGAGTCTGACTTCTTTGTTCACCTTATTATGGCATGAATGACCCAGATGTAGGACCATCTTACACAGAATGTTTCTTGCCCCCAAACTAAAATAAAAAAAAAAAACATCTTTGCTCAAATAATGTCATCTGCATGCATTTAGCCATTCAAGTTTGTTGAAAGCTACATGCATTACTGTTGCCAGTACAGCACTATCATTAAGATACCTGCCACAAAAATGTGTAAGATGTTAACATATTTCCAGCTGATAGATGTATAGGGATTCAGTTAAAAACACCTGGCAGATCCTGACACATCAGCCTGGAGCCTTGGCTGGATTCCATCCCCCTCCCACCAGTCTGCAAGGCATAGACCGCTGTGTATACATGTGCATCATCATGTTTATATACGTGTGCATTTGTGTGCATGACAGGCTATCCTCTTCCACACACAGATCTCCAGAGGCAATCATTTATCCCTGCTTATCACTTTTCATTTTCCGTCTGCCACCTTCCCCCTCTCACTCTTCCATGCTGCTCTCCAGTCTGGCCTCAAATTAATAGCATGCACTCAGTGCAGACACACTCAGTAACGATATTCAATCACCGGCTACAAAAAAGTCCTCTGGAGAGTCCTGCCCATTGCAGTTATAGACCGGAACACACAAAGTCTCCAAAGCGGCTGTAGCACACACATACTGTACACAGGATCGTGATAAGCTGGATCAGTGTTGACTGCTGACAAATTAATGCTATGCTCTCATAGCTCCCTGCCAATGTGAAGCTAATCATACATCTTTTAAAATAATTAAAAAACAACACACACACATGCACACACACATCCAACCGTCACACTTAGCAGCTCTACCATGACCCATCCAGTATAACTTTCTTACCTTTGCAACGCTGGCTGTAGAGAAAGCGGATAGTTTTGGCCTCCATGCTGGTTTCAGTGCAGTCTAGACTCCCCCCCACCAATCACACACACACTCTTACATGCAGGCAGTGTCAGTCGTCTGTCTGACAATAACTGTTGACGCTGCCTTTGTGTTTAACAGCTGAGAGTGCAGTTTCTCATTACCACAAAGAGAAGTGGGATATCTAAATGCTTCTGTGAGCAGCCTGCTCCTCCCCCGTCTCTCACTTCTCTCTTGTAAATGCCGACCTAAACATTGTGCCAGCGGCTGTAATGGCTCACAGTCATTCTTCGCTGAAGACTGGTGCTTAGAAGTATGGTGGCATTATGACACTATGGTGCAAACGATCACATACACAACAAATAAATGCATACACACAGTCTGTGTCTGTGCTAATGAGCTGTTGTGAAAATTTGCTTTGACAACATAGGTTACGGTCTGTGTGTGTGTGTGTGTGTGTGTGTGTGTGTGTGTGTGTGTGTGTGTGTGTGTGTGATTTACTCATCACACAGCAATGTCAATGATGGGGAGTGAGTCAGTGTCCCGCCTCTCAAGGCTGTGAAAAAGCTCAAGATGGCAGCCCCGTAATTAGAAGACCCAAGACAACAACACACAACACATGCAGAAACACCTCCGCTGAAAACAAGAGCTCTCATCCATGAATAGTGTCCAAAGGTGATAGAAAATCCACGTTAAGCAGCAGGGAGAACACATGAGGGGCAGAGAATACGTAGAGAGTAAAGGAGACAACAGCCCCATATGACCTCAATGTTTCAAATACTGGTAAAACTTATTTATTAGAGGGACAAGACCATGAGCAACAAAAACCCTCTTCAGTTGCATTTGGGATAAAAAGTATATACAGACAAAATTTACAAAAAACTGTGCCTCTCTAACCCAATCAAAGCTAACCATGAGCCCATTATCCTGTACCCTGTTGATACTGGCTGCAAAACTGAAGTTTGCTGATTGTTCGTCCATCTTTAAAATCATTAGGCACCATTATCATCAACAGGAGAGGAGTTTTACCTCAGAGACAGGGAGCTTGTTGTACAAAAGCGGAAAAAGCCATCATAAATGAGCGGTGCACGTCTTCCCTTCAGTCCCATCCCTGTTACACTCATAACAAGTGAAAACTGGAATGTGACGCCTCCGCCCCCTCCAGACAGCCCGGTCACATTTTCCAGGCAGATTAGAGCAGGTCTTGTCATCTGGCTCTGAGATTCCACTTTACTGATGCTCTCCTCAGTTGTCCCGCCATCCTCCTCCTCCACCACCTCTCTTGTCTGTAGCGCTGAGGGCTGTCTGGCTCTGTCTGCACGAGCCTTGTCCATACAGTTTTTACTTTGCCAGTTTTACCACACCACCAGCAAATAGGAAACAACTCAGCAGAGGGAGGATTAGAAACTCTTTCTATCCCAGAGATTTTCAAGTGTGTGTTTGAAGCCTGTTTGCATACCGTGCTTGTCTGCCGACAGATGTTTCAAACCTTTTGTAACAGTACCTCCAGCTAACAGAGGTCACTCGCTTCTTAGTGGCAAAGATCTGCCATCATTCACCTACAGAAACTGATCAAGCAGACAAATCTAGAACTTTAAACTATTTCCCCAATCTAGATTTGTTTAGTTTGAGGTTACTTCCCCGGTGTGCAGTCGATACAAACAAAGTCACACATACACACCACAAATGGCAATTTCTCCCAATAACATATCGTGCACAGTTCCATGTAAAATGAATCCTAATCACTGATCTGAGATTGTTTTCCTCCTGCTATTATGACTCTTTCACGTCACAGAGGTCACCTGCTGGTTTTGGCACTCAGTGATGGTAAAGGGATGGTGACATAATTCAGTAAAATGAATGCATCCTTAATATCTCTCCGATTAGAAAAAGAGTGAGTTGACAAACCAGCAGAAAATAAAAGGAATCTGATGAGTGTGATGTCTCAAGACTTTTTACTAACACCTGTCCCTCCTCCTCATCTATTATCCATTAGTTTGCTCATCAGGACCCAAGAAAAGGCAAAAATAGACGATGGGGACAGTGTAACCACGCTAGAATGACATGACCACCATGGCCAACGCCTGCTGTTAATTTTACAGTGGGCTGAGGCAGAAGGCAGCTGGTCTGGATTGCCTCAAATCAAACCAGACTCAGACACGTTTATGGATACAAATGTGTGGATGGATCCTCAGAAGGAAATAAAACACTGAAACATTGCCAAAAGGCAAACCACGCTGTCATATAATACGTCCTGTTTGGCAATCGCATTGTAGAACACAAATGTCATGTTTTTCTTGCAACTTTGCCTTTTGTGGCTTAAGTTTGTTTTTGCAGCCAACATACCACCAGCGTCAGGCTGTTTTGTTGGGATCTGAAGTGAAGGTTGCCCTGAATGCTTTTTTAAACTGGCCTAGATACAGGAGCCACACACATACTGCTACAAGCACTCATTATACCTGAAAAAACCCTGGGCTAAAGGCAAATGGCACACACATATACACTTCTAGCAGTTCACAGCAACACACCAGGAGCCCAAGCTGTCACTTTGAGCTGTTTTGACGGCAGCTATCCACTCCGCTCCTGGAAGCCCCACCCCAGTACTGTATTATTGGACTGTGCTTGCACACGCCGAAACACACAGCTACACACATGGAAACTGTCTACAACTAGATGTGAAGAATGTTTGAGATAGTGAGAGAGAGGATACAAAAAAAAACCCTCAACAGAAGATCAATAAATCGGCAGATGACAACTCAGTTCATTTAAAATCTCATTTCAGTGTACTGTAATTTTTCACTTTGAGTGTTAATTTTGAGGTTTAGTTTTGACCGGCTTTCCTATTGATAGTAAAATTAATGGAGTTAACAGTGCAGCACACTGGGATAGCTAATATTGGTATCCCTTATTAGTGAAAGTGAAGTCACATTAATATTCTCCTTCGACAGTACTGAAGCAACTGAAACACTTCAACAGTTGTTTGCATCACTGAAATACAAATTAAATTAAAGTTAAGTATAATTTCCAAGGTGCATTTGACTTAATCCATTAAACACAAGCTCTCTTTACCAGGTAAAGGTAAAAGTATACACAGTGGGAACAAGAGAACACAAACACACTCACACACATACCAACTAACTAGTTCTAAGAAATGTAAGTCATCCAACAAGGAGAAGCACAATATTACCCATTATTTTTGTTCTGTTTGTGTTCCGTGTGTACGTGCAAGTACATGTGCACACTGTGTTTATGCAGTAAGGCCTAGTCTTTGTTGCTCCAGGGGCTGATACTGCAGTACAGAGCAGAGGAGGGGGAGCAGAAGGGGGTGGTAATGGTTTTGAGTTGTACCACTATGAGCGCATGCCATTGTCCTTAGAAGAATGAAAGAAAGAGAGAAAAGGAGAAAGAAAAGAAAGCAGTGTAAAGGATGAGTGGGGGGAGGGAGGGAGGGGTGGGGGGTGGCACTGCGTCATAGTGAATAATATATCCATTCATCCTGGTACTCACAGGAAGAGTGGACAGAGAGACAGGAAGTCAGTTGGACCATTTTGTTGCCAGTAGGGAGCACACGGGAGGGGAGGGTCCTACTAAAACAACTGCAGGAAGCTAGTGTGTGTGTGTGTGTGTGTGTATGGAGCAGGATGGAGGATTAGACTGATATGTGTGTGTCTTTTTCTCCAAATTAAAGGGCCTCAAGAAAAAACAGGCAGCTGTAGAGTTGACCGACATCACCCTTCAAACCTGAAACTGGGCAGGAATATAGGAAAGACAAGAGAGACTGCAGGAAAGTGGGCCAGGGGGTTGCTGGGTTGAAGGGAGAGGTGTGTGTGTGTGTGTGTGTGTGTGTGTGTGTGTGTGTGTGTGTGTGTGTGTGTGTGTGTGTGTGTGTGTGTGTGTGTGTGTGTGTGTGTGTGTGTGTGTGAGTGAGAGAGAGAGTAGGGAGTCTGGAGCCTCAGGTTGCAGGTACAGTAGTATTTCTAATATGATTCTTCAACAGGGTGGAATCTATTAGTTCCAGACATGCCTGCCTAATAATGCTTCACTGTACACATGCACACACATATGCATGAGTGAGTGTGGAGAGGAGTAGAGGAAAAGATAGAGTTACACTGCAGTAAGTGTTGGAGGGAGAACTATTGCAGGAATGGAAAGATTCCAACCAATGTCATTTCCTTGGGTCTGAACATTTAGAAACACACACACACACTCACACAAAAACTTATATAGGCATATCCTCTCTCACCCAGAGCTTAAAACCTTTAGGAAAAGCAGTGTCGTCCTTAAAGATGTAAGTTAATGAGCTTAGTGACTTTTAGACATGGAAAACCCCTGCTGGAGCCAAACCATGGTAATGCTGCTCTGCATGGTAGAGGAAAGGGAGAAATAAAAGCTACTCTGTGCTATAGCTTGGCAGACGTATGTCAAGAACAGGTGATTTCTGAGGGTAACAGTAAAATTTATAGGCTTTTCTCAGGTACTTTATACATTTTACTTTTGACCCAAATCAACAATTGAATGATGCTTTTAGTAAAGGACGAAAACCAAACATACACACAAAGAAACAAAACTTGCCACAAGGTGCAGGCCTCCCCACATTTAAACAGTAGTTACAGAGTAGTAAATGCAGGGAATAAACCTGGATTTTAGATGAGAGAAGCAGCTCTACTTTTGTGGTGAACTGCCAAATATACAGCTGTGTTATAATAAATAACAAAATAAAAATGCATGACGCATTACAACTGCAGAACAATTTCTGTGACATTGAGTGACATTGTTTTTGGAAAGGTTCAGGCATTCATAATATAATTTTTTTATCTATTGTGCTAGATGTTCACTTTTTTTTTTTAACTGTTCCTGGCAAATGATAATTGGTCTCGTTAATATATCTTGCAGTGTGTGGTGGAACTCCACTACTTTCCTTACTGCAACCTTTTAAGTGGGGGAGGAGGCAGGAGGAGAAAGAGACTGGGCTGAGTAAGAAAGGGAGGTGACGGGGAAGGAGAGTTGGAGAAATAGTGGGGGGTCGTACTCAGCAAGGGTACATTCCTTAGCACTGCTCCGCAGCGCTCTGGTCAGACCAGGAAGTCATTAACCCTTTACTAGCCAGCCAACTCTATCTCTATGGTCTATGCAATGCAGGCTCTCGTCAGGGTTCCTTGGCACTGCATGAGCTCAGAGCCCAGGTCAAGGGTCAGGGGTCGCAACGCTAAAGGAGGCGGTCAGTCTCCCACGTCCACCAACTGGTGGAAAACACCTCTAACAATACAACTGTCAGTTTCGGGTCCGTCTACTGCTAAAGGAGTTCTAACTTCTTCTGGATCCTGAATCTACTCATCTATCACATCAGCATCCTGTTTAAAGCAAACGGGATCATTTTGGGCATACTCTTTGCTTCTTACCACAAAATACACATTCCTACAGGCTCAATTTCTAACAATCACATGCTCTGATTCCTTTCGTATGGTGGCACACAGCAGGCTGGAAGGCTTGCAAATTGGGGGCTGGGGTCTCTATGCATAATGAATTAGTCTGCTAATCAAAAGTTAACTAGCTCCTCACCCATTTACAACCCTTGTCTGCTTTACTAACCCAGTCTGGAAAGAAGCTGTAAGTAGGGGGAGGCATCTCATACAGAGGCAGACAGTGGGGATAGATGAAAGGATTTCAGCTGAGATGCTTGCTGCACCCATTTTCAGTACTAGGAATTGATATACAAGATTATAGATGCAATAACCTTAAAATATTTAACACCTTTACTTCATAAAATATAAATATATTTTTTTACTCTATAGCGTAATTGATAAAATAATTTGATTTGACTGTTTCCACACTCCTTCATCAAATAACCTTGCCCTTGTATGGATTCGTTTGAGTATGTGTGGTTGTGTGTGCGTGTGTGTGTAGTTCAGTCTCCAGAGTGCCATCCACCTGGTGTCACCTCTATTTCCTGTCTCCACCGGACACAGCCATCTGGGCCTCAGTCTGTTCCAACAGCCCTCATCTCTCCCTCTTCATCTCACAACTCTTCAACTCACTGTCTCTCTCTCTCTGTCTCTCTCTCTCTCTCACACACACACACACCATGTGCTGTAGGGATGCAAATCTTGACTGTACAGTGATCTACACCATCTGTCTGAGGAGGTATGGACAAAAACACACACACAAACATATACCATCCTGGGCCAGTATGAACGACAAAAAACTGAGCTGTCCCACTGAGTGTGCATGTGGGTGTGTATAAGTACGTATACTCTTTCCAGTGTTTCCAAATGGCCAGTGCATAACACCCCCCCTTAATCAGCTTAGCAGCCAGTCAGGGGATTTGACTAATCCACAACATAAGCATGGGAAGGAGCCCGCTGAGTGTGTCTGTGTGAGTGGTCCATCTGACAGTGTCTGAAGTAAGTTAAATCAACCTCGACAGTCTCGGACAGCACTCTCTCTAAGAAAAAAGCATTAAAATAATGATCCAAGATCCAGTGAGCGATGGATAGGTGTGGACTCTTTCATGTGCAGACACATCATCGGGTGGGTACTAGCAGGTTGACACATTCCTGCGACGCTGTGTGTAATAAATTCATGCTCTGATTAAACAGTCAACAATTCTTATTTTTTCCTTCATCGTTCTCACACTACTTTTAGTATTAGATTCGTTTGGCACTGCAGCATCAATTCACAGTTAGCTCAAGGGATTTGGGTGTTCACGTACGTAACACACCCTCCCCCGAAGGAAGCACCATTGTTTTGAAGACCAGCCCAATGTGTAATAGTAATTGTTGTGATTGGCAGCATCTGTCACAGAGCGCAGAGCGCGTGCACACACAGTGTGGAAACGATGTTTAGTATAATACATGTGTACATGATTGGTATGTATCTGCCAACACAGATAGCTCTTATCCCTGCATTCCAAGACACGTCAGCGGTATGCCAAAATGGCAAAGATGGAGATAGAGAACGTAGTGAGAGTTGAGAAGATAGGGCAGACATCAACATCGCACGTTAAAGGCAGCATCTGCAGATGGTTGCTGATCCCTGTCTGAATGCCAGTCGAAGTCAACATGGCTAAGAGAAAATAACAGGGAAATATGTTCCATCAGACAAAAGATGAGATACACAACAGGGGCCGATAGCATGAGATGGTATCACCGCCTCCACCTTTAGGTCAAATCTCTCTGCAGATACAACCTTCTACCCAGATGAGAGGAGGAGAGGGCCGGGGGAGGGGGGGGGGGACTTAATAGGGCATGTGCAGAAAATACAGTGATGCAGTGAAGGAGTGCCAGACACATGCAGCTCCAGCCCACTTTAGCAACATCTGCTGACACAGTGTTCTTGTGGTAGATTCAAGGATAGCTGTACAATATTTGTATTACTGCGGAAACAATGAATTACAAAACAAATTAGTCATGCAACTGATAATTAGCAATTCTGATAATTAGCATTTCTCCTTATAGTTAAATCAATCGTTGGTAATGTAAACAGCAATAATACAAACCTGAAAAACCTGCCTGTCTGTTCTAAGAAAAGATTACATTTACAACAAAGCTCTTAAGGAAAGGTTACATTGTAGGCGAAAACTGTATGTTATAATTAGAGAACAGTGTGTGATGCAAAGCATTTGGCTCTCATCCTGTCATCACTAAAAGCAGAAAAAGCTGAATCAGGATCAACCTATGCAGCAAATGCAATCACACCCCCCACCCTCCTGCGTTGACTGCACCCTTCTTTCCAACTCACTGCTCCAGAGGTATAACTCATTCTCGCGCTGTCATCTGTACATGTGCATGTAATGTATGTGTGTGTTTGCACACTACGGAGAAGTCCTTGCGTAGTAATGACTTATGCAGAGGCACAGCTCAGAGAGTACAGGCTACCCGCAGTAACAAGCTGACCAATGAAATATGGTTGCAATTTCAACAAGGCGGCAGTCTGTCACACTTTCACAGATACCAAAACCTGGATATGTGAGACGCAGTGCAATGTGCATTTAAAATGATCAAAGCCCCACCCTACCTGCCCCTCGCCCTGTGGAGAACAGAGCATTGCAATACAGGAAAACTGAGCAACCAGGGGCTTACAGAGTCATGAGAATGATTCCAGTGCTGTTAGGCTGATTATATAGGCAAATGTGGCTAAGGAGGTAGAGCAGTCATCAACCGATCCCAGGATTGTTGGATCCATTCCCGGCTCGTGTTGAGATGTCCTTAAGCAAGACACTGAACCCCAAAGTAGCTGCTCCCGCTGAGTGTAGGCCAGCTACATAGCATTGGTGCATCCCCCATCGGTGTGTAAGTGTCTGTGTGTGTGATTGTGACTGTGAATGGTTAAATGAGAAGCAGTGCAAAGCGCTTTGGGCATCGATAGAAAAGTAGAAAAGTGTTATATGGGTGCAGACCATTACCCACAGGGATTTTTTCAGTGATTTTCACATTCACCCAGCTAGTTAAACTTGTCCTAACATCCAACTGCATAGACACCCAGCTATTTGTCTGCTTGCTGCAGAGAGAGAGAGAGAGAGAAAAATTGGCTAAACACCATGAATAGGCTCCCAGTGAGGAGCACAACTCCACGCCTCACAGCAAACGACCACAACAGGATTTTGTTGAACTATACGAAAACAACTCTGAGAACATAGCTGGGGGAAAGACTCTTTTTGCTCCTCCGAGTCTGTTTCTTTGCAGCACTGTTCAATCTTGAGCTGGCTTTAAATTTGTCATAATAAGTAAACAATTTGTCTTTCACAAGGTGCATCAACAAGGGGAGGAGATGATTTCCTTTCTGTTTTCTTAAATGTTGTGACTAAGCACTTCAGTTAAAGGGATGCCCCAGTGAGGAGGAGAAGAAGTATCCTGGGATGATAACTTGGCTGATACCGACGCAGCATTCCGTCACTATTGGTCAATGACAAAAACTGATTATATTTTTCCCCATCAACAGAAATTAAAATGGAAAGATCGAGAAAACTAAATTAGAACACACTTTTTTTATACAAACAACTGAATATTTTATTGTTGTGGTGGAAAAGGCAACATGAAATGGCCTTCACATATAAATGCTTACAAAACACACTTATTTATTTATTTATTTATTTATTTTGTCCTTTCGGCTTATCCTGTGAGTTCGGGGCCGCCACAGCGGATCATTGTCCGCATGTTGATTTGGCACAGTTTTTACGCCGGATGCCCTTCCTGATGCAACCCTCCCCAATTTCTACTGGGCTTGGACTGGCATTGCACAGCTGGGGATGGGAGTGGGCTGTTAGGGGTTCAGTGTCTTGCCCAGAGACACTTCGACATATAGCCAGGGCCGGGGATCCAACCACTCACCCTATCGTCCGTGGACGACTGCCCTGAGCTAGAAACACACTTATTACAAACAGAAAATAAAAATGCTTGTTTTTCTGCTTTAGTTTACAGTATATAGTTATACTGCAGGTCCATTCAATCTCTTTGTCTTTTCTTTAGTAGCAGAGTATTAAGAGAGGGGTTAAGATAACAATGAATGTGAATGTTATCACAGTAATTCTGAAACAAAAGTAGTAGTAGTAGAAGTGTCAAGTGAGTTTATGTGCAGCTGTGCATTACTCTCATTGACTTTGTGGCTTCAAGGTATAATAAAAAAACTGTCAAAATGAGCTTATAGAGAATATGAAAGGTCATTCATTTCAACCGGCTTAATATGACAGTCAAACAGATTACACTAATACTACTTGAAATCACTCATTGCATTTATCCTTTTGTTTCTAAATATAAGTAGCATATTCATGTATAACATACATACATTGGTAAAAAATGTGAACAAGTGCGACAAGTTAAAACTGGGCTGGTTTTGTGTTCAAAAATGCAAAATGCTGCTAATACATTTAGTGATTTAGAATTTAAGCATAAAGGAGTCTGGTGTTTTCTAATTCCTTTAACGGATGAGCTTCAGCACAGAGGCACAATTTAAAACTTCATTAGGGCATATCAGCGTTTACCCATTCAATGAGTAGTGTGACATCACCCAAATAGGAAAATATGCTAAAGTCCTGGAACTTGCAAGACCCAACCAGTAGTATGAAAAATAAAATGGGACACTGTTATGCTTTTCACACTTTACTAATCTGTGACGGCTTGGAGCCAGGAAAACATCAGTAAAAAGTACAAAACCAGATATGCGGAGAGTTTACATGTTTGGTTTTAGATAAAAGAGGTAAAGCTGTGTTTGCATGATCACTGTTCTGCATAATTAATTTGTAAGTAGGCAACTGATGCTATGTGTTGCACTGGAGACTCCTGTAAAGCAGATGTATGAATGGGCGAACACTTACTTCGTTGTTGGGATATATCAGACTAAATTAATCTTCGTGTAGGAGGGCAAGTCAGGGTCAGAGTGAGCTCACTGGCCAAAGAGATCTCTACGTCCTTGCATAGTATGGTGTTACCAACTGCGAGATTCTGCAGTGGAGAACACAAACTTAAGCATTTAGAAAGTAATGAGACTAACCACACTCAGGTTTAGCTTATCTAAAGACTGATTGAGAGGATACTTTAAGGATCTGTTTTCAAACCACTGCAGCGTGACGAACACTCATCTGAGTTCAGCCCGAGGCTGTTGTGACACAGAATGAATGCAGCCGTTGTGCTACACACAAACACACATACACGCTATTGTTGCGCTCTCTCACACGTAACTGCCTAGTTCGCGAAAATTACATACCACTCACATGATTGTCCCTACAGCTCAGATATCACCATCTAATGGGTCACAACAAGCATCTTCGCAGGCTAATGATCAGCACAGTAACCGCTCTCTTAATGGCTGCAGCCTGACTCACACTGGGACAGATTTCACTAACATGCCACAGGCTGAACAAACTGAATGTTAGGCTAACATTTCCCCTTACATTTATATTGAATGACAGTATCAAGTTGATGACATGGGGTGAAATCATCAAGTGTTTAGTAGTTATGATCAACACCATTTGCTATCACTCTCTGCAGACTATATATTAACTTGTGTTTTTGAGCCAATTCTGCCAGTTACTCCCTAAACACAAAGAGAAGGAAGCTATTGCAGCCATGACTGACTTCTGGAGTTGTCAAATCCTGCCTCAAAGGAGTATAACCTGCTGAGCAGTGTTTTTTGCCAGTATGTATTATTCAAACAGGACTTCCTGGTTCATTTCTCATTTTCTTACTAATATCATCAATGACACCCACACAGCTACTTGTATTTGTTTGACACAGAGCCAGTAAGTCAGCTGATTAAGGAGAAGTTATCAAGCAAGGAAACCTGTCTATAAACTTCAGTGACAGCTAACGAGCATGTGTTTAAACATTGATGAGGAAGAAGCTGAACAGAAAGTGCCTCAGCTTTGACCTCAGTCTGAAAATGGGTCAGTGATTAGACGAAGTATGAAAGTATTAGATTGAAAAGACTATAGAGTCCTTATCCTGACAACCCTATGGTGGACATCACATCTAATTCCTGGTGCCCAAATCTCTTTGAAGGCCAGCTGATACATACAACCCATAAGTGTACACGTGACATACTGTAAATGTTGTCATCTGTCCCAAGTCTGTTTCTACACTATGCCCTCACACTATCCACAGCAGGCCTCTTTGCTCTTTGACGTCGTGGCAGCTTCCTGTACACAGGAATGGACTGCCTTCATACAAAGACAATACACCTCTCTAAGGAGCAGAGAGTGAAACACAGGGTTTTAATGACTCTACACAGAATGTGTGTCCTATTTCGTGTGTGTCAGAGAGAGGGCACGTCAGAAGCGGTGCAACACAATGGAGAGCTGCAGTGTGGGTGGCCACACCCTTTCCTCCTAGCTCCCCTCCACGGCCTCTTCTCCAGCCCCTCAAAACAACCTCAAGATATAAAAAGAAAGGGGACAGAGAAGGAAGAAGGGTGGGTACATACACAGGCACATCAAGAATCAAGTCCTTGATGTGAGGAAGAAACTCAATACAGCAAAAGAGCTGGAAGAAAATCAAAAACATATGAAAAGTGCCATAAAATGTGAAACATAACTGAGTGGAGAGAGAAAAAAACTGCACGGACTGGGGAGGGGGTTAAAAGAAACAAAATGGGGCCATAAAAATATCAAGAGAGTGATACAGTCCTGGTCAATCTGTAGAAATGAGAAAAGCAGCAATGCTGTGTGTGTGTCATTGTTGTTCGTGTGTTGCTGAATTATTGATGCTCCCTCTGAAGTTTAGAAAAGTAAGATAATTCTATGGTTAATGGATATGCAGGTAACCGATGGTAGCAGGTACAGGTAAACAAAGAGCACATGTGACCAGATGGTAGCCCCATCCCCAAATAGAAACAGCATGATTTATATTCATATTCTCAATTAGCAAACTTTGCATCCAGTCAATTTTGACAAGATTAGATCAGATGTGTGGGTTAGAGCCGTCTAAACTTGTAAAATACCTAAACGTTTGCTGTTAATGGCTTAAGGCAATCACTGGAGCTTCTTAACATCTGAGTTAACGTTTGCAAATCATCATGCCTGCTTACATGGAGCATGGTGTCCATGGAGGGAGCTGCTCTCAGAAAAGCCACACACCCTGAAAATAGATATCTGAGCTAAAGCGGTTCTGAGAAGAAGAACGCCACAAAATTCTTCCTGAGGATTGTGCAGGTCTGATCCACAGCTAATGGAAGCACTAAGGTTTTAGCCACTGAAGTTTGTTCAGCCAGTTCAAATCCAAGGATTCACTTACTTAGTTCACCAGTGCTTTAAATGATGAAAATATGTTCAATAAAGAGGATTATAATAATTTGTGGATTATTAGCTTCGGCACATTGTATGTTGTGTAAATTAGATTACAAAAATAAATGTGCTTTAATGCATTTTATGACTAATGCAGACCAGGCTATAGTTATTATTCTATTATACGGTTCACAGTCTTTATTGACCACTATGTGTATGTGCATATATGTGTGTGTGTGTGTGTGTGTGTGTTTGTGTGTCATCCCAATTGACAGTAGGCTTGAGAGTTCTGGGCAAAGAGTCTGTGGCTGGCAGGGGAGAGAAGAGGTCAAGGGTCATGGCAGACCAGAGAGAGACATGTGGCCCACACCTGTTTGAAACTTGCCTCAGTAAATCCTTAGTCAGACACAAAGTAAAGTGAGATGGTCATTAGTGCTATTTATTGTTTAGGTATTCTCTCACTACAAAGAAATCTCTCCTTTATCCGTTTCCTGCCTGTTTTCCTCTCTGACTGCCTCGCCTTCTATCCGCAGAGGAAGCCCGTTTGATCTAGCAGAGTCCCACTGTTCTGACTCTGCTGCTCCCAGACATCAGGCGAACACTCCTATTTCACTCAGTAAACACGAGCGCTCCCTCTTTTTCTTTCTGTGCTCCTACTTCACAAAGTAAGGAAAATCACAGATTCTCACTCTTTCCCCTCCATGCTAGAAATCAGAGACATTCTCCCTGTTGTACAGAAGACAGCAAAGTTATTCATGAATTCAAAATGGCCTTGATACGGTAGAATGCTTGGTGAGACCAGCTGGTCTGTGTGCATATGGACCATGTAGAATGTAAGCTATGACAGCGATTTTCACTCAAAAAGGACAGTGGACATCATTGTCAGCCCCCCAACAAGAGCAACACAATGGAGAGGGATACAGCCAGGGACCTGACTCACACATACTGTAAGCCTTCCTGGCCATAATCATTAACAAAGACACAGAAAACAATGGCCATTAAATGTCAATGTGTTTTGAAGAGATACAATAGCTGCTTAAATAGAAGGCAGCATACAAAAAAATTGCAAGTTTGTTTTTCTAAACATGTGTGTTTTTTTGCTCATAATAACTATATTCCCATATTAAATATTACTTTCAGTAGTCTCTGACCAGGAGAAACAGCTATTCAACAACTATTTTGTTGGATACTACATAAAGGACAAACAAGGCAAACTTGGACTTTGCAGTGAGTGGGAACTCAAATCCCATTTTATTGCCATTTTATTTTATTACTAAGATTTTCAGCAGTAAGCATCGACGATAATTAGACTTTTTCATATTGCATCTCTTTAAAATTCTGTCCATCGTTGGGATCTTTCCTACAAGATTTAAATAATGTTCGTGATTCACATAAAACAATACAGCCTTGGAGTTGATGGAAAGGACAAAATACAGTGCATGTTCATAATGTGGTATTATTTTGAATGTATTTTCTCTTTTGTTCTCTTTAATAAAAAACAGTGAGACATGATAACTCCTAAAAGCCCATTGTTTGTTTGGCTTCACAGAGTAGCTTCTTAGAGCAGTCAAAGCAAAAGGTCTGCACGCCACCACTGGGATCTAACCAGAAATCTTCCATTAATTCCTCTGGGATTAAAATGCATTTGCCATAACCACCAGTGATAATGCACACTGACGGAAAAATGAACGTACAAAACAAATGGAGCCAACGGTGGGAATCTATCACTCCAGAGTGGGAAGCCCAGAGGGAATACCACCAGCACATGACAAGAGCACCACTCACACTCAGCCACTAAGCGTGCTGCCTCCCACTGCAACCTTAACACAGAGAATGTCTGTGTGCATGTACATGTGTGTTATGGACAGCAACCTTTAGGATACAGCTCTGCGTTCAGAGAAAAAGAAATCACAGACAGAAAAACAGGGGAAGAGACGAGATCAGGGGGAAAGTGTCCGAAAAAAAGTGATGGGGGCCACCACAACATGCTTGTGTCACATGGCTATGCTACAAATGTGATGAGGTGATTGATGGGAAGGCCCTTTGTGCTAAAGGCCACTCCCCTTTACTCGTTCTCCTTCTCTTCCCCATCAACTTCTCCATAACTTCAATGCTCGAGGGTTTGAACAGGCACTGTGTTATTCAACTATCAGTCCAGCACCTTCTAACAAAGTGACAAGACAGACTGTCTTATTGCACACTGCCTATAATGTATGGAAAGCACTAGTCAGCTCTACATTATCCACTGTTCTGTTTCTGGCCCCTGCACAATAGGAATGAGTAGGGATGTATGTATAATGGGAGGGATGTTCCCTTTTCCACTTTGTTTGTAGCACATGGACTGAGTCGGAATGTAAAGGCAAGGGGGAAGGGGGCAGCAGGGGGAAGATGAGGGAAAAGGCAAAGGCAGTAATCTGAGAGGGGTATCCCACAGCGCAGACCAGCACATGCTCTATACCATCGGCTCTGGGCCCAGCACACAGTGAGAAAGACACTGGCAGAAGAGATGTTGTTTCAATCCCAGGCCTGAATTCATACTTTACTGAAAATACTTTGATGATGATACTAACGATGATGATGGCACTTGTCAAGGCCTGCGAAAGTAGCAGGTGGTTATACAGTCCTTGAAGCAGTGTAAGGATGTGAACCTTGACAAGGGCCAATGGTCTTGTAGGTTGGTTCTATCATCTGTAGTAGTCAGTACCAACCATGTAGCAACTAAAGATAATGGTAATGCAGAATCGTAGCTCAAGCTTGTGCATCAAGCTTTGATGCACACAAGGAGCAACCCAACAGAACAACTACTGTTGCACAAAATGCTGAAAAATATAAATGCTGGCCATGATCTAGAAGTGTGCATTGCAGCTTGCTGCGTATAGGTCTAACCTTAACTCACATCATTCGAATGGTTATATGGGGAAAAGATGAAAATATATCCTGCTGGTGCCAAATACCAGAGGATTCCTTCAGAGGGCCTGTGGAGTCCATGTCTCAGCAAGTTAAAGGTTTTTTTGGTTGGAGGGCTATGCAACATTGGGCTGACCATGGCCTTGCCACTTTTAAACATCAACTGAAGTTGCTGCTAGTGCACATTATGCATAAGAAATATGGCTATGGTCGTGACTCCATGTATTTGCCAAATGATATGTATATATCTGCATAAAAATATTACTGTGATTTCTTGTCAGTGATGATTAAATGCTGTTGGGTGACTATTCATTGAAGGCATAGTTCAGGATCTTCTAAGCTGGTCTCAACAAAAACTTAAGTGCCATTTATGTATATAGAACAGGCTGTTGGCTGTTAAAACTTTTTGTGTTTGAGATTGTTCCTTACCCAAGGCTAACATAGAAAGACAAAAGTCGTGGCTCATCTGTTGTTGTTCTGTTTACCAGTGTCGTTTAAAAGTAGTTAATGGAGTTGACTTGAAAGCAATTTTATACTTTCTAGATTCAGCATCAACAACAACTGATGAGGAGTAAGTGGAAAGAAATGTATTTTTTCCCCCTCAGCTTTGTACAAGGAACTTTATATTATGATAACCAGGATCAATTGGGATATTGGCTATAACTTTGTGTTCATTATTTTTTCTTACCTGCATTTTTCATCCATGTACTCTGGCTCATGTGTGCATAGTTTTCATGTGAAATCCCCTCCAAATCAAAGTTTGACACAGCTATGAGTTTGTACTTCATTTCTGATTCACTCTGTGATCATGCATTAACTTTGATAGATTCAGAATCTATGTAGCGCAAGGTGATGACTGAAGTTTCATGTGAAAGTCAGCTGAACTCTGAAGTGCATTTTAGGTGAAACAATGGCTCTATAAGACCATATGCATAAATATCACTGAAATGTTTACCAAGACCAGCTGGAAAGATCCTGAACCAATGCTTAAAACACTTAAACTCTGTCATGCTGCCTTGATCAATTAATCAATGTTTGACTAGAGGTCCAGTCAGTAAGCCTCCTGCAGTCAACCCATCTACAGACTGCAGTGTTTAAAATTTCAAGAGGCATGCAAGCACGCTGCAATGATGCAACTGCAGACTATTAGTAGCAAAGTGAGCCAATTCAAGAGTCAGTATTGTGACATGGTGTTAGTAAGACTAACGGGAGAGAGTGAATGTTTTGTCGTGTGAGTGTGCAGGATACACTGATCATCTTGAATGCCAAAACGATTCTTCAAGCATTTTTCATCAAACAGCATCACAGATATGAATGCTGTTTGACAGCATCACAGACTATCTGACATGAATAACCCCTAGATCGATTGAAACGCCCTTTTACACATGCTGACCATAAGTGCAGGAATCTTTTTATAAACAAACTTACAAACCCTCTATGTTTACTATAGTCCCAGCCTTTAATGAAATGCAAAACACCACTTTTGCATTTTTTTCAATGAAAGACACTAAAGACAATAGCACGCTGACTTCGGTATGTACATTTCTGTATTTGTTGATTCAATAGAACTGAACAAACATATTTCTACACAGTGTCAATGTACAGTATGAAGTATCACAAAGGTATGGAAAACTGCAAGGCTGCTATATTGAAAGACAGTGACTAATAAAGCGTTTGCTCGGCGTGTGAGTGATTATCTTGTGTATAATTAAGCACAATATAGACTATGCCATACTTGCTGCACAGGCCTGGTAGGTAAATGAAAGTATATTGTACAGTGACAAAACAAAAATGTGTACACTGTATCTGTTGTCATAGTTTATGGTTAAAATACAACCCTAGGACATGCCTAAACATGCACAAGTAAAGAGCACATAGGAGTACGTTCCCATTCTCACATGCACACACACACCCACACCCAACCACACACACACACCCACACCTCTTGGCCATGCTCAACCAGAGACAGAAGAGAGTCTGTTAACAGGCGCCTGTAAACCACTGAGATAAATATCAGGCCTCAGGTATGTGCTGCAACCTCTAGTTCCCTCCAACACAATGTCTGCTGCAGGTTAACCACAATATCAAGGTGGGTTCTTCTTCAAGGACATGTCAGTTGTGTATAAATACACATGTATATCACAGCATAAATGCAATCAGAAAAGTAAGTAAAGAGATATACTCACATTCTCACATACTCACAACACGTCTCAATGTGAAAACGGAGATTAGTGCATACATAATGCACATCCTGTGATAGGATTTTGACTCAAATTTTATTGATATTAAAAACAAAAGGAAAACAGACAGCACTAGCGGTTGTCTTCTGGCAACTCTTCACAGAAACTGATAAACCCATATATGTAGTTGCTTAAACACCAGAAATTAAATTCAGATCTAGATTACATAAATTCCTAATATAGTCTTGTTTCACCTCACTCCACCATTTACACACAATGTGCAGCGTCTATGTCAGTCTGTTGTGGCGACTGTTGCTCACATGTGAAAAACATTAGCTCAAATTAGCATCACTTTTAGATTTACTTAGACTTATGTTCAAACCAAGTTGTTTGTCAGAGGTAGAGAGAGAGTCTGAAACCTGTTCATGTCAAACACCACTACAGGTTTACCCTGTGTCACTGTCTTGCATACATGTCTGACATTTACCCTTCCTTGTTTTTGAAATATGTATGTCTGCATAACTGCGGCTCCGTTTCCTTCTGTCTAAACAGTGGGCTTCCTATCTTGAGTTATTCTACATGGAAAAGTGAAAACGTAGACAGCAGGACAGAGTTTAATCTCCATCTCCATTTCCTGCTGGTACAGAAGGGGCCAACAGTGACCTCAATGTGACCTCTAACTGAGGTCAATGTGTTTGGTGTACACAAACACCGCCCACATGGCCAACAAGCTGTTGATGTGGGTGTGTAGAGGTGGTGCATCTGGTTTGAGTGTAGAGAAAAGCGTAAGGAGGGGGGCCAGGGGCAAAGAAAGAACACCTGACTCTTACTATTTTCAGGATCAGAGAGCAAAAGATGCTCATCTTCAGGGCAGCTACCTACCCATACATGAATGAGTGTTGTTTTCATCCCAATTTTGTAGAAAAAAGGATGAATATGGGAAAGAAACTAAAGTATTCCCACACAAAATAGGTTTAAACTAAAGTTAGGACTCAGAACCCTTAACAAGCCTCTTTAAGCCTGCATATGAGCAGAAACAAACACTGGGAGAAACTGGGAGCAATCTGCACTAGGGCTCTGATGCTGGGAACAACAAAAATAGAACTGGTGCATCCACATAGCAACCAGAGGGAAGAACACTCTGTCCTCACACACATTTGTATTGAAGAAAAGAGGAGAGAAAAACGAGGGGCTGTGTGTGAGTGTGAAAGTGATGCAGATGCAGCTGAGAATAGGTGATGAATGGCTTCATTAAAACAGCATTAGCAGAGGTGTGAACCCAAATGGTGAGTGCCAGTGTGCTGTGGTTGCTCAGTTCCAACACACTTGTCACAATACTGAAATACTCTCCTTGATACCAGCAGAGCCCACCCATCCTCTTAAGACTCAATTACTACTCATTTGCAGTGTTTGATGTTAATGTGGGTTTAAAATGCAATCTCAGGCAACAAAAGTCAGGAATAAAATATCAATGAAAAGCCAAATTATTCTCAAGAAACAACTGCAAAAATGGATTATTCCTTCACTTAAAGAGCACCTCCCTTAATCTTCTTCAGATAAACAGAGGATACCACCTCACAATCTGATGGAGATGAGGAAACAGCAGTGACACCACAGAGAAGGAAAGTGATGAACAGAAAGAATAAGGGAGAGGAGAGCAAATAAGGAGAACAGGGATGCAAAGAAAGAAATCAAAGGAGACAAAACAGGACCCTGGTCTGAATGTTCAAAATGGAATCAAAGTATGTGACTGTGTATAGTGGTAACCTGATTAGCCAGACCCTACAGGGAAGACAAATCTACATTATTCCTCCTCATTTTCCCTCAGCTCCTCACAAACCCAGAAAAATGGGGGCAATTCAGTAACCCTAGCAACCAACTCTGCCTACGTGCAGAGAGAAGCTGCTGATGGAGGGGGGAAGGAGAGAGGAACAGGGAAACGGAGGTGGGGAAAGAAAAGACTAACACAAGTGCATACTGTACACACAATCATTGAATTGGGCCGATGGATCACACAGTCTAGTAGTAGCAGGGTTTCTTCCCTCCTTTATACCTCTCAAAAATAGACTTCTACTCAGGTTTCCCAGATCTCTCCTCCTCTTTTTCCTCTCTTTCCTCCCCCTTTTCCCTCCCTGATCAGCCTCCTTCCTTTTCTTCCTCCTGCTCTTCAGCCACGTATGAGGACTGTTCAAACACAACCTGTTTCCTCTAGCATCCCATGGGAGCATTGTCCAACCTTTCTACCGCTTGGTTTTCTCTCCTTCCTTTTTTGCCACCTCTCTCCTATGCATTTACAGCTCATGTCTGTTGTCCTATTGATTTTTTTACATGGGCATATGAGTGGGCTTTGTCTCTTTTCTGCCTAGCTTTGTATAGACCCCCCTGTTCTTAAAAGATATGCTCACATTTATACACACATACTCATACGAGGCCCACAAACATCCTCTCAGCTGCTTGTGAGTCAGTGTCCGGTGAAGAGACTCATACCAGCACACATGATATACGTGTGACATATGCTCACTGAAATCACAGAGTGATGATTATTTAGGCTGCCAATGGAGGCGTGTCTAAAATGGCCGTGTCACATGTCATCACAACTGACAGCCATCATGAAAGAAATGAAGGAGACAAGAAAAGAGAGGGGGGGGGGAGAGTTGAGTTGTGGACCAGCAATTTTCACAATGATCTATTTGTTCATTGGATGTGGGCTAAGAAAAAGAAAAAGATTGCAAGTGAGGGAGCAAATGTAGAAGATTGACAGATTGCGTTTGTGTGTGTGTCTGTGTAAGCGGGGTAGGTCAGAGCACAACTCTGGGTTTTACATTTTTACACACTCCCACCGGTTGCTCTGCTGTTGCTGTGTGTGTGTGTGTGTGTGTGTGTGTGTGTGTGTGTGTGTGTGTGTGTGTGTGTGTGTGTGTGTGTGTGTGTGTGTGTGTGACAGGTAAAGAAAGTGAAATCCAAACAAGGGAAAGGTCTCAACATGATCAATGAGGTCAGGTCACACAGACACAGACACACACACACACAGTGAGATAAAGAAAGAGATAGAAGGAGGGCCAGTGTGACCACATGTAATTTCATCAATCAACCATTATAATAAATTATTAGTTTAGCAAATCGTTAAGCAAAAACGCCCAAAATTCGCTGGTTCTTGCTGATCAATGGTGAGTGACTGTATATGTGTGAGTGACATGTATTTATACATCATGTATACATCAACAATCATTTCTCAGTTGAAATTCTAGAAAATTGAATCTTAAAAAACTTGATAATTAAATATTTTAATCAATATCACCTACCATTAACACCCCTCCACCAACACACACACAAAGATAAAATTATAATAGAAAAATAGTAACTTTTGCAGCACAAAACTGCTAAACCTTCAGCTTTCTTAGTGGAATGTTACAGTTGACATTATGCAAAAACACAAAGCAGTCTGTCAAGTTAGAGCCGTGTGTGTATGGGTGTCTGTTTTGCATGAACAAATATGACACAGTGTTGCAAAATGTCAGTACAAGAGGCAAACTATTGAAACATACATACAATCCAGGGTCATGTGGTTTACACACACTTGCAATCTTTTTCTCCACACCCACACACACGCTTCAGCATCTAAGCAGGAGCACCTGGAAAACGGAAGCGGGAGACTCCAACCAATCCCAACATGCCTCACTGCTGAAATCCTAGTAAAGGGGGTGGCAGCCAGAGTGCAAGGATCAGCCAACCATGGGAGACAAAACATCTGTTGCCCAATCAGCACATCTGGAACATGTGGCGCCAATGAGCAGCAATCATCTAGCAGCTGAACTCTGACCTTACCCACTTGGCTTCACCAGCTGCCTTTTTCTTCTCCACATATTTATCTCATTCATTTTCTAGCAACTCAATCCATTCTTACAGTTCTCTGTCACTGACATTGCCATGTGGTTTTGTGTTCCTCTCCACATCAGTGCTACAAACCGTGGCAATCAAAGCAGAAATTTCTCTTTGTATCTCTAATCTCTTGACTGCACAAAGTATGTAGGAGAGTAGGCAGAGATGGTTAAGACATCTCAGTCCAAATCACAGTTACTGACTTATAACTAGTGTTTAGAAATCTGTGTGTCTGTGAGTGTGTGCACTTAAGCAGACAACTCTGCACTTAAAGTTAGTAAATTGTGTTTTGTGTCATATCAAACACTGAAGAATGAGGAAGCACGTAGGTAGAAGGGAACAGAAAATCAATGAGTGTTTTCAGCCATATCGTAGTGGCGCACACACACGCGCGCACGCACACACGTGCACCCATGCACCAATGCACACACACACAAACAGAAGCACACACACACACACACACAAAATACAGAACGTTTTGTTCTAAAGTGACTTTGCAAAGACAATAGATAAAGTCTGTTCTATTCTGAGAGGCAGGTGTGCTGACCCTAGAGCTTGTGCTGTATGTGCGTGTACATCTTATGTGAAAGGCAGTTGAAAACAAAGCTGTGGCCCTAAACAGGAAGCATCTCACACTAACTGTACAACCTGTGTGTGTTCAAGACTGACCCCTGAACCTGAAATACACACAAACATCCTTCCTGACTGATTATTTTAAGTCCTGTCAGCAATTTTAATTCAGAGAACAATGCCAACGCACAGATCCAGGACCCCTCCTGTCAGTATCACACTGACAGACACCATCTGTACAGTGTATAGTGAATACTCACTATGTGATTGACTTGTGGTTGGTAATTGCGTCTCTGGTCAATACAGTCCAGCCTTAGTTGACAAGGAGTTGTTAAAAACATCAAACACGCAGAGCCATAAACGTTCCCTTAACTGATTGGTTTAAAGATGCCTTCCCACATCTTTCCAAGCATTCATTATTGATGTCAAGACAACTGCAGTAAATGGGTCTGTGTTGCAATAACGATCATGCTGTATGCTCCTGCCTGCTGTTTCCTTATTTCCCTCTCTCTTTCTATACTGTCGCTGTTAATAGACATAAAACAGAAACACTCTGCGATTCATGCCTGAACACCCCTCCACAGTCTCCCTGTTCCCCTTCATCAAATATACATCAGTCAACACAATATGCTCACAAACACAAAATGTAGGCCAAGCAAAGAGCCTCGCATGCATACACAAAGAAGGACCTACAATCCTGCTTGCAGACAAACCTCATGCTGTGTCACCAACTTTCCTATTGTGTGCAAGTGAAAGCAGCCATTTATCTCAAATCATATGTTTCTCTGGCTGCCTTGTAAACACACAGCATAGTAACATACACATAAGCAGACATGCAGTTTTTATGGCCACAGGCGTTCATCCCTCCTCAGGGAGAAAGATCAACATCATTTCTGCAGAGATGGATGACTTTATTAGCCGGTCTGGAAAATCATAATAGTTTACAGCCGTTTGGAGATACTGCTTGCTTCTTTGTGTTTATGTCAGAGACTATTTAGTTGAAAAATCAAGCTCTTCAGATCAACGTCAGATTGAATTACCACACAAAGCATACAAAAAAAACATAATAGGTACATTTTATCAGTGGCAACAGTGGTAACTATTTGCAAAGACAACCACTTATTAACATTCCCAGATGTGTAAAACTCTGACAGATGCTAAAGCACTGAGCCAAACCTGAAAAATGAAACATCTGTCAAATGTTTTTAAAGACTCATCACTCCCTAATTTTCCACTAAAATGTTTCCCATTGCATGAATTACAGCTTTCCTGTTAAATTATACAGCGAACTTGCTGACTGGTAAAGGAGAGATGGTTTTAACTGGTAGATGCGCACTGACTGGGTAAATGTTATGGGGCCTATAATAGCGAAAGAGCTCAGAGTAATTTGGAGTCTTTGTGAAGCAAAGTGGCTTTCTGGATTTAATTCCAAATAAGTGATCTGTGAACTATGAATGGTAAGTGATAAGCTCATTCCGTAAAACCATTTCAGTACTCTGTGTAGCCATTTGTGTCTGCGCTACAACACTGTCCCTCTTTTGTTTCTCTTTCTTTCTCACTCTCTTTTACCTTTCACTCAGTCTGTGTCTCTATACACACACCACCCACCCTCTTCCTGAGCAGCAGTGAAGATTCCTTGCATCAGCCAGAATTCCATATTGAATGTATCAGCAATCTCTCTGTGTGAAACAACACAGACTGGGAAAAACATGACAGTATTCAAGCACTGGTGTACATAAAAGCAACATGTTTCAGCAGAGAGCAGATATTAGCATGTATGTAACTGCAATGGCAGAGAAGCTCAACTAAAGATTCGCTAACCAAGACCGTTGTGTTAGCAAATGGAAATGAGATGTGTAGCTGCTTCATACCCTTCATTACAGAATCTCTAAGAGCAGTGGACAAGGTAATGACAGACTGTCTGTGTCTACTAGGGAAGGCAGACTGCTCGGAATGTCACAGCAGACACACAGCATCTGGAGACAACTCTACACAGATGGGAAAACAAGCAAACAAACACCTCAGACACTTACGTGGATGTACAGGTTTACCCTTTCATCTGTTTATTCCAGACAGGAAAAATGGTAAAACGTGTGGCCAGAGTAAAGAAAGGAGAGGAGAGACAGCACTACACAGGTGTTCACTATGGAGCAACTGACAGGAGGAATCAATGCCAATGGACAAACATTAAGTCTACAGTCTGACAAGCACAGCAGACAAGCCACAATGCAGCATTTTTACCTTTACACAGTCTGCTAAGCAGAAACTGCAGTCTAATGGGACATCGAGAGAACAACACTAATGTTACTGTGGTGACAGCTAAAGGGGTTTGCAGATAGGCAGGTAAACAAGAGGAACCCTTTAAAAGGCGGTGATAAACAGGGTGCAGAAGTGAGTCAAGTTATCCTTGATTACTTTGTCCATTAGTTCAACAGACCAGTAGCTTAGATTCGAGTATAAATGTGTATGTCATCATCTCAAAGCCCTGATTATTATGTAGATTTACAGACAAATGTGGATGTAGAGAAGACGCAAATTTAATTGCTTTAATTCTGAAACCTTTAAAGGCTATTTCTCTTTCATTTAGAACATCATTTAGTTAGGTTTTCATGCCTAACAATCCTCAAGACACTTGTTGAATCTATGCCAAGGGCCACTGAAGCAACCGGGGCAGCTTTTGGTGACTCCGCACTTTCGTAAAATCAGGAGTCACCCATCTGTTTGTTAACACCAGAAAGTCCATTTTGACAATACGGTGATGTGAAAGTCTCCCAACAATCACTTCGCTTTTCCACCACCTTGCCACGTAGCTGAGTTACAGGGGACAGACGCTCTACAGGTGAACGCAAATAATAATATGAAGATAGGGCATGCAGAGTTTTAATATGAGAGGAAAGAGAAGCAGTACTGGTAAAGAAGGGGGTGGTCCATCTTATGTAGTGCCTATCTGGCACTGCAACAGCAGTGGATAGTTGTTCATGAGGAGGGTAACATCCTGTCCTCTGTCTCCCACATCCCTCTTCCTGCCATCTGTGCTTATCCAGTCTTCAATGCATATCACTGAACCTCATCTGGAAAGTATTCATTGTCATTCTTACTGACGGCGCCCAGCTGAAAGCAGTAAACCTGCCTGATAGAAACCAACACACACACGGCCAGTAAACAGTTAACATCTGAAAGCCCCTTTTTCAACCACTATATTTTGCTGCTGATCTGTCACTTTCTTCATCAGCGGCAGAAGCGAAACCAATAAACTGTGATCAACGAACAACCCCGACCCCGTCCCCCACCCCACACACACATACACATTTACAGGATGAACGAATGAACGACAGTGCGCTGCACACTAGCAGCGCAGACACGCAGGAGACAGAGGGAAAGAAAACGCCCTGCCTTGTTCCATGTCGAAACCCCAATCCTTCTGGTAGTTTACCCAACAACCACACACACACACCACAGTCACACAGGTCTTTCTTGGGAGATCATCTAATAGACAAGTCTGGATAACAATGTTGATTTGTGGACGTGTTTTTCTGTCTTTGTTGGCAATCCGTGTGCCGCGTTTAAGGCGAGCGATCATACGCTTTGATGCCACGCTGATCATGACGTCCTGTGTATGATTACAGTTATTGACTTATTATTGATCCGCCAAATCCGCACAATGACAATCAACCATCCTGAAAGGCTGGTGAGATACAAAGGCAGACTACCCTTTACGCTTTGTAGGAGAGGTGAGATTAGGCTACAAAAAATGTATGTGCCAAGTCAAGGAAAATACGCTATTTATTAAAGGAATTGAGGTTGAAGCCTAAATCGCATCGTCCCACATGTGGAAAGCGTTAAAAAAAAAGTTTTACCTTTAACTTGAGCTTCATATTCAGCCACTATCTCCTTTTCCTTTCGGAATTTCGCCGGAGACGTCATAGCTGAGTTTGTGATCAAACCACTTGCCCTCGTTACCAAGTCAATGTTGTCTCAGTCAATCAATAAATGTCGTAGGTATGAGAAACACCACTCTGGGGGAGATTTTGAAAGGAAAAACAGAGGCCAGATGAGAGACCGCAGCTCGTCAGTGTGCCCGCGGATCTGTATTGTCTCCTCGCCTCTGTTCACTCCGAGCGCATTGTGAGTTTGGCGCTGCTGCTGCTGCACGTTCCCATCCGCCGCCGCGCCTCACCGCCTCCTCAAAACCGGTTATGGTGCAAACAACTTCCAAGGAAAGGAGATTCATTCCCCTCTTAAAAACTGCAGTGGCATGTCAGTCGGCACATCCAAAAGTTTTTGTATGTGTAGATACCTCGAGAGGCCGTCGGTCTTGCAGCTGCCCGTGCGCCAGTCTAAACTAAACTGCTCGCCCCCCCCCCCCGCTGAAGTGAGAGAGGAGGAACCGCGTGGAGATGGAAAAGCTGGCTCCTGGATTGCTCCAGTGCGCAGGACAAGCATGATGCACACATGGTTGGGGTTCATGTAGATATCTAAACCACATTTGGTGCACACAAGCCCGTAGTGTGTTTAAAGATTCGTATTAGATGTGTGTCTTCTTGGATCACTGTTTAATGTAAGGCCCATCACCATAAATGGTTATCACCAACGGCAAATAATTTTATCTTTCTTCAGAAAAGCACGTGTAGGTTGTTGCATCTACGTGCTACAGCCGATAACATCCTCACCGCCATTTAGAGCAAGAAGCCAGTTGCAATCTGAGTTTATTTATTTGATATTTTCCAGGTTGGGTAAAGCAAGTTTTCTGCCTCCTTCATATACCTTAGTAATTAGCACTTGTAATGTGTGACATTTACATTTAGTCATTTAGCAGACGATTTTATCCAAAGCGACTTACAAGTGAGGTACAAGGCAAGCAAAAATCTGTGTCAAGGAGAAAACATCAAAGCAAAACCCTCATGCTGAATTAATGTTACAGTGCTTACTAAATTGACTGTGTGCGAAACAACAAACACGTCAAACGCAACTACAACAATTGCCAAATAGTGTATACTAGCTTTGGCTTAATAGGAAGAAACATCGATGCTGACTGTCTACACTCACTGATTGTATTGTTCAGCACATTGGAAGTGCAACAACCTCGGCTTGTGTTTCGACGACGGCAGCTTCAACTAATAACAATGTCATTTGCACTGTTTACATGTAACGGAATCTTCCCATTCCTTCCTCTTTAACCTCAAAGCAGCAGTGCTATTTCTTTCTTTCTTTCTTTCTTTCTTTCTTTCTTTCTTTTTTTTTTTTTGTGATTTACATCGACAGAAACCCACAGCCCCGCCTAATTTTGTAGGAGAAGAGCTTCATTTCCCACGCCACTATTGGTGAAACACAATTGTCATGACGTATAACCGCGCCAATAGGTTTCTAGGACTTTTAAATATGGGCGTGTCAACTCACATTGCTAACCAATGGAATTTGGTTTTTGAAACAAACGCGGCCAATGGCGTCTGTTACTATGGAATTTATCCTATCAAAGTTAAAGCTGTGGTCTTTTAAAGCTAGTTTCAGGAAGTGCTGTTAAATACCAGGAAGTTGTAAACAAAGCTGACAGCCATTTAGTTAGCTGGTAACTATATCTGAATGGCTGTAGAGCCAGTACTGTAAAATAGGCTTGTTAACGCTAATACTGTGTGTTTATCAACAGTAGAACTAACCATTTTATTTTATATAGCGATATTTTCGCAGAAATAGTTATTTATCGGTGCGTTTGCTACACAAGCTAGCCTTGGCTGCTTTTCGTTTTCTCCGTAGGAAACGGCTAACGTTTGGCGTTAGAGCTAGAGTCAGCTAGTGCAAAGTTAACGTTCACAAAAATTAGATAGTTTTTCTAAGGAACTGCACTGATAGTGGGCAACATTAGTGCCCACATCTTCTTTTTTACTACATTTGCTCTCCACGGGCAGAAAGAACGAGGGAGTTCTTCCATTTTAGTAGGACAACAATGTCTACATCCAACGCTAATTTCAAAAACAAGTGTGTTACACAGGTCAACTGCATCTTCTGTGACTCTCTCCTCTGCACAAGAGGCATGAAAGCAGTGCTTCTTGCAGACACTGAGGTTGAGCTTTTTTCGACGGATATACCTCCCAATAGGTAAGTTATTTTCTAATTAGCAGTGCTGCTAGCCTTTGTTTATATCTGCTGTTGTTACTAGGGCAAGATATATTTGTTTGCCACCTGATGTTTATTATTTATTTGGAGGAAAGATGGGCATACGATTGGCACCCAAGCCGACAGGGATTAACAGGGTTGTTGCAAGAAAATGTGACATTAGAAACTATTCTAACCTATCATGGCCATGTTTGTTTGTCATCACACGCCCCCTCCCCCAAGAACTGTTGACTTTGTGGCCAGCTGCTACTCCACTGAAAGCTGCAAATGCAAACTAAGAGACATTGCATGTCTCAAGTGGTAAGTACGTCTTCTATAGCATACAGTGGTTGCTTTAGGAAGATCATCTACTGAGATTTTAACGCAAAGCACAGTCAGAAGTTAGCCCAGAAAACAAGTAGGTCCTGCTAATTGAGATGTAAATGTAATTGGAGATATATAATTTACAATATAAACAGTTTAAAATAAAATATTTGCAAAATATTACATTTAAAACATTACAGCATTTTTTTTCATTTAATATGAAATCAAAATAGTTTCTGAATAACTACTAATGTCAGCCCCCTCAACCAGAGTTAAAATGGAATTATGTAATTTGTCATCCTTTTTTAATTTTATTCTAAAGCAGTGTTTAGTTCTACAGTGAGGCTTTGTGGGGTTCTTTTGTATTCCCAGGCCTTTGTTGTTGTACATAGAGCAAAAGCAAACATCTGTTAGATAATAGACATCCACTAGTGGATTTAGCACTTTTTAGAAGTGCCCCTCAGTAAAATGCTGACACACATTACTTCTTTATTCTCTCTCCCTCCCTCACCCAGTGGTAATGTGGTGGGCTACCATGTTGTGGCCCCTTGTAAACCCTGTCTGCTTTCCTGTAACAACGGCCATTTCTGGATGTTCAATAGCGATGCTGTATCAACTCTCAACAGACTGGATGCAACAGGTCAGTAATAACTCCTCTTTGATAAAACTGGAATTTGTTGCCATTTCATTCTGTTTGTTGTATGTTATAGGCTTTTATAACCCTTGCTTGTGCCTGCAGGTCTCAATCTGCTCCTGTGGGGAGATCTTCCTGAGCTGGATGACAGTGAGAACGAAGAATCGGAAACCCCGTCAGAGGAAGAGTGCATTAGGTAGAGAGGGAAATGGACAATGTAAGAGACTGCACAAACCATGCTGAAATGAGAAAGAAAATAGCCTTGAACGGTAATTGAACACTCATTCACAGAGGGCTGAAAAGTGCTACTGCTTTGCTTTGCATGGGTTGAAATATAAAAAATCAACTGCAAACAGTGATGTCACAGCAGGTGTTTTGTCTTTGACAGGTGATTTGACTCTACTGATTACAGTGTGGACATAAACATAAGATACTCCAAAATTTGAACCCACAGAGAACAGCAGGTGCAGGTTCTTGGCCCTTTGTAATTTAGTGGTGAATTACCTTATAGCTGTGACCATGCCTTTCCTCTTCACTTTCACTGTTAAAAGCACAGGCACACACAGTCATACATCATTTTCTCTTTTTTTAATATATTTGCGTGGGCTATTATAAGATGCGGCTAAAATAGACTGAAAGTAATGACAACGTCTTAATCCAGTTCTACTTTTCATCTTCACTGGTCTTTTGATCAGCCTCATGAAAAATTTGGAGTGTGGGATGCTAAGATAATGGTACTTACTAGTGAATCCAGTGCTTTTTCACACCAGTTTCATTATGTCCATTTTTTTCTGAAAATATTCTTAAAACTTGCTTCTGTTATAAAGTAATCTGTGCATTGAATATGCTTTATTATGCAAAAAAAAAAACCTCACGAACGGTCATGTCGTAATGGCTTAGAGTGTCTGTGTGGCTGGGTGTTGGCTGAAAGTTTGAGTGCTTTTTGACTCCCATGTATTGGAGAAATGGCACAATTATTCAAGGATATAACCGATTTCCTTGCTTTTTAAGAGCCTATTTGATTAGATAACCTTACAATTTAAACAGTATATCTTGATATGTAATTGCGGTTGTTGTTGTTGTTGTGACACACCTCACAGCAGCCGTATTTGTTTGGCACCCAGATTAAACTGTAGCAGTATCTGATACTAACATACTAACTCATGCATAGGCTGTGCTTCCACAGAGTTCTGGAGCTGCTGAATTAAATGTTTATTGTATTGAGTGCAAATCAAGTAAACAGTTCTTTAAACAATTAAACAGGAAAGGTGGTAATTGACAAAAGTGAACTTTTAGGACACCTTAATCATTATTGATCATTAAGCAAAACTGGGAGACATAGGATCTAAATGGATGCTTTTTTTCCCTTTAAACATCACTTTTTAGTTCTACGTAGCGATATATTTGTAGCACATGTAGAGGAGATAAAGTCCAAAGAATCAAGGAACATATCAATATTGAACAGGCTGACTTCGCCTCCATTTATAGAGCAGCATTTCACTTTTTTTCTTTGTAATTTGTCCGGACATTAAGCTATAGATGGTAAATGGTCATAAAACCCTCAGCTATCAGTATTCTGTTGACCTCAACTTTGTTGTTATTGCTGACAATGAAGCTTTGTTAATCAGAGTTGATGCAGCATGTTAGCCGGATATCATTAATGAGCTTCTCTTCAGCCTGTTTTGACAGACACAAGCTTGAGCATCCTCCAGGCACAAGGTACTAAACTCAAATCTATTTTTAATTTTTATTTATTTATTTTTTTTTGGCAGTGCCATCCTCGAGCGCTTTTTATTGTTTCACTGCTGTGCCCTGCAAATATGATCTTGTCTTGAACAGTTTTTCTGTGAGCTTTCTTGTATAGTTGGTAAAACCTGTTGAAGAAGCAAAGGTAGAATGTCTCTTCTTACCTGAAGGAAAGGGTTAAAAGAAAGGTGGGGGGGTTTTACCTCCATATTTGGCCTCTAGGTCTATTCATGCTATTGCCTTTAGCTTTGGAAAAATATACATAGAGAAGGAAAGATTTGTCCAGAATTTCATGTCTTTCACATTTAAAATTATAACTGACAGTCTGCTACACTTGCACACGTAATTCTGTCTTATGTGGTAAAATGATAGGATACAGTGCATCAGCTTGTTGTTTAAGTTCACAAACCAAATATCTATAACCACAGACTTTCTTTATGTTTACAGACTTTGTTTACAAATGCATTGATTTGTATTGTGCTGTAGTACTTATGTTTTTGTTTATGTATTTAATATTTAATTTGTGTAGTGCTTTGTTTTATGTGTTTTAAAAAATTTGGATGTGTACAATTTTACCTCAAGAAGGTATCACTCATGAGCTTCCTCTGGCTAGGACAATTGTCAAATGATAATCAAAAGAATTATTTAAATGGCTGTTTTTGACGTCAATAACTTTTAACATGCCCTGCTGAAGATGTATATTTTGGAATTGCACTAAAACTGCATTGGTAGTTTAAAAAAAATAATTTGTTGTTTTGTATGCTTGTTAAATTAATAAACTTTTTTTTTTCCAAAATATCTCCAGTGTTCTATAGGTTTGTCTTCTTGTCTTCACTTTTTTTAGATGCCCATTAGCCCACATATGCCACATGCCCACATATTTGCTACTTATCCTGGGCTTCACAGAAAAGTTACTTTGATTTCAAGTTTAACTATAGGACATCATGAAAAAGATATTCCAAATGAAGTTTGTGCTTAGTTTTGTTTACTCTTATTCACGCTGGAAAACAGAAGACCCAGTTGAGTGAATGCCAGTACATGTACATTTTATGAAGTACTTTGTCTTCCACATTAAACCTCATCAACACATGACCTTAAAGGTAGTACGTGATCACTGGTTCTGTGCATATTGCTCTTTTGAGAAGTGGGTGGTTGTGAATGTTTATAGTAACAAGACAAGTCTATTTTTAATTATGTCAAGTTTCACTATTTGTTTTGCATACCGTCTTCTCTGCTGTTGTCGGGGCATGCACAAGGCAATTCAGATATGGTAAGAAAAAATTAAAATGGCTGTGGCTTACTGTGTTTTCACATGTTTTTCCACCATCTGCCCAAATTACAAATCATGCCCACACAACTGCAGCTCCATGTTTCTGATTTATTTTGTTACAATTTACCATCTGCCTGTTGTTTTATGTGCTATTCAATAATTTCTACACAGAGCCAAAGGCCAGGGTCAGGATAAACAGTGGTTTGGATTTCCAGGTTTCCATTAATATTACAGGACACTCTCTAACCAGCTGTCTGTCACACTTAACCCTCACCATGGTGACAGGTTGTTCCACGTCTGTGTGTAAATGAGACTGAATGAATGTGAAACAGGGTGTTGCTGAATAAAAGAATGTATGCACAGTACTCAGTCCTACCGGCCTTCCCTAAACAAATAGAATGTCAATATGCTGCCTCTCTGCCTCAGTGACAGTCAAGCTGGTTAATCAGGCAGATACTCAGCTTATAGAAAAACATGCTAATACAGGTCTAATACAGGTCTCACACCAACTGTGTGTTACATTATACCAACATAAACAACATATCTTATGAATTGGTGGATTTCAGAGTGGCCTATACAGGGTAAAATAGAATACAGCCAAGGCCAATTTACCTTTTGGAATGTTTTATGTGGTATTTATGAGAATTTTGAGACAGTAAAATTTACATTTATTTCTGCAGTTTCTCTTTTGCCTTCATTTGACATGTCAATGTTATTTTTAACTAATAGGGTTGCGAGAACCACTGGCCACAACTGGTTATTACAGTCCGAATCAGTGATAACCTACTTTGTATTTGTTTCTCGTATCTGTTCTGATAGTCTGTTTGCTAGGTTTTCATGTTTACAGTTAGTGATAATGGCTTCAAGCGAGTCCTGCTGCCACTTAACTGCACCCTCGGGGTAACCATAACCTAGATGACTTTGAATCTTCACAGAGGATTAAATGAAAATTGGTACTAGTGGTGTCAAACAAACTTTGAGGTCGGCTAATGTCAGAGGCTGAGAGATTTTAGGCATGTAGGTCTGTCTTAAGCTGAGAAGGAAAGCAGGCAGAAAGGTGAAGAGCTAAAATGGCAGGGGTTTGAATGACACACATGTAAACACTGGACAGGTAGGTAAAATTGTTTTACATAAACAACAGCCAGGTGAGTTGACACAGTGTGAGGGGTTCCATCAGTTAGGAACAGGTACTTCAACTGACTTCACAAGTAAATATGACACGCCAATTAAATTCTTTTACAGGGTCTTGTCAAAATTCTATTTTCATTGATACCAAATTCACTCATCTTTCATTATGCAAACACGAAAACTAACTTTTTTCAATGGTAGCATTGTGACTCTTTAAGAAGCATAAGTACCTGTTTATATGCCCTTGTACCCATAGTAGTGAGCCAGCATGGAATTCTTTTTTTAATGTTTTTTTTTTGCAATGACAATCAAAGCATCCTGTTTTTAAAAGTCCACCATTTAAATTTTCTGTGCCTCAAGGAATTTGTATAACACAGACAGTATATTGCCTATTAAGTATGTAATTAAATGAACCTAATTCAAAATGTTTTCAAATTAAAACCGAGTTGTTCTTAGAAGAGCTGTTATCTGCAAACAAACTGTAAAATCATCTTTCTGGTTAAAACCTCTTCATTATAAACCAGCTCAGACTAGAATGTATTTGTGCATACTCAGTGGCGCCTTATGCTTAAGTCACAGAGAGAACTCTGGCGCTCTCTGTTGGATGTGAGGTACAATGACATACACGCACACAGACACACACACACACACACACACACACACACACACACACACACACACACACACACACACACACACACACACACACGCACATACACACAAAGGATTCAACAGTAGCGGCATTTTTTTCATCACATACACACAGTATACACAGTGACAAACTTACAAACTGTAATGTACTGTAGAATAGGGCCTTAATAAAATAAAAACAAATATCTCACAGATTCACAGTGAGGTCTCACATAGCTTTCTTTTTACTTTTGAAAATAAATAACGTCTGGTTTCCCGATTTGTTTTGTTTCTGATGTCTGATGTAAGAGTACTGAACAACAACAAGGAAAATTACTACAACTACTCCCGATAAAACAAACAAACAAACTAAATAACTAACTAACAAACAAACAAACAAATAAAATTGTTACTGTTGTTATTTAATCAATACCAAAGAGGGCATATTCCTAAACGTTAAACTATCGAAATATTTTCATTAGAGACATTACACTGGACTAATGATGCTATATATTTATGGTTTGTTTTACAATTTTTATTTAAATGTAAAAAAAATCCAAACTTGAAAAAAAGTTACTAAACAAACAAGTATTTGCTATTTAATATTAAGTTTGCTAAATTTGTTTGTTTGAAACCACCTTTACCGTGTCCACCACTAGTCATGGTGATAATCAGTGACCTGTCGAACTGCAGTTTTCTCACTTGAGCGCTGCCAAAGGTCAACTGTGAAACCAAGTTCTGAAAATTGTGAAAACAGACCAACATATACATCGTCGGCATGTTCAATTATCGACTGCTTAAGTGTCTAAAATGGCTCGTTTCTGCTGAAAGTAACAACTGCTGATCTTTGCCATCGTTTGTGTGCTGCTGACAACTATGGTAAAACCCATTTAAGAGCACCATCAAACTGTTTTTTGTTACTTCTTGGGTAAAAATTATTGCAGACGATGACATTTCACAACAGGTGGAAAAAATTGATTTTTAATGTGAAAATTGAAAAACACTAAGTTTGAGTGAGTTAACATTTGACAACGAGTTAACGTTGAAAGTGGCAATTTTTTGAAAAATGCACAAAAAAAAAAACATGCCCAAAAAACTTGGTTGTTGAACACAATGCAAACGATGCCTGATATTGGAACTCGTAACAGACAGATCTCTGACGTCACTGTAATCCACCCAGGGCCCCCGAATGTTGGATATGGCTGACCAATTTTGTATGAGGTAGTTTAGAGCATCCAAGTCAAATTTGTAAGCGTTCATTCAAACTTCATTTGGATCATGAGTTTTTTAACTTCTTACAGAGTCACCTGCAGTTGAAGGGCAACTTCACCAATTTTCAAGTTGCTTTCTTTGGCTTTAGTTTAGGATGTAAATAGACATTAATGCTTTTAAACTTCCCTCTGACTTCACTGTATTGAAATATTTCTAGTTGAAAATCTACTCCTACTAATCTTTTTATCAATTGGAGTTTGGATGATGTCATCTGGAGGAGTTCTGGAAAATCAGGGTGAACATGAGTACAACCTGCATAGTGTGAGCAACAAGATAATAACCTGAACTGAAGGTTGGTCCAAATGATGCCACCTGGAGGCATTTTTTCAGCTAGAAGTAGAGAGATGAAACATCCAGAGTCAATAGACATATAAGAAAGAGTCAAAATGATTCAATCATTCCAATCAAAACACAGAATCACAATACTTCTTCAGAAGTGTTGTTTCAAATACCCTCTAATTTTCAAAAGGTAATTATACATTTTTATTAAAACTATGATCAAAATCTTCCACACAGACTGACAGTCCTTCTGTTTGTTAAAGATGTGTATGCACTAAGTCCTTCCATGTCTGCCCATGTCTGTCTTTCAGAGTAGAGGAGGAAACAAAGACTGCATGGGACCAGCAACAAGGAGCCTGGACTGCCTGCATCGTGAAGCCTTTTATAGAAAAAGGTCATTATACATTTATTTGATCTTATCAGCATGTTGTTGTTTATTGTTCCATCTTTACTAAAGTCAACTTGTCTCCTCTTGTTAGATATTTGTCTGTTACAGAAAAGAGAAAAACAGAGGAATCAAGACAAAGATTATAGATTTATATGTAAATCAGAAGTATACATTCTTTTGTTGGTATTGCAATACAGTCAGAAGAAAATGTTATGGCACTGTTTACAATTTTCCAGGTTTTCCACATAATTTGGTCATGAAGTGTGATCTGACACAGACAGTCATGAGCCATGTCTTCATAACACACCCATTAAACATACAAAATGATGATAAAGGATTGGCAACACCACCAGGCCTTTGATGTCACTAAACTGAACTCGACTGAGTTCAGGTGTTAATGCTGAAGTCAATCATCTTACAAGAGTGGAGTTGTGGTTTAGATGTACTTATATAAAACACTTAAAAAATGTCAGTGTGCTGCTGCTCACAAGTAGCATCAGCTCATGTGACTAATGCCTTGCACAAGGAGATATTAGAAGACCTACGATCAAGGGTTGTTGATTTGCACATAGCTGGAAAAGATTACAGAGTAATTTTAAAGACTTTTGATATTCATCAGTCCATAGTTAGAGATATTGTCTGTAAATGGAAACAATTTATTACTGTGACTCCCCTACATGCAATTTCAACTTAGGGGGACACAAACTTTCCCCTTAACCCAACTTAATAACAATTCCCCTCTAGTTAGTGCAAATGCCCTTTCATCATCAGAGTTACAGAAGTAATCAGATCCTGGAGTGTATTTTAAAAAATAAAAAAATCACAAAAAATAAAGTTACAATAATTTGCACTTCTCATAACATTTGTATTAATTTAAATTATTAATTAAATTAGAAGTGACTTAATTAATTTCTGTTGAAACAACATTTGTAGTGTATAAAGGTGCATTAAATATTATGTATATCAAAATAATTCTTTGTTTTACAATTTTTCTAATTCTAAAAGAAGGTGATGCAAACCTTTTTAGTATTTCCTAAACTTTGTATTATTATTTAATTAATGCCAGTTATGGTCTGCCTATATATGGAAGTAATTGTGTAATATGTATCTTCTTTTTTTTTTTGCAACTCGTTGTTGATATTCTCTGGTTGGGTCTGAAAGAAGGGCCACGTGTTCACAAACCACTCAAACCACTTTTGGCACAACCATCTGTGGCGGAAGTCAGGGATACATAGTCCATCACAAGACTGAGCGGCAGTGCTAACTGACCTATTCTAAGGGTGATTGAGCACAAGATATTCAGTACAGTAATCTCTCTTTCACTCACATGCAGCATTAATCAGCTCTACACAGTTGCCTGCCTTTTGGTTAACACAATGGGCCCTATATCAAACACCTTGGTCAAAACTAAAGTTAGCACCTGCAGGATAGGGCTAATGTGCTGCTGTAAAGGCTTTGCACAGCTATGAGCAGAAACAATAAACCAAAAAGAAATTGATTTCTCTTTATTTAAGAATATGAATTATCAAGAAAGCACCAGTCTAGCACAGTAGTGGAGACAGTGTAATACCAAAAGTCTGGAAATAAAAAGCCAGAAACTGTCTAAGCTGCCACGTATATAAAAAAATGTTTGCAGGCTTTTCAAATGCATCATAATAGCATCATAATGATGGCTTTTTTTGCTGCAGCTTTGGCAAATTGACACAAACCAAAGATACTAAAGGAAAACATGTTCATGTATTTGTATAGCTAATTATTTGCTTGCATTTAAACCCAGGATTGTTCTTTCAAGGCTTGTTAAGGAAAATGAGCTGCAAACAATTTATTAAACACTTGGTTATTAGTGCTGCATAGTAAAACCTTTTTTTTTTTTTCCTGGAAAATGCTTATGAGTACAGAAACTCTGAACAGCCACAGTTCTGTTGGTTCTTGACACTAGATGGTGAACTTGTACCATCTATGTAAGCTACCGCTAGCTGATCCTAGCAGAGTGACAGCTAGACACAAGATCTCACTGTCAAAGAAACACGTTAGAATAACGACAACTTTAACTGTGAAAAAAGTATATGTATATTTGATATGTTAGTATTAGCAATACTTGATTATGTCATGATACAAAGCCCTAAATGACACACAAGTGAGTAAAATAAGCAGCATCTGCATACTATTAAGGGCAGGTGGTTTGTTCTGTAAAATCTTAAAAAGATTTCATTGGGACTGGATCAACATTCCAGCTTATGTTATAGAGACACCCGCGTTTTAAAAGATTGAAATACTTTCCTTTAAGCACTTTTGCATTTAAATCCTTTTGCATTTAAATCCTCCAAGTAGATCTCTTTATTTTACTTGCTAGGACAGATGAAGAGGATTGTCATGAAATTAACGGTCACCTTGATCATCAGAGGGAACAGAATATTTTATAAGAAATATAAGGAGGTTCATAAAATCTCTGCAGTCTGTCATGGTCATCTCCTGATAATAGACCTAAAAGGCTAGGCTAATGTCCAGATTTGCCTGATTATGCATATTAATGACACCTCAAGTATTCATCACAAAAAATCTTTTTTCCATGGGTGAGGAGGGCAAATGGTAATAAATGGTTGAATTTATTCACTTTAGGAACAATCCCTTTAATCAGGAGAGGAAACTTTCATGAGATAGGCCAGGCTACCTGAATTTTTAATTGAACTAAATACATTTGGTATGTAATACCATGTCTTAACTATGAAAACCAACAAGTCTGTTAGGAACTAATAAGCCCATATACTTGAGAACATTAGATTATTAAAAACAATTGCTTTGCGATGCTTAGTCGGGGGAAACTGATTTGGAGGTTCCATGTGCAACAGTGCAGGTTTTCAACAACTGGGCTGCCCGCTGGCCTACTGCTATACTGTGAGGCAAGCTGCACTGGGCTTTTGTTGAAGCGCTCGAGATAACACAAAGAAAACTTCAAACAAGCTTCTTATTGTGCTCTATTCTTCTGGGTAAGCTGATTACAGTTAAGGATAAAAGTTGTTCCTTTACAGTAAACTAATGCCGAGAATCAGAGAGCACTAATTAAGTCATGGGGGATCCGAGGCGGTCGGCACGGATGTGTTCCCCAACGCCCAGACCATAGGGGTTCAGCGGGAACTTTACAGCCCGACAGCATTCAGCATCAAACGTGTTTGTCAGCTGAGTGTCCGGTTGAGGCATGAACCACTGGATCTGCAAAGCCACCTGGGAAAAAGAAGCAGAAGCTGCAGCTTTTTAGCCTGAGTACTGACAGGCTTGTCTATTCCCCTCTTCCCTCCATCTCACATGTAGCAGAGCTTAGACGGTTGCGCCTAATGCCATCTTTGAGGCAAACACAGCCACCAACTGTGCCTCAAATTTCACATTGTTCCATGTTCACAGAAGTGGTGTAGAGTTTCTCTATCAAGAGGTGAACCCAGGCAGGTCCATACAAAATCCAAATACACGTTCACATAACAAAATAGAAAGTGGCATTTTCTGCTGTGTGTTCACCTTCAGTTTAACCTTAATTTTGGTGGCCACCATCAAAAATTTTCCTCAATGCAATAAAAAATGGAAGGGACTTTAGATTTTTATTGTAAAATCTGACAAATTGTGAAACTATGAATCTGTCTATCATGTCAGGGTCAATGTATTATTTCCATTTTCTGATTCACAAAATGGACATTAGCACATTTGAGTGAAATGCTGTATACTTTATGTTTGCAGCTCTGAATAGCCACTGCTGAACCCCTGAACTATTGGTTGCTCTACAAAAAATTGTGTGCGTATAATGTATATGGGTACAGTTACAGCCAAATTTAAGAATACACAAATGCAAGTGTGTTAGATGTGTAAGGTTTACTTTTCATGTCTCTGTATTAGTGTGTTTTACATGAATATGCATCAGCTGTTACGATGTCGCTTCACTGACAAATGTGACTGACCATACACAGGCAGACACACACTGAGTTTAAATTGTTTGGTCCTGGCCTTTCTTTGCTTTTCTTCCATGCTGCTGGTTTTGTATTTTGTCTTCTTGTTAGCCTGGCCTCATTTATGCCCCCATATCCTACATGCATCAATCTATAGTATATATTTTACATTCAACTACAACCTCCTACCTTGTATTGCCTCTTTTAATGTTTTTAACTGCTAACAAATTCTATGTAGACCAGAGATCAGACCAAACATTAGCACCAGAACTAATTAAAAATTGGTAAACACACACACACACACACACACACACACACACACACACACACACACACACACACACACACACACACACACACACACACACACACACACACACACACACACACACTATTGCTTATTTGTTTTTGCCACCTTTTTATCTGGTTTAATCCCCTAGTCTTTGTTATATACATTGGCTTATTCAACTACATGTATTCTTTTTGCTCCTAAAGCAAACTATATATGATAGAGCAGCTTTTGGACCAGACAAAGAATCAGCTGGGAGATTAATAACAACAATTATTACAGTGTTCCACTGTCCTGTAAGATTTTGCTGTGCCAATTTGTTGTGATGTAGGAGGCAATTTATTAGGTACATCTGCAGCTAATAAAAGGTCTAATAAAAGATTTTGCTATACATTTTCTCTTTGTAAAGCCTGCTTCTGTTGATGCTGTTTAACAGAGGAGAGTAGTGTTGGATTTTAGAGGCAGTAGGTTTTGCTGTATTCTGTTGTCATTTTTGACAACAGAATACGAGCCTAATTGACATCAATGGTTTTGGCCAGAAAACCTGTTGGTACATCATGAAATAAACAAGACCACAGAAAACACCTTCCAAAGATAACCATGCATTTGCATCATCAACTTTTTAAAACAGATACACCAAAGTGATCATCCTCTTAATCCTAAGTTTTCTTTCAGGATGGCTGTATTGGGCTGTATTAGTTTCAGGAATTAAACAGCTAACTAAGTACTTTTATAGTTATACTCCTTTTCTTATGATTAGGAGTTTTTTTCCCCCTGCCTGTAGCCACCTGTAAATTACAATGTATTACTCCAAGAGTTAAGACTGTGTTCGTCCAGCCCATTGTGGCATATTTCTGTGTTTGTGAGTGTGTGTGCGTGTATGTTTGTGTGTGTACGTGTTCTGGGGGAGGGGTAGAGAAAGTCTGGGAGAAAAACCTTTAATCCGGGTGCTGTCAGGCCCAAACCCGGCTTGACGTCCCATTGATGTGGAACAGAACAAAACACAGGGCCCCTTGCTAAGCTCCCACTGGCTCACTCACACACACTCACGCATACACACACACACACTGGGGCCCCTCTCTAAAGCCCCCAGTCCTGGCCCCTGCTCCCTAACTAGGAAGGGCATTCCTCAGCCTAGGCACACGCGTGTGCATACAAAAACACACTGACCCTCGCATTTACACACACAGACACACAATCTTAGGTGAAGGAAAACAACCTTAACTCTTCAGCCATGTTTTGTAATGTACAGGTAGTCACAGCTTAAAGGTTTCTCTTTGCTATAGGATAGTATGTATATGTAAGTGAGTGTGTGAGACTCTCAGATTTGTGTCTCAGTCTGCAATCTTCTATAATAGTGAAGGCACTTACTCGGTAGGTGTCTTCCCTGGCCCTCTACCATAACCTTACCCATCACAGCTACAGGCCTAACCATAATCCTTATCCAAACGTAAATCTAAATTTAACCCTCAAACAGCTCTTTGAAATTGTGAGATCCCCACAACATAGAGCTAATGATGAACTAAATTTTCCCACAACTATAGAAAGAGATATACACACACACACATGGACACACATCATAAGTTTGAGTTGCTTGGATACATTTAACAGAATCCAGATGCTCCAGCGTGTGTTGGCAGAAATGAAAGTGTGTATCCGTGGTGACAACAAACAGTTATTATTGTCCTGCTGTTTGGACAGCTCCCAGTCTGCAGCATCTCTGTTTACTATTAACTTAAAGTGAAAGAAACAGAGAGAAGGAGACAAAGAGCAGACACAGAGAAAACCAGGGGCAGATGCTGTTTAAGCAGACTCAAAAGGGACTTATATTAGAATAAACCTGGGTTATAGCCAGTGGTCTGGAACTGTCAAGGATATTGTTTATTTTGCTGTTGTTCACTGGGTGGCCAGCAGGTGGAGGTGTGGGCAGCAGTCAGTCATGGAGCAGAACTTTGACCCAATGTTGGCCCAGAGGCAGAAGCATTTTGATTGATCAGTTTAGTTTCAGTTTTCCACAGCAAAGGTGAGGTGGTCCTAACTGGTTCAGTTTTCAGTCTGAGGGAGCTGCCACTCGTGATCGCTTTGCACTGGGAACCTGAAATTAATATGAGTACATAAGGGTCTGCTACTCACCCACTCACACCTACAAGGTCCGTTTCTCCTTCATATTCTTTAGAACTAAATTCCCTCCTTGATTTCCACCGATAAATTACAGTGATCTTTATTTTCCCCCTACAGTGGAATTCTGCCACTTCCGTTTTGGAATGTCAGAACTTCAAGCGAGTCGCTTGTTTGGACCGGGCTGAGGTCCAGAGAGGCCTTAACAGTCCCAATCAAAATGTTTTTATTGACGGGTGAAAGCAGTCGGGCCGACAGCACCATTTGGCTGTAATTGGTCGGCAAGTGAGGGGTGTGTTTGAAATACCCTATGTAGAATGGCAGCCTTTAAAAGAGCACACACGCCCACCCCTGTTTCTCTCTCCCGTCACCTTAAGAGAAGCCAGATGGGCCACGGGGAAGCAATCACCCCTCTATTTGTCTTGGTGCTGATCAGGTTAGTGAAGTGTTCTCAGGCCTGGCCAGGAGTCTACACACTGCTGCCTGCTGTCCCTGTTACTCATTGAGCTACATGATTCCAGCCAACTGGCCCAGTCAAACCGCTCTGGGACTGTCTAAATAACAGTACAGTGGGTGGGAAGGAATGCTCTATCACCAGGAAAGGTTCATAAAAGGGCAAAAGTAATGATTTTTGTCTGTTACTGTCTCAGCGTAGATGTTTGATATAAGACTGGGCCGGATGAGCACCAGCTTTCTGCCTACTGTGCAGCAAAAGGATAAGTAGCTGAGTGAGCAAATGTATAAATATGAGGGTCAGCAAGAAAGGTAGCTGGTAGCTAACATCTTTCATGTGTTGATGTGAACACCACCATTTAGGGCTGGGTCAATGAATGGGAGGTTTGGAGGCAGTTGCGCGTGTGTGAACATTCCAGCCGTTCAATACAGATGGTTTGGTTTAGAGCAATGAAATGAGCACCACACACAGAGCAGTGACAGTGAATGAAAGCCAATGATGCACACACACACACACACACACACAAATACACATAGCCCCTACTACACAGGTTAATGGAGTGACGGTATCCAGAAGGAATTTACTCAAGGACTCAGGGAGTGAACTATTAAACAGCCTGAAAACTGCCCGGCAGAAACTCCAAAAGCAATGCTCATTTTTTTTCACATTGTTACACATCTGTAGCTTCTTAACAGTGGCACATGGCTGAAGGAGCTCTGTGTGGTAATTGGAGGTGAGAATGGGAGAAATGGCAATGACGAAAATGCAAAAAGATGATCAGTGATGAAAACGAAGGAACAAAAAGAAAAGAGCTCAAGTTTTGCTGGGCCACAGCTGGGCCATCAGGCAGACGCCTTGGTAGTGAAACCTGATCCCATTCAGACTTGTCCACCTTCTGATTGGCTGGCCTTCCCATGAACCCTTGACCTTTGACTTTGTCTGGGGCTTGTGACCTTGAGTGAAGTACAGGCAGAGTGTTGGATCTCCTCCCAAAGTCTTGTCTGTGCTCTTTCTCCTTTCTCTCCTCTTTCCTCTCTGCCCATTCATTTCCAGGGAGAGCAAGTTGGTGGGGAGGAGGTGGAGAGCAGAAATGTCAGCGAGACATTAAACAGAGTACGTCTGTGTGTGCTCTCATAGTCCAACCTGTCTGATTTCCCTCTTCCCTGCATCCCTCCCCCCTCTACCTCCACCTTACATCTCCTCTAAATACACTTCTTCACAAAGCTATAAATTTATCCTCTCTTCCCCAAATCTCTTTTTGTTCCATTCAGCACCCTTATCACTTTTTCTTCTGATCCCTCCTTCCCCTTTTGGCCCGCATATGGTTTATTATGTACCCTGTCAAATCCAGTGATACAAATAATTCAACTTTTTTTTATCTCAGTATTTTTGGTAACATCATGTAAGTTAACAGGGAAATACCAACCATTTTTAGAAAAAGCTGTACACAATTAATGTCTTGAAATGGATTCATTAGTAAACATTAATTTTTACTATTAAAACTACTACTAACTATTAAAAAAACCTACAGAAAACAAGATACAGTCTGTGGGGTTTATGTAGGGTTCTGAGAAACATTTCCATGAAATTGTATTAAAGGAATAGTGCAACATTTTGGGAAATAAATGCAATCACTTTCTTGCAAAGTGTTAGATAAGAAGATTTACAGTGATAAATGGTAAGCCATGCTAAATGTGAAGCCACAACAAGCAACAGGTCACTGTGCAAAGAGTGGAAACTGAGAAAAACTACGGGTTTGGCTCTGTCCAAACAGCCTCAAACATTTTACTATCTCTAAAAATCTCTCATTTTAGATTTTAGATAAAGATGTTTTGGAATCCTGTTATTATCTATTGTTCCCACATCTCCCACATCTAACTACCAGATTGCAATAACTTCATTACCATGTGGATATGAGGAGAATTACAAACTATTCCTTTCATTTAACCCAAAAATCCCGCAATGCATGGAATTTCCACCTAAGAAGCCAAATAGGTGAATACATATTTTTCTTTTAATTGTATTGATCGATTTTATGATTACCACAAATCCAGTGGTTACAAAAAAATGTTTCTGTCATCTCTGAGTGTCATGCTGAACACTTCATGTGTCTATTTCTACATTTGTGCATCTTCATTAAAGTTCCTCCTCTTGACGTGCACTGATCCTCTTCTCTTCTCTTAGACTTGTGGACAAACATATGACTACATGTAGTGCTCGCAGATACACGCAGACGTCTCTGTGCTGTCCCAGTACAGAATGAGGCAGCAGAGTGCAGCAGAGCGCAGTAAAGTGTTGTTTATTTTATTGGTTGTTTATTTCGCTCTGTAAAACATGCCACTCAGGGACCTTGTGAAGCGATGTACTCAAACCCCTGTCTCTGTTTCTCTGTGTCTCTCCCAGTGAAAACAATGTGTATATTGAGAGTGTTTCCTTCACTAGTCTGTGTAGATGTGTAATCCATCCAGTCAGACATTGTAAACAGCATCTCTCTGTGTTTATAAATACTGCCCAACCACTTTAATGAATTTATGGTAATGCCTTGTTCTACTGCTTCTGCTGTATGTATGACTGTGTGTGGGTGTTTACTGTATGCGTGTAAGGTGTGAGCATGCATGTTTTACTGCACACATTGGTTTCTGATGTTTCTGGAGGGGGTTTTATTTCCTATTTTGTAGAGCCTGGTTAAAAGCTTAAAACCTGTGACAACAGCAAGCAGTGACTGACTGTCATGAACTGATGTGCCACAGTATGAAGTCTATTAGAAAACCAACTCCGTTATATTTCATTTACCTCACTTTAACTCACCACAGTAAGATCTGATCTGTTAATAATGAAGAATATGTGCTATATTTTTGTAGACGGTTAAGACATTGAGTTTGACTTTGATGATTTTTTAAACACATGGCTGAGACAGCCACTGGCCATTAACTTGTTGGGTCTTATTTCAGCACATTTCCTTGTTTGTTAAAATCTAGCAAGACATGAAACTATATTTCTAATGTTGGAAGTCTGTTGAAAGGGAAACCAAAGCATTCGTCATTGGATAAGTGGTGGTGACTGGCCTGTGGCTGATTTTTTTGCCTCTCACAGTGTAAGTCTGTTGTGTTGCATTGCATTGACTGGCAGGTTGAATAACTTATGATCTGTTGTACACCAGACTAGCACCAAAGATTTCCACAGCCAAGAGCTTAAATTGCTGTTCAGTACTGTAGCTCTGCCTGCTGTTGCTGCTTCATACTGTACATTTTCACATATCCCTAAACCCGTTATAAGTCACTGTTACGTGTTTTACAGACACATCTTTCAGAGCCCTTCTGTGTAGGATATAAAAGTTGGGGGTTTCATATTAGCGTCCCCTTCACTTGGCTCATTCATTATATTAAAAAAAAAAACATTGGAAAATCATCAGAATGATTTGAGCGATACTTTAGAGGCAGGAGTGCGTCTCAAGTCATGTAGAACATCTATATCGTATTGTATTTACTGTCTACCACAGTGATGGCTGAATTCTTGCTCAGCTTCAATTGGAGCATTGACAAGAATAGACTTATGAATACTTTCACTGATCATCACATCTAACTTACATGAAGTACCCCTCCATTTATGACATTTGAGTTCTATAACAAAAACCACACGTGTTTGTGTTAAAGTCAGTAAGCCCTAAGACTGTGTCTCTCGACTTTTGCATGGATGGTCACAAGATTCCTTGTTTCTTTCAATCAAAGCCATACCACTCCCAGTAGTAAACCAAGCAGTAATTTTAACCCAATTCCTGTGTCAGTTTGGGTGGAGGCCAGAAGATCTGGATCTCCCTGTGCTCCCCCAACCTAAAATGAAGTCGGGTTGTCTTTCAGAAGCCCGAGCAAGCAATGACATCCTCACTACTCAAAATAGTTATTACTGTCGTTTTAAAGTATCTAATGAGAGTGGGAAGACAATGTGAAAGGGGCTGATTGTAGTGATAAACACACAGAGAATCGACACTCGAATCGGCAGATCCCCTCTGCTTTATGGAGCTTTATAGTGTGTTTCAACTAATTGTGTCGCTCCCTAAAGTGTTTTGGCTCACTCTTACAGCTGGTAGGGCTCTTAAAAACCTGCTAACTTACCGGTTGCCCACTGGGCTTTAGGCAGTTTTACACTTGTTGGCTTTCCGCTCACGTGTTGGTGGTGTAATGTTAACATTACATACATTGAGCAGAATATGCGAGAATGCTGCATCTTGTTTGTGTCTTTCATATAGTGAGAAAAGGGTAATTGATACATGCAAACATGTGTCTCTGAACCACTTTACTGTTGCAATCAGCACTTTGTTTGAGAGTTAATCTCCCTCCTCTAAATGAACAGCTGGTCACAGCCCAACTCTAGAGAAAGACCTAGAAACATCACTTCCTAAACCACAATGTTTTCCTAACATGAGCTACCTGATAAACTAAAAACTTCTGGTGGTTATACAGGATAAACTATCACATATGACTTTAGACAATCCATTTCCGCTTGATGTCGAAGAAGCTTCATGTCAGCATCATCAACCATAACCGACACGTACAACACAGAGTCTCTCAAACCGAAACTAAAGCGTGTTTGTCCTGGTATGTAGGAAAAGATGGTTAACTAGAAATTTTGTGTTTGCTAGTCAATGGCTCCTGTAGCATTTACCGTGTTTTTTGTTGAGTTGCTCCTAGACAAAGTCATCATGGCTCCTTCCTCATCAGGCCCGACAGGTGTTATTATATTGAAATGAGAGCAGTGATGTATGCATCTGTAATGTGGACCTGTCTTCTTCTGCTTGATGGAACCTGGCACTTCTCATTAACGTGACACATCTGAGAAAAGAACAAAGTACCAAATCTTTGCCTGAAGTGCTGCATGTGAAGCACTGTAAGCACACTTCATAAAGACACTGAGAGAAAGTGACACATTAAAATTTTTTTTACAGGGCCAAAAAAATTTGATGTCAGTACTGTTTAATGCAGAGAAATTTTGTGTTATAACTTTGACTCAGGATAGTAAAGTGAAAAGTTAAGACAAAATAATAGAAATAACTTATTTCATTTTAATTTGAGTAATAAAACCAAACCAAACAAATAACCATCATATCAACAATAACGTTCTTAAAAATATGAGACCAGTGAGAGAAAACACCCAAACACTTCAATGCACCTGTATCAATTTGTACAAATGGCAATAAAGTATATCAGTTAAAACATACATAACTGATTTATGAAGGCTAATTGACAGCAGCTGTATAAAAATAAATAAATCACCAATTTCACTTCTAACTGTGCAAACAACAATAGAAAACAATTCTCCTCCTCATAGAAAAATATCTTTACTACTATAGCAAAATCTGGAGTTGTTTTCCAGCATCTGATCCACTGATGGTAAAAAAAATTCATTGGACACAAACACATTTCAGCCAGGGTGTTATTTTCTATATTGTTTACTATGTCTGCAGTTTTAACTTGCATACCTCCTTGAAGACATTGCCTATTCAGTTCACATGTACCACAGTACTCATTCTTTGTATCTATTTAATATAGCTTCAATATGTTGTACTCTGGCAGCACAGTGGGGGAGTGGTTAGCACTGCCATCTCACAGCTAGAAGGTTGCGGCCGGCTGTGGCCTTTCCAGGGCTTGACAATAATAATGGGCAAGTAAACGGTATGATCGGGCAAGTGAAAAGCGTTATGCAGTTGCGTGACAGGGCAAGTGAAAAAACATTGTTTTCCCAAACATTGATTTGTGTGCGGTTTAAGTCTTATTTCTTTGTAGAGCAGCACACAGCCTTTTTTAAACCTTAAAGTGTCCACATTCTCTGATTTCAGGAGAAGCAGAGACCAGATCATTTTATTTTTCATTTTACAATTGTAATCAGCCATTTAGCAGATGCTTTTATCCAAAGCAACTTGCAACTAAGCAGCAGAAAGTAGGTACAACTTGAGGATTCCGTCTCTTGCCCAAGGACACAGACTTGTAGCCAAGAACAAAACATCTGTGTTGTTAACAAAGTGTAGAAAATATTTGGATATTTGTGGAGCAGCTTCACGTTTTGCTGATAATTTACCATTGATCAATGGTGTTTCTGGTTAAAACAGAATTGAAATGTGCATCAACAAGCCTCTCCCCTCTAAAAGACTCAATTCTGCCACAGTTAAAAGAAGCTGCCTGAAATTTTCATTAGGTTATATTATATAAATTATCACAGCAGTACAGCTCTGCCATGGTTAATGTTAATGAGAAGTAAATAAGTTTTCTTACCATTAGAAAAAAATAATCTTTTAAAATAAAATTATTTAAAATATCACCAATAAACTAGCTAGTAAACTGAAACAGACACACGATTTTACCTCAATGTGAGCAGATCTCCAAAACTTAAAATCTTTAATAATTTACAAACCACATACATAAAATCTAGGATTTTACCATTTGGACCAGATGGCTGAAAAACTTGCGACTCGTAAAACTTCACTATAAAATAATTTTTTTGCTTCACTCTAACACTGTAATGTTTCTGAGCAGCAGTTTCAGGTAAAGGACGGACGGTTGTCCTATCCAGTGCAGTGCATATTTTGCCACAGAGACTCAAGAATGGACAGTTCATTGTTGTTAATACACTGCAGCTGTAAACATGACTGCTGTGCCTCTGTGGTCACACAAAATGAGCAGTGATAAAATAAGCGATAATTGCATCTTTTAAATTAAGAAATTGAAACAGAAAATCCGAGGAAAACAAAAGTAACTACAAACTAAATACAACCTCTGTACAAAGCATCATCCAGGGGAACTTTAGTTCTGCAGAAAGCTCACTCTCTCTTTGTTGGAGAGTCAGTGGAGGTTTGTAGGCATGTAATTTACTTCAATTTTTGAATTTTACTGTCAACTCCTGTAGTACTTGTCCCTTTAGCCTGTGCTCTGGTGTAACACCTGGACTGGTTTCAGTTAGCTTCTTTTATTCCTTGTGAATTATGTTACATGCTGTTTGTCAGAGTGAAAGAGTCATATTTTAAATGCACTGCGATGTCTCAAATTTAATTGAGGATTATGCAGTTTGCCTAAGCACAATGTTAAATTTTAATTACAATTATCATTGAACATCTGTAGGAAACATTGTTGATTGTCATTTAGCAAACATTTTCAATTGTAACTGAACGACTGGGTTATTTGAATTCATTCCAGCTAACCTTAGACAGCCAAATGGATGTGATACACCAAGTAAGGAACAAAATGCACAAAAGGCACAAAACCAAGTTCATTTGCCATATGATTTTAACTAATGTACTCTACAAGAATGTGTTCGTGTTGTGCTCAAAAATGTAACGACTTGAAATTTGAGCTGCAGAATTGTAGATACAGTAAAAGCAAGATTGGTTTGTCAGTGGAAATGAATCAGACATTTCCATCTTCTCACCTGAAATGAGGTTGCTGAATGCTGAAGTTGATGCTCTGACCATGCCCCAAATTTGCACAGGTCTGACCTGTACTGCCAACCTCTAATTGATGGGTGCTTTCTCTCTCTCTTTTCTGTTCCCATGATACTCTTTCGTCAAGCCATTTTCATTGTTGAATGATGCCACGTGAATGCCAAAGCAGAGAGGTGGCTAACCAGCTTACTTCACAATTTTCTGTCACAAATTAAGAGTTGAGCCTGTCACCTGATCCAGCCGGACCTTGACAAAAAACTCTCCTGGTGTTTCTTCTTGTGCTAATGGGGAAAGCTAAGTGTAACCTATTCCTGTCTGTAGCTCTGTTGTTACAGAGTAACATTGGTTGACACTTACTTTGCTTTTAGTGTGTCTTTTTTCACTTTTGAGCTGATCATTGGGTTTCCTTCCAAAAAAATCTATATTTCAGAAAAAAATGATAGGATTGCAATGGACACCTTGACCCACATCAGGGGTCAGTGTTATACATTTTACCCTGTTTCTTCTTAAGACCCGTCTTCACCTACAGACAGAGACCTCCTAAGGAAATTAATCCAGACTCTGGACTCTTCTTAAACACACACAAAACCAACCTGACTATTTTTGCACTGTGTTTATCCCCAAAGTGTTAACTCTGCACTGTCGAACAACATTGCGGTCTGTATCACAGCATCTTGGGCTTAAAAAAATCACAGTCACAGTAAGTATTTGGAAGATTTTTTTTTGTAGGCTGTGTGCTTTTAGTATAGCCAACGTGAAATAAAATTATATATACTACATAAAAGTTACAGGTAGCATTTTAACTTATGGAAAGAATTTGGTCGTATACATCTGAAGTCAAATATAGTCACTGTATTTAGTATTTTGCGCATGTTTTTAACCCACAGAGATCATCCTCGGCTCACTAGGTTGTTCTCAGAAGTCTCTCAAAAAAACAAATAAAAATTCCATTATTTTGATAAATATGGTGAAGCACAGAACCTGAAGAACAAAAAACTGTTTAAATACTTATGGTCTGGAGTGTACAGTATATGCTCTATACGTTTTATAACTCAAATAAATGTTTTAATACCCATACTGTACTTGTAAACACTTGAAATATTTCTTTGTCTAAGGAGCAAATATTAGCACTGACATTTAATAGCATGTTGTGCAGCAGTGAAAACGTCCTCAAGCTGTTGCTTGGGTGGCTGACTAGCTAGATGTTCATTATCATACATAATGACAGCACTCAAGGTAAACAGTTGCAGAAACACTTTGAGAAAAGTTTTTCCGTTGTATTTGGGTCATCAGTCTGATAATCCATTGTCAGTGTGAACATGTTGCTCCTTCGCCCTGACATGACTCGGGTGAATAGCATGAAAGGCCAGCTCAAGTGTATTAGTGAATAAAGTATACACATTTTATTACCCATCATCCCTTTATCTGCGGATGGGAACGAGTCTATTCAGTTGGCTGGGCTTATGCAGTGCACGAACAAGCAGCGAGTCCCGTGTGTGCTGGCTGAGTTTGTCCATGTTCGCTCCAACAATTGAGAGGGACAAAGGTGAACCGACTGATTTGTTGCAGTTGCTAAAATACTAGAGCAATTTCTTTCCTTATTGCTTATGGTCTGGTGTTGACTCACACACACTCAAGTGTATATACACACACACACACACACACACACACACACACACACACACACACACACACACACACACACGGCTAGTTCTGCTGAGAACAGGCTGTTCACTCAAATTGTCTTCAAACAATGAAGTGCTGAACAGATCACATCAATCTCTCTCAAGAGAAATATTAGTTTCCCTCACCTTCCTTTCCCCACCCAGACATACGGGAGAATGCCGGGGGTTGCGTATGAGTTTTTGTGCATTCGCGTGCGTGTGTGTGTCTGTGTGCAGTCTGTGCACGTCTGTGACAGTGTGCAGTGAGCTAGACAGTGAAAAAAAGATACATTTTCAGCTTGTCTCAAATTTACCTTGAATCCCCCGCGAGGCTTACACAACTGGTGAAAATAGTCAATGAGATTCTACTGCCATGACCGTTCCACTGAGACATAAAACAACCTCGAACTGGCAACTCACTGCACATCAATTACACCTTTATTTGTCGGCTGGAGGCAGGGTGAAAGAGGCCTTATTTTCACAGCAGCTTAAAGGGGGCTTTACTGCAATAGGAGTGCGGTGATTTATATTTTTGCCTATTTTAATAGCAGCAGTATCATCCTAAAATGTACTTAGACTAACAGTAAGTAAATCATATGCTTTCACTGTTGAATGCCACCTTAATAGGCAGGATTTTACATGAGACAAAATGAGCTTTTGAATATTTGAAAGAGAGATGAAGAAAGGCTGACTGATAAGGCAGGTTTTGGGTTTAGAGAAGTTTCTCTTTTTGTGCAGTTTAAAGTTTTTTTTTCTCTTAAGTTTTAAGAAAGGCATTCTGTTCGGCTCTTACCCACCCCCCACTAATCTCTGTATATTAGCTCTCAAGAAGGGAAAGCTCTCTCGGTGTGTTCTGGCTGTTTTAATATCTGTCAGCTTCATCCTGTGCTCTATCCTTCTGCTTCCTCCTCTGTTATTTTGGCTCTCTGTTTCCTCCTGTCTTCATATTTCACTCCTTTGTTTGACTCCTCTGTCCTCGTCTCCGTTCACTCGATCAGTCCTTGTCAGTGGTGAGTGGTAGACGACAGGTTTGTGAGTGCACGAAGTTTGGAGACAGATGATGAGGTCTTTGCTATTTAGTGAGTTGCCTTGGCATTCCTCATTTCACCCAATGCTTTTTGTCTCAACAACCAAAGTTTCTTGACACCTTGTGTAAACACACTGATTACAGCTATAGCAATGGGACCCGTTTGTGTGCATTTGTGTGTTTGTGTGTGTGTGTGAGAGTGACTGATGCCTAGCGTCCACCTGTGTTTGAGTGTTAACTCTGCAGCAAGATCTTTCAGCAGGCCATCTATTCAATTACATTTATTTCAAAAGAGCTTAAGTGCACATACACAGTTTTTTCCAGTTAAATTCCAAGAATGTCTAATTAACTTAGAGACTGCATAAAATACACCCACCAGTGTAACACCCTTTGATATCCATTACTGCCAAGATTGAATTGACAACATGCCCTTGGGACACAGATTGGATACATGCATGATGAAACATTCTTTAAAATGAATTAAAACTATTGAATCAAAGATTTCTCTTTAGAAAATACATTCTGTGACTTGCTGAGTTTTTGTCTGAGTTTGACACAGAGCCACTAAAGTGCAAGTACTGTCACATTATAGAACATGTTTCCATACCTGCATTATCTATCACATAAACAGTAAATTACCTTTTCAGCGTTACCTCTAAATCATGTGTGACTTCGGTAGTCAATAATGCTGTCCAGGATACATATTTTATGGTATTTTGAAGTAAACTGTGAATCCTGTTGTCTTTTAACTAACGTGAATTCGTGTAATTATAAAGGCAAACAGCAAAAATGTACTGTATGCCGCAAAGGTCCTGAACAATGTCAACTTCACTTTGCAAATTTTGCTGCAAGTAAAGGACAACTGAGTGATGAAGACCATGGTTATTCAAAACACGCTGTCTGCTACCTTACACAACTAGAAGGTCCATGGTTTTAAACCAACCAGTCTTTCAGTGTGGAATTTATTGGTTATAATTGGTTATATGTAGCTCAGAGATGGACATACTACTGACCTGCCCAAGGTGTACAGTGCCTCACCTTTTGCCCAACTGGGATATGCTCCAGCGTACCTGTGACCCTGAACAGGATAAGTGATTTGAATAAATAATGCATGAATTTCTAGGCTCTTTCTCTATGATCATTGCGTCATGATGTGTACCCTAGTGCACGGTCAGTCACATACACTATAACATGTTTCACAGACTTATAAAATGAGCTTGGCTTGATGCATTTTTGTGATACTCTGTTGTGTTTTGACAGGATTTGTATGAGCCTGTGACTGAGGTAATTTCCTCAAGACACAGGAGCATGTGAGCCTTCATGTTTATTGAAAATCTTAGAATTGCTATACTTGGCAAGACCTGAATTTTCACGCCACAAAATTGCCTATTTTGCAAGGCACTTACCTTCTCTGCTAAATATAGTAGTGGCTAGTGTGCCTTGATAGTGCTTACTTGTTGGCCTGTCAGGCCGTGAACAGCCCCAAGCAGAAGGCCTAAATATGAACCTATTCCTCTTTTTTTACAAGTGACTTTGCGAGTCACGGAGAACCATGAGTTAAAATGATCTGTTCTTGATCCCATCTGTGTGTCCTGTACAAACAATAAGGTTGTTTTCACATATTTTGTACAGTATGTTGCTACAACTATCTGCACATGAGAGCAGAAAAGCTGCTTTTTTCAGCTTTGCCCACAGTTTTTAATCCGTTATCAGCATGAGCTTGCTGGGTTAATCAAAACTGATATGAACAAACAAAAACAAAGCAAACAGTTTGTAGTCTGTAACAGTTTGGCCTAAATTGCCAAATATTAAAACTGAACATTCAGGTCGCACCGTTTCATTTTTAGTCAGTGGAACTGTTTATAATAAAAATGAAAGTTCATGTCAGTTTTCATTAACTATTTTTACTTCCATATTTTGATTTTGGTTTCAGAATAGATATAATGTGATCCAACCAAAACACTCCACATAAAAACACACCAAACATAAAAAAAAACACACACACACACACACACACACACACTATATATATATATATATATATATATATATATATATAGATAGATAGATAGATAGATAGATAGATAGATAGATAGATAGATAGATAGAGAGAGAGGGAGAGAGAGAGCGCTAAAGTGTCATGTTTCTCAAAATAATATTTTAAACTATATATTTTTTATATTTGGGACTGACATCGGCATTAACAAAAGGAGCTTCCCAGAAATTAACTTAAAATACACTTTGTTTTACCTCTATATATATTTGTTTGTTTGTGTTGGTTGAGCTTAAACTTTGAAAGACCAGCCAAACACACAGAACAACTGCTGAATGAATTAGCTATTTTCATAGACCATTATTTATTCTGCATATTTTCAGTGACTATTGTACTCCAATTGAAATTCAGTGTTTTTCTGCTCCTGGTTGTGAAACCGGAAAGGCCAAGGTGGAACTAATTCTCTCAGCCTTGTTAGCTAAGGCTTTCGCACTTTGTTTGTGTGCTGCAGAAATGTGTCTCTACCTTCCAAATCTCGCCTATTCTTATTTCTATATTTGCTTTTACGTCTCAACAACATTATTTTGTTATTTTTTATTAACCAAAAAAGCAGGGCTCTCTCGCATGTGATTCCAGGAGTGCAGAAATTGAATATTATATTTAAAACTCAATTTCCACAATGGGATTACGCAAATCAGCCTCTCCCTGTTTTACCCTTTTGCTTCCATTCAGCTCTCATTTATCCTTCTACTCCTTGATGCATCTCTTCATATGCTGTGGTTTACTCTATTCATTTGAAGACATCTTTTTTCATGCTCAATAGCCCAACTTATGTTTTTCCACTTTGCATTGTTACATTGCCCCTGACCAACCTGTGTGTGTGTCTGAGTCTGTGTTTGTGTGTATATACAAATTTGTTGCCCAGTGCCTTTCATGCTCAAAAAGAAAAAAAAACCTAAAAGCAATTACTCCTCTAAAATGTAATGCTTTTGGTCAATGCAATTTCACTATTAGAAGTGTGAGTTATTTATTTATCTTTCTATCTATTCATTTGTATATATCACCTTGAAAGAGGGGAAATTGATGAAACTGTGCCAGTGAAGTGACTTAGAAGAAGACCTGGGTGAACAAAGACACACATTAATATCTCACCTCACCCTTAGTCAATCTGTAAAAACATTCTAAGAATCCTGTACATTCTATGTTTTCTGAAAACAATAAAAAGAAGCTGCAGTAGCAAACATGTGTTGCACTAGAACTAGGATGTAATGGATTAGTGCCATGCTGAGTGATGTTGCTGAATTATTGTTTAAAAGGCTCTTAAAAATATTCAGTTTCTAAGTGCATCTTCAGCCCTGCATATCTAACTGCAGAATTTTCTTTTACATAATAATAAACTTACGAATTTTTACAATAATTTTGTAATTGTGTGTGTGTGTTAAAGAAGGTATTACTGCAAGATCATAAAGGAAAAAAATTAAAGATGGACACAAAACCGGAAGGTTTTGTAATAATATAGAATTTTTATAGAACTTTTTAAAAGTTAATGATGCTTGATATTGTCCTGACACTTGGTGTTTAAAGAAAATATGCACAGAATATTATACAAAATAGGTGAATTTCTTTGTGTCTCAAAGAAGTTAATGTGATAGACACGGGTCGTAATATACATTTAAAACTGTCACAATAATTAACAGTGTTTGTCTGGTGATAATGTAAATGACACAATTAAAACCAAGCTGGTCAACAACTTTTTGGCCATGAGTCACATCACCAGACAATGCAAACACAAACAATGATAAAATAAATAACCACATCATTATGTACTAAATTAAACCTAACCATAACAGAGCTTTGTCGTCTTTAGGGTTATTGTCATGCTAAAAGGTAAACCATTGAACAGGTTTTTTTCAAGGATCTCTTAGTATTAGATAGCACTTATCCTTTCTGTATCTCCGCCACTGAGAATATCCAGCACTGCATGATGCTGTCATCACCATGCTTAACTGTAGGGATGGTATTAGCAAGCCATCAGCAGTGCCTGGTTTATTTTTGTCTCATTTGACCAGAGAATATTTTGCCTTGTGCTCTTAGAAGCCTTCAAATGCCATTTGGGAAGTGGGCTATCACCTGTCTTTTACTCTAAATGACTTCTGTGTAGCCACTCACAGCCAATAATCATAAAGGCCTGATCAATGGAGGGCTGCTGAGATAGTCCTACCGGGTTCTCCCATCTGTGCAGAGAACTTCTACGGCTCTCTCAGATTAACCTGTAATGTTCTTGGTCACCTCCCCCCGTTCCTCAATTTAGAATAGCTAAATTCAGGAAGAATACTGATTTCAGATTTCTCACAATTATTGAGGTCACTGTTTCTCGGAAACATGCTTTGGAAATGGTTTTATACTAAGGCTGCATGATATTGGAAAAACTGACAATGCCATATTTTCTTTCCTGCAATACATTTGGGTGCAAAAGTTTGCATCCCTTTTTTTAAAATGGCAAAAATAATAAAACCATCTTTTAAATGTAAAATTTAATCCATATTCTGTTCCTACATAAACTATAAAGCAACAGAGTAGCAAACTAAAAGGTTAAAAGGCTCTATGGAAGTACAATAGGATCATATGTAATTACTGACAATGTTCAGTGGACATCTTTCATTTCACAGTCCACTCTTTGTGATTATGACATATCTGTCTTCTCACTTCACTCTCGGCCTGTTACAGCAATCTCTTTTGTGTTTACAGTCTGCTAGAATGAGCAGTTAGCATTAGTTGCTAAACTTACCTGAATTATCATCGCAGCACCATAAGGAATGAGCTGGCATGGAAGATGGATATGCCTTCATTCAGCGGCTGGAAATATTCCCATTACTTTACTTTGATTTTCTTGGGATGAAAGTTAAGAACATTATTGTAACAGTTAAGATTTTGTACAGGTAATTGTAAGATTCTTTCCCCTGCAAAATACATGACATCAAACCTCTTAGAACACTTATTAAGACAGCACAACAATGTAAAGCTTATGCAGAAACACCCCAACATAGATGAGTTTGCTGCAGCCATGGAGAATGGCTGTGGCTCATCAGTGGCTAAACAACTAAAACTGGATTTAATCTTTACCACCAGGCTACAACAAGCAACAAAGAACTAACAGAGCTTGTGGCTGCATATGGTTGTTGCTACTTTCCACTATTGACTTTTTTGTCTGTCTTTCAACCAATAACCCTACGAAAAACTAATATTTTGTCCTGTTTTCCATTATATCCATATTTCTTTGCCTTCCCAACAAACTACTACTAATCAATTAATTTCCATGTGGAGACAATGTGGACTCTAGTCAAGCTCTAGACATTAAATAAACCAAAAACGAATGCACCTGACTATAATTTGAAGTGTCATAGGTAAGAGTCTGAATACATTTATGAGATATCAGTTTCTTTTTTTTAATACATTTGCCAAACTTTCTAGAAGCATGTTTTCACATGCGTCCTTATGGGTCACTTAGTGAAGAAAATGGCATATACAGTGTGAGTAATGGGAAATTAATTGGTTGTTAAAAACAGCACATTCCTGTTCCAACTTTGTGTATTATGGAAATGTAGCTTTAGTAAAGGCTTAATGTCTTCACCTGCAAAGTTAACAAAATATGAAACTATTGTCTCTTCACCCTTTCTTGCCTCCTCCTTTCCTCTTCATTGCTTTTTTCATTTTCTGCACCTCTCCAGATGGCATCTTTCACCCGCTCCACTTTCCTCTCTGCTTGTTTACAGTAAGCAGGTTCAAGCAGGATGGTTTTACCTTTTATGGCCATTCTTCATCCACAGTAAATGTGCACTAATACAGCGGCATGTTACCCTCCTCCCCCTCCTTATTCTGACCTCTTGCATGGTGTACTGGAGGGTGGGTGGACTATGCGCATGTTAGTTTGCGTGCACAGACTGAATCACCAAGTCTGTAATGCACATAATTCCTAATGTGCAGTAAGAGCACTTTTTAAATGTCTTACTCATCTATGTCGAAAGAAACTGACAGAGGCAGAGGTTTTTCTGAATGTAGCCTGTATAAAAAGCTCCTTTTACAAGTGGTTAGGTTAGACAGTGGCTCCCTGAGTCTGAAGCACACATACACATGCATTCACTCATGCACGCGTGGACAAAGCAGGCAGGTGTTATTGAGTTCGACCTGCTGTGAACACATCTAACATTCAAGGGAGCAATGAGCGGGAGAAAGAGAGAAAGACATGACATACACCATTGTGCAGGCATTGTGGGCATGGACATGCTATGTATCAAAGCAATGTTAATTAATATTTGAAGACAGAATTTACTCATTTTCTTACTTAAGCTCTATAAATCCAGCCTACACAGTGTAACATCAATTAAACCCTTTAGTGTGTCTCCACTGACTTTGCAACATGTCAAAGGCAGCATGTTGGCAGGAGCTATCTCAGAAATATCTTAGTCTTAGTATATATTCATGTTTCTGTTTCGGGGCTGTGCCCAGTAGTAGAGACTTAAGTTAGCCACAGAGTTTGTGCTGGCATCTGGCACCTGACCTACACTGGTTATGAAATGTCAACTTGAATGGGTTTGTGTGTTTGTTGGTGTGGGCGTGATGGGTGGGTGTACACGCCAACAATGCCAATGTTAGGTCCCTGAGAAACAGCCATGTACAAACCAACATGGGATCATCTTTACCTGTTGCCTTGATCTGGTCCCTATCACATACACAACAGTGTTTACTGTTATTGCCGTATCTGGCTTCTTCAGTTAGATTAATTTAGTTTTTCTTTCTTTCATTCTGCCCTTTTCTGATCTTAGCTTTTTCTTTCTCTGTCACCTCTTCTCTTTACTTACATCTTGTTTTATATTTTTCTCTTCTGTTTTTCTCTTTCTTCTCTTGACTATGTTACCTGTCTTCCGCCTCCTTGATTCACACAGGAACAGCTGCGCCCTTCATTTCCTTCCAGAGCTTTGCCAGTAGAATCTGCTGTCTCCCCCTGAGGGGTGTGTGTCCCTTACCTGGAGGGGTGGCATACCTTGCTGTGGGGCACACACACAAAACCTCCCAAACACAAACATACTGTCATTTTTCAGTGAGGAGAGGCCCTTGATGGGTCTCTCTCAGTTCTGAGAGTGCAGCGTCTCTGCTGTGCATTTAAAAATAGAGTGTGTTAGTATGTGCTTTCCCTAAAGAGCTGATCTTGCAACCTATTGTCAAGAGAGACACTGTGATTTCACTGTTGTTGTCATGCCTTTTGTCAGTTCCTTTCTTCCATTATGTCTCTTCTCTCCTCACCAACTGGTCCTGGATGCCTTGGTATGTGGAAACACACACATACAGAAAAACTGAGAAAACAAACACACTTATGCAAGTACTCATTGAAGTGGTGCAAATACTGTAGCAATAGTAAACCAAAAAGTTGACTTTATTACCAATTATCTTCTCTCTGTTGTGTGCATGTGTATATGTGTGTGTGGGCTTGGGTGTGTTTGTGTGTGTAGGTCACGGATTTTAGCAACATTTTTTTTTTTTTGTTTTAGTGATACAGTCTCTGGTTCTGTTTTGGAAAGAAAAACTAAAAATGTCCCAGTGCTGGTTGAAGTGACCCTGCAGTGCCAGCCATAAATTCCTCTTATGGTAGTGTTATTGCCATGTGTATAGTGATGTGTGTGTAGGTCTACGTGGGCTATGCCACTTTGTTTTCCCCTCTAGATAAAAAGCCTTACATGGAGACAAACAGACATCAGAAGCTACATGGAAGTTCCCTGTATAGGTTTTTGTTGTATGTGTGTTTTTGTGTGTGTGTGTGTGTGTGTGTGTGTGTGTGCGTGTGTGAGGCCCAAGGGATGAAGGGCTACCATATCAAAGGTTCAGTGAGCAGGGATTAAATATCACTCCTCTGCTAAAGAAGGTTTGGTCCTGTTTAGAAGTGACAACAATAGATGGCAGAACATTAGACTGTCACTAGAGGGGCGAAACCCAGTCCGCTATGCCCTAAAAATACATGGGTTTTAATCTCTTCAGTTTAAATTTGATGTGTCTACTGATGCCAAAAATAAACATCTAACACATCAACCACCCTCTGTACCATTTTCCTTTTTTTACCTCCATACTTTCACCTGGTCTGCTCTATAGTTTTTATTTTGTCTTTGAATGCCGAGACACTTGTCTCTAAATGGACGACAGGAGAGTTGAGTGCATGAGGGAATAAAAAGAAAACTACTCAAGTGCCCCCCCTTCTCTTAGTCCCTCAGCCCCCCACCCCCTCCTCCTCCTCAGCTCTCCCCTCCAGGGAATGTTTTGGGGCCCAGCTCATATTTTGTTTGCACAATGCATTCCTGCAGGCCCTTTATTTATGTCAATCTTCCTTTTGATCAGAGTCCGGTTAACACCGGTTACCCACTCACTGCTCCTGTGAGTGAAGGAACCCACCTGTGATTCAGGACTGTGTTTGTGTGTGTCGATATGTGTGGGACTGCAGGCCTGCATTTCAGGGCAAGTTTACTGTCAATTAATATGGCTAAGTGATTCCCTCACATGGTAAAGTATTTTTATGTAAGGTGATCTGGCTGGTGGCGGAGCCTGGGACATCTGGCTGTGATCTACACCACAGATGGTTCTACCTGCTCCCACAGTAACCACACACACACACAGACACACAAAGACACACACACAGCCTGGAGGTGGAGAGGTGAGGTAGATGTGAGTGTATGTGTGATTTACCCTCTGTGTATGTGCTGTACATTTAAAGGCTTTAGTGCCTGACTGCTGCTGCTAAAAAGGAAATGGTGAAGTCAAGCCTTTGAATAGGATGCACGTACACACTACAGAGACAAGAGGTCACACACGCTTGACTTCTTGGGTCGGTTAGGAGAACTATAGCTTTGAGTCTGCTGTCATGCCATCTCCCCATATAAATAGGAAATATTTTGTTGGCACTGGAAAACTTATAAGATCAAATCCCACCCCACCAGGTGTGGCCCCACTGAGCCATTAAGGGGTACTTTTGTGCCGGTTCTGAGCCTGGATAAAATGGGAGGTTTGCAGCAGGAAGGACATCCTGTGAAAAACTTGTGACAAATCAATGTGTGAAACACTTTCCGCTGTGGCGGCCCCTGAAGAGACAAGCTAAAGGCCGATAGTCTTTGTTTAAGAAGTGGCTTAGCAGGCAGGAGTAAGTGCAAAGATTTGAATAACAAAAATATGAATTAAACAGGGGCAACAATTGAACTTGTAGAAAATTAATCAAAATTTGGACTAAAACAAAGAGAACAAAGAAAACATTTTTTAAAAATCTCCAAGCAAGCTGCAGACTCTTCTCTACTTAACTGCCTAACACCTTACCTTCTCAGCTGCCCCTAACTGAACCCCACTACACTACTACAAGGTACACAAGTTACATCAAATAATCAAAATGTGAAGACTATATATCTACTGCAAACATCAACACGTGCTATTGCTGCACAAAGACATCTCAATGAATCCCTGTCTCCAGTATCCTTGATTGAACAGCTTTACTCTGTTTATCTACAAATTAACTTAAAATCCCCAATTTTCCCAACTTAATTATTTTGTTACCATAATTGAATATAATGCCGGCTCATAGACATTTTTGCTTGAAAAACCTAATTCAAATACTTTCTTTAGAAATAAACATTTAGGTTATTCTAAATTCTTACTAACTGTTAAAGTATTACTTCACTTGGTAAAACACAATTTAACTAATTTATTTCAAATTAGGTTTTTTATTATTTCCAACAAACAGTGTGAAACGTTGCCTAGAGAAATTATTAACAAACAACTTAAGCACAACACTGGTTTAGAAGCATGTCATAATGTAGCTTGGAAAGTGTGTCGTTGTTTTGTTTCTGTACCTTGATTCAGTTTGAGGTATAGAAGGGGCCCAGGAAAAGTCTGGTGTCCAGAGAAGACTCCACTTAAATATTCAATATACTCAATTTTGGTCTGAACCTAGCAAATCTTTCTATCCACAGAAAAGTATAGGTCCAAAGCAGCAATGGAGCACAACCAGCTTTGGAGCCATGCAGTTTGTCAATGTTGGTGGATGTCTTCTGCTGTTCAGCTGCATGATTTTCAATGCCACTTCAAAAGTGAAAGAAAATGCTGTTGGATAGGACATATACATTATTTGTCATTAAATCAGCAGCATGTCTAAATACTTAGTTTTAATACTATCTAGTAGTATTTATCAGAATACAAAATAAGAGTGGGGTGGTAGGACGTCTGCAACAGAGTGGCAGTAGATTTGGGGAGGTGGAATCGCAGTTCTGACAAGAGATTGTGTTTGTGTCTCACTTCCTCATAGCAGCGTTTGTCTAATCAAGACTGCTTTAATTTTTGCATCCAGGTTTGGAGATCTACACCTCAGTACAGTTGAAGCAGATGAAATGTATTTGACAGTTCACCATTTTTATATTTAGCTCCACTTATATTGTCTGTAGTAGGTAGTGCTCTGAAGAGCAGAAGTTCTTACTCCTGGTCCTCAAGGACCCCTCTCCTGCTTGTTTTCATTTATCCCAGCAAAACCTACTGCTGATTGTCAGGTGTGTTCAGTCAATCTGAAGATGGAAGATACAATTTCACTGTTTTCAATCACTCTTTCCACACTCCCTGCATATCTAGGATAGTATCTTCCATCTTCTTAACGATGCAGGCAGTCGGCAGTGGGTAGGGCAGGGATAGATGGAAAACAAGCAGGGCTATAGCCTTCCACCACCTGGAATCTATACCATTGTTGTAACAAGTACAATGCTACGGATGTAGTAATTCAAAGTGTTTTAATTTTACTGTGCAGTAGGTCGGCGATACCCTATTGGTGGTGTTCCATCAGGAATGCAGTGTGTTAAACTTTGAAGCAGGCTCATAAAAGCTACAATTATTCTTTTCAGCCACCAGGTGTCGCAAATTCCTGTCCTCATTGCCAGTCAACAGAACTTAATTATGTCCTCTGTGGTGAACACTAGTTTTAAATCTGATTTATTGCTCAGCTGCTGTCATAACCTTGTGTTTATATTGACTTTGTCAGATGATGTGATGGACATAAGATTCCCTATAGATTGTGTCTCTGTCTCTCTAATGTAGGTCTTAATGTGATTACATTACTTTTTCATACATGTTCGTGCATATTGTCTCAGAAAAGTTAAGCAACTAAGCAACCTAAGCAACTAAACTGCAAAGGTAAAGTCATTTTGTAGGAAGCATTTGGTGTTTGGATTATAGGCCACTGCAACTTGTTTTTGGAATAAATGAATGAATACATTTACCTAGACATGTTAGAGAATCACTGTAATATTGTGGCGAGCTGGCGAGTGCAGCACTTAAATGCCAGAGAGTTGAGATTGACAATTTTTCCCCTCATAGGCCATACCAATCATCAGCTCTAAAGTATTTTCATCATTTATTTGATTACTTCTACTCTCTTGGCTAAATCCAGTGGTACTCATCCATGGCATCAAGCCAGCCAATTTCTTTTTGGTCTACAGCACAGACAGAACATTGGAGTCGAGGTAGTCAAGGGGACGTGGAGTGTGATGGTGAACAGTAGCTGGTGTGACTTTCAAGCTCTTGCACACCCAACCTGGAGCTCTTGACCATCAAATGTTGTCCATTCTACCTGCCTCAGGAATTCACTCGATCATTATCAGCACTGTTTATATACTACATCAGGTGGACTCAGACACTGCATTGTTTGATCTACATGAGACAACACTCATGTAAAATGGGATGCTGCACTCATTGTTACAGGCGACCTTAACAGTGCCAAACTCAAGTTAACAGTGCCACACTTCACATATTACCTGCCCCAACAAGGAAGAGTGGACACTGGACCACTGTTACACGCCATTTAAAAACAGCTACACAATTTTGCCAACCGTTTGGGAGATTGGACCACATCCCCATCTTCATCACTGCAAAATATAAACAAAGGCTGAGCAGGAAGCGCTGGTCAGACTAATCGCTGGCCACTCTGCAGGATGCCTAGATGAAGCAGACTGGGACATGTTTCCAGGCATAGCTCAGCTGACATCAATTAATTTACGGAAGCAGTTGTGGGATTTATCGGGAAACTAGTCAATGATACTTCTCAGAAAACCATCATTACAACGTTTCCCAATCAGACACCATGGACAGAACCATCCACAATGCTCTAAAATCCCGCACTGTTGCCTACAATGTGGAACTCACATCCGGTAACACGGACAGATACAAGGCTTCATCATATGACATGCGTAGAGTGGTGAAAGAGGCTGAATCATTCTAGGAGCCTTTGGCAGGGACAGAGAACAATGACAGACTGTAAAACAACTTCCCCCAAGATGGTAAATGCAGATGTATCCATAGAAAACAAGTTGAACACCTTCTATATTTGCTTCAAGGCTGCTGCCAACATCGCTAACAGTGCACCAAAGGTAGCAGGCAAGAGGAGAATACCAAGTGAGACTTTCACCATCATGAAACGTGACATGAGGAAACCCTTCAGGAGAGTTAACAAAGTTAACCAGCAAGGCAGCAGGACCAGACAGCATCACAAGACAGATGTTCACAATCTGTGCTGACCAGCGAGCACCGGTGTTGTCTAAGATATTCAACCTATCCCTTTTACAGTTGGTAATCCTCACATGTTTTAAACAGTCCATTATTGTTCCTGTTCCAAAAAAACCCCAACCATCTTGCCCTAATGACTTTCTTTTTAAACCTGCTTCAGAATCTACATGGACAGTTGGGGCAATGAGGCAGCAGCGGTAACCACTCCACCATTGTGTTGCCGTGTGACAAATATATAAAATTTGAATTTGAAATTTGAGGTCTGACCTGAACATCCACTAAGTTGGAGATTATGATTTATTAATACTATAAATTTGACCAGACATTTCTAGCCCTTTGAGATCAGAGCTGCCAGCTGTCATCTCAGTCTACTGCCCCTCTAAAATGCAGCACCCACTCTTGGCCTGTGTCTCCCAGAAAAGCCAGTTCAGCAATGACATTAGAGACTTTGATTGATGCTTAAAGCTGTCTCTATAAATTTTCATGATAGAATTGCTGCTTTCTCTGCCAGAGAATGAGCAACTGGTTACTGCTTTTAATCCCGGCAAGGAAAACATCCTTATTTCATTATTATTTATTAATTGCGATCCACCTTTGTATTTTTTATTTAATTAAGAATTAAACCAACCAACCAGAGTGCAGACAGGCATGATGAAAGAGACATAGTCACCATGAAGTGTTGTAAATCAAAATCTGCCCACATCTGAGTAAACCTGAAACTAAGACAAAGTGCCCTGTACAGTTGATTCATAAATGGCGCTATGTATGGAGCATCTTTAGCCTCTTTCTTCCTTTTTCACTATGATGTTTCCTCTGTCAGATGGGATTTTACTTATTATTTCCAAATAGTGGAAGTAGTGTGTCCAACGGGTAGTTTAGTGGTGTTTGATATGGTTTATTCTGAACTGATGTAAACATGAAAAGTCTGAAGCTGTTTATTCACATAGATCTCTGGTTAGTAAATTACCAGCACGATCCACTGCCTGTGTTGAATTGTTTTAATTATTAGAAACTAACCAGACACAGGAGAGATGGGGCAGTCACTACCTATCAATGTCCAGAGCTTTTTCCAAGTTAGATGGAAGTGAACACAGATTTAATGACTTTTAATATCCTGGCTGGTTACAGTGTCTGACATATTTAATAATAAAGGGCTCAATAATGAAGTTACCGCTGCTATTTGTATATCGTGAGCTCTACAGTGGTGCATCAGTGTTTCTGGATAGTTTTGGTTCTATTTCATCAAACCAAACCTCTCTACAAAGGTGCAGGGCAGGGAGCAGGGTAGGTAACCATGGAGATGGCCTTGTACCTGAGAAGTATGAATGATAACTTCATTTAAGTTTGAATGAAACCCCAAGACCTTTGCAGGCAGTCAGGCTGGTTCTTCCATTGTTCTACTTTTCCAGCGTGATTAAATCCTTGATGCTGGTCTGTTGTTGCTTCGAAAACAACTGAATATACTACAAAGAGAGTTACTAAAAGTGCAAATCCATTCAAATTTTGGTCAGCAAGCAAATTAACTGAGTTTCTGCTTGTAAAAGACAAAACATGGAATCAGCTTAGAGTATAAACTTTCATTCAACATCATCTCACTCCTGTATATAAATCACAAACACCAGTGTTAAATTAGCACTTTGAGAGAGAAAGCTTTTACAGCAACATATGCTCCGTTCCAGACAACGTCTCTCTATGCAAGACCTTGCATATTTCAGCAAGACAATGCTAAACCAAATGCTGCATCCATCACAACAGCATGGCTTCACAGTAGAAGAGTCTGAGTGCTGAACTGACCTGCCAGTAGTCCAGACCTTTCATTAATAGAAAACATTTGGTGCATCATAAACCGAAAAATCTGGTAACATAGACCCAGGGCTGTTGAGCAGCTAGAATCCTGCATCAGACAAGAATGGCAAAACATTCCTCTCCTCAACTCCAGCAACTAGTGTCTTCACTTCCCAGATGTTTTCGTACAGTAGTTAAAAGAAGAGAGGATGCTACACAATGGTAAACATCACCCTGTTCCAACTTTTTTGAGATGTGTTGCTGCCATCAAATTCAAAATGAGCTAATATTTTACGTGAAATGGTGAAATGTCTCAGTTTCAATATCTGTTATGATATATTTATTTTCTACTGTGAATAAAATATGGGTTGATGAGATTTGCAAATCATTACACTTTTTACGTTTTTATTTAGGTTTTATACATTGTCCCAACATTTTTAAAATTGGGATTGTATTTACAGCACAACTAGTACAATACATTATAGTAGGGACTATGTTTTGCGCATGCACGGGGTGCTGTAACTATAAGTGTAATCTGAGTGCCACCTACAGATTATGTACTGTAATCCCATGCTATTCCACAGCACAACAGATAAGCATCTGGCATAAGAGTAAAAAATTGTCACTTTCAGACATCAGATGACAATATCTGTAAATGCTGCTGCGATTAAATGTTTTTAATGACATCTTCAATACTGTGAGCAGCACAAACTAAACAGCTTTAATGTTTTGAAGCCAGAAATCTGAGGAACATGTCCTACTTTAATGATTAAAACACAAAATACTCTGCATGAAAATCCTCAAAGGATTTGAATAGATATTGACATTGTTGGAATTAGGGTGAACATCTGTTTTAAAAATAGACACCTTTTTTGATGCAATAAATCATAAAAATAAATCACAGATCAGATCATAATTGTTAGGTCACAGAGGCGGCCGCTGGGCATCAGGTTTTTACATCAGGTTACTCACATCACCCTGGTCACATGGTACTTTGATGCTAAAACCTCTCCTATTAAGCAATTTCCCTATCTTAGTTCAAGAGCATATTTTTCAATTTGAGAGCCAATAGGATTCATCCTGCATTGACCAATCACACAACGGGGGGCGGGGAGAATGCCAATGGGAAAGCCAGTATAGTACTGGTCAAACTTTACAATGAGTAAACACAAAGTTTTGGAGTTTTTCAACCTGCTATGAAGGAGTAAAAGCCTTAATAATGGCATTGGTCTCCAAGTCTTTATCTTAGGTTAATAAAGTTATATATATATTTTGGATTCCTTTTATTTTTATTAGAACAGCTAACTAAAACCCAACACAAAACAGCTGGGAGAGTAAAAATTACAGCAACACTTTGACTAAGTTGTACTATTATACCAACAAGCAGTGATCAATTGATCAAGCAGCTGAACAGTTCCAAGGAGACTTTCTACAGACCCCTAGTAATCTGCAGTTTCACTGCCATATCAAACATGCCAGGTCAACCACCTTTTACAATAAAACACAAAAACGTTTGTCATCATTGGCATTAGTTTTTTTTTTATTAACCCTCACTTTAAATATTAGATAATTATATATTAGGTGTCAAAATTTCATCACACAATGGTTGAATGTAACAATATTATTTTTAAAAATATTTAGTAGCACTGTCAATTCCAACACTTACAGCCAGACAGAGGGTATGTGAATAATCTGTTCCACTGCATGAAAGCTGTAAGATGTTAACCCCTTACTTGATCCCTGAAATTTCAACACTGAAATTTATATTTTGAAGAGTGGGAACTTCATTAATGAGCCTGTTATTATTAAATATTAAATATCACCTTAAAAACGCTGTGGAGTTTGACTCCCCCACCTCTCCTGTTACTGGTTAGTCACTAACACATGATCATTAAAACAGGCAGCAGATTGTGCTGGTAGTTTATTAACCAGAGATCATTCTGAATAAACAGCTTAAGATTAGTTTAAAATAAACTACATGTTGGACACACAGTAGCCTATGAGGAGATTATATATATATATATATATATATATATATATATATATATATATAAAAATTTGTCCTTTCGGCTTGTCCCGTGAGTTCAGGGTCGTCAGAGCAGATCATTCTCCGCATGTTGATTTGGCCCAGTTTTTACACTGGATGCCCTTCCTGACGCAACCCTCCCCAATTACTACCAGGTTTGGACCGACACTGCACAGCCGTAGATGGGAATGGGCTGTTAGGGGTTCAGTATCCAGTACCCAGAGACACTTTGACATATAGCCAGGACCGGGGATCGAATCACTGACCCTGTAGTCCGTGGACGACTGCCTTTACCAACTGAGCTACAGTCGCCCCCGAGGAGATTAGAATAATGATAATAAATAAATCCCAGCTGACAGAGTGATGGAAGAAACACTGCAGTGACAAAAGGAGCAAATAAAGAAATTGTGACTTCAAAAGCTATGCCAATTATGACTTTTCAAAACTTACACTTTTACATTCCACTTTGTTTTAGTTTATTGCAATGTGGTTGGACTTTGATGTAACAACGAGACATCACTCCATGGTGATTATGTCTTTTTTCTGCCTCTCTGTGCTCTTACAAAAAACAGGTTGGTTTTTAACAGCTGATCTAACAAATCTACACACCGTGATACAATCATTCAGCATAATCACCGTTCAATAAATGTAAAATATTATAAAAATGATGAGCTCATTGACAGCAGTGTAGCAGTTGTAGTTTACAGTTCATAACACACAGAAGTGTGTTATGAGCTGTAAAGTTTAATATTTTGATGTTATATCCATGCACTACAATTAGGCAGATCAATTCCAGAACATTTCTGGTGAACTACAGCAATTTTGATTAAAGGTTTAACCCAGACTGCAGAGACACAGACTTGACCGTAGGATTTTAAACATACAACAGAGAAAAGCAAACGAATAATGACTTTCCTCCATCAATAACTGCTGCTAAAGTGAGGTGGTTCACCTCTGACTGCTTCTCAGTGGACACCAGTTGAAGCACGTGGTTGAACTGGGCAGCTCCCAGGTGTGAAAGTGTGTGCTTGTGTAAATGTGAAGCAGGGTGTTGCTGGAAAAGACTCGCTAAGTCAACTTTGCCTAGATGAATAAAGATGAAAATACCAAAGTAAACATGACTTTAATTCTCATTTGCTCCCCTGTCTCTCGTTCATGGAGGATGCTCACGTCAATACAAAAAGCTGTTCTTGGCTTGTAGAGTTGGATGCCAGTGAATCTTTCTCTGAAACCAGCCGTCTTTTCTACATCTCCCCCTCCTCTCCATCCCTCCATTCTGAAAGAGCCCTCAAGAGATGTGTGTACCCTCTCACTGCCCGTATCCAAATAATTAATCCAAAGCAATTACTCTCCTCCTTCATCTGTCTGTCGGCCTGCAAACAAAACATTTCGACACGTGTCCTCATCACTCCCCTTTAATTAAGGCAGCACTATTTATCACTCCCCTTTAATTATCCTAGCCTGTTTATCAGTCTGCCTTTAATGGAATAGGCACTGCAGAGATACTTACAAAACACTCCCTGCTATGCTTTCCCCGCTCCTACCAGTTTTGAACTTAAGAGTATAAAAAAAACAACACAAAACAGTTAGTCAAGAAAAGAAAGCAACACAGAATTAAAAAGTGGAGGAGCAAAACTCAGAACTAAAGGAGATATAAGTTGTTGTTGTGCTTCTTCTGTCTGCAGTAAGGCTGATGGTCACATCCACACATTCTGCTGTGCTTTTGTTCCTCTTGCAGAAAGCTTCCGCAGACTCCATGCAGTTCACACTGAGTTCAAACACACACACACACACACACACACACACACACACACACACACACACACACACACACACACACACACACACACACACACACACACACACGCACATACACACAAACTGCGATCAAACACACCTCCACAATAGTTCTTTTGTGTTCTGTAACCATGGTTTCTGTCAGGTTTAATGCCTAGCAACATGTGTTATGGGGCAACCACTCACTGAGAAGGGAAGGGCCTCTGATACACTTCATAACAGCACTAAGTGTTTGACCATGAAACAAATTTTACTATTGTGGCACTTGCTTGGAAGAGCTGAGTTTGAACATGGCACTAAGAGTTTGAGCTTTATCTTTTTCCTCCTTTTCTATTTACACATAGTAGATGAGTGTGAGTAAATGGTGCCTCTAGTATATGTGCAGCTGATGTGTATCATGGAACATAGGAAAGGCCTTGTATTTCCTTTTCTCACAAGCTGCATATTAACAGACTTGTCCATCAACCCTAAACCAGCTCAGACAGAGGAGAACCCCACAGGAGAAGGAAGACAGCTCCAGAATCACACCCAGATAGAGTGCTCCTCCTCTGGATCCAGAGCTCACAGGCTTGGCTGAGGCTGGCTCAGGCGGGGAGCAATTTAGTGAATGCAAATTGCAACCACACATGTGTTGAACAACTAGTAGGGTCTCACACTTACACACACAGTCAAACACACATTTCTAAACACACACACACACACACACAAGCTGCTGGTAGGGTCAGAAGTCTGGGTGTCACACCCTGTCATTGCAGATTAAGTTATGCAAAGTGAGGTGGTCGGGCAGCCAACCCCTAGGGCTTAACAAGAAGGAAACACTAATTGGGTCGGCTTGCTGATTGCCATAATTGCTACTGTGTGTGTGTTTGTGTGTGTGTGTGTGTGTGTGTGTGTGTGAGTGTGTGTGTGTGTCTGGATATGTCTGACTGAGAGAAGGGGCCTGAACAACCTGCTAGGTAACGTGGCAGCTTTCATCATGGACCACTAACCTCTGAGGAGATAAAGAGGGGAAGACGAAGGAGAAATGCAAAGCAGGGCATTGAAATGATCAAGGTCAAAAATGACTGCTAAATTCACAATAAAAACTTAATTCACAGTTTTTTTTTATTTGATTTTGCATAATTTTGTCAAGATTGTGGAGGAATTCCTACTTTCTCAAACAAGTTGTGAAAGGTAAAAATAAAATTCTGAACCTTTGTCTCATTCATATTTTGACTTAAACTCAAATGTCTTAAACCCAGTGTAGAACTAACACAAAATAATTAAGCCTTGCAGTTACAGCTTGGAGGTCAGTGTCTCTATTGAGATGACTGAATAAACACTGAATAAACAAGTTATGAGAAGCATCTAAAAAATGCCGGTCACTTGTAATGAATGTAAGTAAGAAAAAATATGCTTGTAGTGTTGCGTGGACAAGAATTTCTTGAAATACACAATGTTTGGTAAATAAAGACTTAAAACATATTGTCAAAATTCCACTAAGAGATCAGTTTCTTAAAGTATGCCACACTTGCTGGATGACATCATTCAAGCCCAGTTAGACTCAGACTGCCACTGTAATATTAAACCATGTGCTGCTGTTAAAGTGCATTCCTTTGTTGTACTTAAAAAAAGAGCATCAGACATAACTGCAAAAGGAACAAAGACACTAAGTAATCGTGACAAAAACATAGTCGGTCACGCAGAAATGCTAATAGACCCTCAGGCTTGTATGTTTATTAAATTGAAATTGGCTGCATCAATCATTTCTGTTGTCTGGATCGAATTTTTTTTGTTACAGATATATTTGAGCATCGAGGGAAGCAGCAGTTGTGCACAGGTATGCCATATCCTCTTGTCCAGCCCGGTAAACGCTGTTGCATGTTGTTCTAGGTGGGAGCTTAAAGGAGTAATCCAGTACTTTGAAAGGGTTTCTTGATTTCCTTTCATGCCCCTAATCTGTGTTGAACAAGTACATACTCAAACGCTCCGATGTAGATGTTTTAGTAACCACAACACTGTTAGCTTGTTTCGAGCGCCTAACGGCTAGATTCATCTAAATTAAACATTTGCATTGCTGTTTTTTGAATGGTATGTGTTACCATTCACACACAGATAAAGGCTTCCTACCCCTGGTCAGCTTAATTAAATAAAAAGAAAAATAATAAAACTATGTCTGTTACCCTGCATGATTCATCACTGTACTTTATATATTTTGCTCCAGCTTAACTCCTATCTCCCTATCTTCTTCTTTGCTTCTTCTTCATACTCTGGACAATTTCTGTCCCTCCCCCCTCTCTTCTCTCTCACCACTTTTCTCTCCCACAAGCACACAAAGAGGCGTCCTAACCTACACTGTCTCTCTGTTTAACTTCCTTATTTAATGTGCCTTGGATGGTTTCCACTTGTAGAGCTGAATGAACCAGCACACTTCTCTAGTCCTAATTGCCTGTTTTCATCACCCCTACCCTGACACACACACACACACACACACACACATACACACAGATCTTTGCACGTACGCACCCCCTATGCTAAGGCCTAGTGTGGCTAACGATGCACAGCTAAAAAGGTAGTGTTGGGCACTGTTAGCCAGTCTCTGTGCAAGTGCTCCCAGCAAGCATGCTGGATTTTAGGGTTTAGTGTCCCACTGAGACAGAATAATGAGTGTATGTTTCTAATCTGTGTGCATGGCTGTGAGTGTGCATGTGTGTTTGTGTGCAACAGCAATGCTGGAGAATGATGAGTGTGTGTTGCTAATCTGGGCCCTAGGAGACTACCTCTTCCTGCTCCTCTCACACTGTCTCAAATCAGCGGCCTCTGTCTCACTCCGTCTCTTCTCCTCCTCTCACTCTCTTTATGTAGACTAATTTAGTGCTGGCTTTGATGCGTTCTCCTGCGGGCCTGTGTTTCTCATATCCAAATGCAAGGATTAGCCCGGCTTTTATTCTCCAAAGCCCATCTCATCCTGTTCTCCCTCTTTCTGTCTGCTTGCCGTCTCCCCAACACTTGGAAACAGTGGCAGGGACTTAACAACCTGACAACAGCTGCTTTGTTGTTGTGTTTTTGTGTATCGTTGTTAGCTTAGGCGCTTAGCCCATTGTGGGCCTGGTGTTTTCTTGTGCATTCTGGGGATATGTGTCAATAGGGAGTGGGATGTAGGGGAGATAGCCTGGGGTGACAGGAAATAAAGAAGAGGAAAAGTGTGGAAAAAATGGAAAAGCAGGTGGAAGAGAAAAGTAATTTCACTATCTTGTTTTTAAGTTACATTATAAGGAATAATGGGAAATTATGTGGAACTAAATTACATCTCTGTGTGACATCATGAATACTTTTGTGGGAACTTTGTGCGGGTGTTTCTGCATGTTTGTGTGTGGCGTGTGTGTGAGTGAGAGAGCGAGAAATAGATGGCAGGTCTCTTGGTGATATTCTAAATCCCTTTGTAGAGACAGTGACTGTCACTTCTGAGTGTGTGTGTGCGTGATGAAAGTGAGTGTTAAGCAGTATACGCAGCCAGCATGCTCCCACAGAGACAACACACACACACACACACACACACACACACACATAAACACACACACACACACACACACACAAATTGAGAAAAAAGTCTCTTGATGATCTTTCAACAGATCTGTAAAAGTGGCTTAGGCAGCTAGGGCACCTCTGGGACTCTCCGCAGACGAAGACACACGTATACAGCGCGCACACACGCACACACACAGACATATACTATCATACAACCTTTCATCCAATTATTAATTTGCTTCTGTTAGGAGATGACACTGTCTTAGGGTAATTGCTAATAATTTAGTGACATGCACTCATGAGCAGCTTTGTGCACCTGTTTTCTCCTAAGATGGTACTAGTGGAACCTATGCATTGAGATATAGATAACAGACAAAGATCAGCCTTTGTCCTTAACCTGTGTGAGGACTGCTGTCTGTATATATGGAATGTTCCTTCTGACAGAAATCTCCCCCACATATAAACTGATTTCTTGACTTAAATGAATGCAAAGTTGCACAGAAACTAAGTTCACAAAATAAGGGGCATACGTTCAGAAAAAGAAGTCATCTTCCTTGAAGGCAGAAAGTTGTTCAGCCAGCTTAAGATATGACTGGCAGCTCGGTTGACTGACTAATTTACTGATATATGAATAACATTAGTGGGAAAGGAATTATTCAAAAATTGACAGATTAGAATTAGAATAGTGCCAGAACCCACTACACAGTTGCTGGTCTTAATTTGGGATATTCAAACCAAATTCCAAAATAATGCAGATGCTACTAAATGCAATATCTGTCAAATCATAATCACTTTTTAAAAGTTATGCCTTTCTATCCCTTCTGAGTTGTTTGTTCTCCTCTGTGTCTCTTTCTCCCTGTGGTGGTTGTTGTTGTCAGCCTCCTCAATCTTTGCTCTGTGTTGACTGTGATTGAGAGTGACCTCTGGCTTCTCTGGCTTTATGGAATTCCATGCATAGTGTGTTGGTGACCCTCTGGCCTCCAGCTGCACTCGGGTTCTGTTGGCTGAAAGGCTCCCCGTGCCTTGTAGCAAAGTGCCGCCAGAATCAAGAGGTCAAAGGTTTTGATTTGTGAAAATGAGGCAATGGAGTATGGTCTGTCTTATACAGCGTATCCACAATACCATCATTCTGTACATGCAGTGGTGCACATGTGAAATACATGGCAAGAGTGTGACAGACAGACACAGGATTTGAGAGAAACGGTATAGACTGACTATTTTTTTGAGACTTGGGTTTTGCAGGGTGAAACTGCAAAGTTACAACTGAGCTGTAACTCAGTATGCTTAGGGTTAGCCCCAAGTCATTTTCTTGTTTCATATAAATTAATTTTAATGTTAATAGTTTATTAACCCAATTATCCCTAAAGTAATATGCTACTCTTGAATTTCTATAACAATGTAATAATCTGAGAAAGGCACAAATGAATTTTGACACAAACAAATAATTTCACTTTTAAAATATTATTTAAATATAAGTAATGTGATCGTTGTTGTAATGGCGGAAGCACATTGACGGTTCTATAGTGCAGACTTTATTCCACAAGCACACTGCCTTCTTCAGAGCTTTAATGTAATTTTGTCTTCTTGTTTATAGCAGATCAATTCTTATGACAAACTACACCATGTACACAACAGGTTTACAGATTAGGGCACTAAAAATGGAACCTAACTTCTTCTTGAAGTGGTAAAAACCAAGGGTGTAGATTTGCACATGGATGGTAGGACATATGCCTGCCAACCGAGTGATTTGACAATTTTATTTAGGCCTAATTAATTTCTACATTTGCAGGGTTACATTGACTTAATATCTACTTTAGAGTCTGTAAGATTTTCATTGCGTGACAGAGCAATAGTAAATACAACATGTACATTCCATTACATGTACTTACTCAGCATTCACTTCCTGGCCTTGAAAGAGATGTTCTCCAGCTGCTTGTGATAGTTCAGCATTGTCCGAGTAAGAGCAATGGTCTGAAAGGACAGTTAAGATCAGAAAATCAAAATCGTGACATAGCAGAGACCATGTACCATGTTCACAAGTCAGAAGCAATGAAGTTGAATTTACCGCCTCAACATTCCAAGAAATGCAAAGCAAAACACAGGATGACGCTGGGGTAGTGGTGGCTAAGATCTCCTGATCTCCTTCAGAATCCTTTTGTTGTTCAGCAACTTCTCCAGGTTGTAGAACTCAAGGAAAACTAAACATTTATTAGTTATGACTGAGTTAGTGAGAATTCCTTAATATTACAATGAAAATTTGTTTTTTCCTATCTTATAGGATATATGACTCACTCCAGACCAATGGGAGAGTCTGTCTTGCTTGTTTTCAGGTGGGGTCAGTTAATATGAAGCTACATGAAACAAGTTCACTTCGTGTTCCTACACTTTATCCTCATCTTAGACAGTTCAGTATAGTATATAGCATGTGGCAGTGGCAACTAATAGGCAGACCGCGGTCCAGGTCTATACCCAGACTCAATCCTGTCCAGACCTAGAGCCAGAACCGACATATCATTTATTGACTGTTTTTTCAGTTTTTAAAGTGATTACATTTCGACCGGTGACTCATATCTGATATTGTTTATACACCACTACTCAGCAACAGGGACATCCTACCTGTCTCTGATTGGCCAGTACTCGTTGCCATCAGTTTAGGCATGAGGAGTTGTGTCCCTGAACATGAGTAAATTTGCTTTTACTTTTATTATTTATTTCTTCCTTTAATATCAGAGTTTCACAGAAAATAAAACATTGAATTAATGAATTATAGCTTTCTTCATTTGATTTGAGCTGTTGGCTTCACATACTGCTTCACTACTTCAATATAAATATAAATTAATTGTAATTCTAACAAAATTATAATGCAACTTAAACATGATGATGCTGCGTACCTGTACATGAGGACATTGTCTCTATCTGGATCTTCTTAAATCATAATTGACAACCCCTGCTATATAGTTTTTTTTAATCAGTGAAAATTAACTAAATACTTTTACCCAGGTAGTGTAAAGTATAATTTTGACCTTCTTGTTCTTGAGTTTGATGTTATGTTAGTATGCCTTTACTTCACTAGATTACAAAAGGAAATATTTTTTAAGTATTTTTAACAACCTTAGCAGATCATTATCATTTGCCTTACTGGAATTAGCATTACAATTATTATTATTAAAGCCATGCATACACATTCATACATTATAATCTAATTATGTGCATAATGAGAACTTATCCTTTGAAGTTTTTTACACCAGTGCTTTTGTACTTAGGTTAAACATGAATTTCAAAACTTCTTATAGATCATTTGACATTGCAAAGGAACAACTAACCTAATAGTCATGGTCATGGTTTTATGTTGGTGTCACAGCCTAGCAGCCTAACAATCTTTCTCAACTTTAGCAGTATATGGTCCCTCATTACCCCTTAAGCTGTTTGTTGGTTGTGATTTGTTGCCTCTATGTTTTCTTCTCAGAAAAACTGCATTTTGTTACATTGTACTTTTACATGTGTGATGTCAATAAAGTTGGCTAATCTTATCTAATATCAGTCATTTCTTATTTTCTACAACTCCGTGTGATTAACCATAATGTAAAAGCTTCCAATAACACTGAATACTGCATATAAATGTTGGATTTTTGTGTACATTATGCTTAAATTACATTTTGAAAAATGCTAATGCAGTGTAACATAATATACAATAAGTGATACAGTAATGTCATATACTGTATGTAAATTTTTTATTTCCACATTTGATACAAAATTGGTTGCATCTCTGCAGTGAAATAGGAGCCGCTAAAAATATGCCAAGACTTTTGGAGCTTCAGGAATAGTGGAGCATCTGTACTGTAATATATATAAAATACTTGTATTCACCAAAAACAAAACCCTAAAAATGAAAGATACAAGAATGTTTCATGATCATTGATCGTACTTCACAAAATTTGTGTACATACGGTCGATTTATGCCATTTAATCAACAACCGTAACTGCAAACATGACATTTTTAGTTTAATGAAAACTAAATAGCTATACACACAATCAAGTTTTATTTATCTGGCTTTTATCTGCTAACAAACAGGGGGAGGCACAAAAGCAAAAATTACTTTTGATGTTATGAGTCATTAGAAAAACTGATAAATTATAACATTGTAACAGTACATTGTAGGCAGCCTATTGCTGTAGATTGCTGTATGCTTTCTTACAGGAATTAACTTAGGCTTTGTATTTCCCACATATTTATACAATTCATTTTTATTCATTGTTCAGTAAAAAAAAGTCCTAGCTCTGTCTCAGTCATTTGCCCTGTAGACCATGTTTCTGCGTGAAAACCAGATTCACAGACAGACTCCAACCACCGCATCTGATTATAGTGACTCTCCATCAACAGCTGACAGCACTGGTGCCTCTCAAGTTCTTTGCTCTGCAGTGAAAGAAAATATGAATAATATTGTTGCCAATGTTTTTTTGTCTTTCTGTCTAAGATGATGACCTCAGTGTCAATGTGGTTTAGTAAATAGATTTGGTGGGCACTTCATTAGGTACACTTAATAAAGCAGCTTTGCATGAGTTCTTTTACAGGTTATATTTTCCCCATTTTTAAGTTTAAACTCTCAGGTGGTGGAGTCGTATTTGAGTGTATTATATTAAGAGGTGGTTCTAATGTTTTGGCCCCTTCGTTCGTTTTAAACAGAGTAACCAAAAATTTAGAACCACCTCCTATGATTGCAACTATAAACTCACATCCACTAATCTCACTAATTGCACTCTTCAAGTACCAATAAAATGCTTAGAATTGTTTGGTATTCCTACTTAGAGTCACTCACACTGTCGATCTCTGTACTGGTGAGACAATGGCTGTGCGTGAAATCACCCCGTACTCACTCATTCCCTCCTCCCTACATCATATACACAATAAGTAGTTCACCCAATAGTGAGCAGTTAATTGACATTTCGGACACTTACTAACTGTTGTCTTGTTGGATCATCACTAACAGCATTTTGAGCCATGCGGCGGTAATGTTCTCAGATCTAAAATGGGGAGCATTGTATTGTGGGATTGTTTGTAGTAGTGTACATGTGATGTAAACTAGTTTTAGTGTTGCATTGTGGGATACTTTGAGTGGACTATATAGTGGATAGATTTACACACTCAACATTCAAACACTAACACCAAAGGGTGAACAACCAATGTAGCGCAGTATGTAGTAAAAATAGGGGATAGTATTGGACACAACCAATGGCTCACAACAGAAATTGTTACCAGCGTTAAAAAAATGAGTAGCTGTAAAAAGCATTTGTGTTAACGTGTTATTATCATGGTAATGTTGACAGTCTAAGTAGTTAAAAATACAAAATTATAATTTGATATTGCTGAAAAATAAAGAGTTAAATAGAGTTTTGGTGCAAATGGCTTTTATGGTTAGTTGTCACTAGTCCTGTCAGGTAGTACTGACTATGGTGGCAAGTTTAAAAGTCACTGTTTAATGCCTGGAACATAAAGAGAGAATGGGGATTGGATTAAAGAAGACAATGACAGGACTAAATAAAATTGGGAGTGAATTCACAAATGTAAAGTTTGTTACATGTATGTTAGCACATTTTTTGCTGAATTCAATGTTGAATAGTTTACCAAGTGTGTCTGGATACACAGTTATAGGTCTTAAGTGAGTGAGACTTTGAAGTTGAATAAATTGTAATCTTATGTAAAGTCAAATGTCCCTAAAACTTTCTTGGAAGATACTTTCAGTCTAAATGCAAATGAGCCATTTGCTGTTATATCTTTTTATGATAACTGCAACTACCACCATATGCAACTGGTTTGAGAGAGTTGCAGCTTCTCTGTTTAAATGAGTGAGAATTCGATTTTTCTTTTCTATTTTTTGTGTTGTTCCAGTGCAAACAAAAACAATAAGCATGTGAATACCCCAAAATTTGCAATTGGAACAATTTTCTGAGAGAAGAGTTTTATTTTCTGACAGAATGCCAATATTTTTGGCTATGACTTTATAACACAGAGTACATTATGGTAACTGAGGAACAGGGAGTTATGAGTAATAACTACTTTGAAAACTATATTGTGTATTGTCCTTCTGTAATGTCCTCAAATATAGGCTCCTGATTTATGTCAAATGTAGGCATGTGTGGAGGCTGAAATCGTGTACTAAAATGAATCTAAGTGTCTTGGACAACCATCTTTTGCAGTACTCATTCTACATATTTTCTAAATCTGACAATCTTGTGTCCCAACCAATATTGAGACCAAACCTACTCCCTTGTGTAAAACAGTTGGATTATTTATTAGATTACACGCTTTAACAGTGGAACAAAGAACGTAATTTCTCATGTCAACAAAAATAAGAGAAAAAAAGGTTTTCCACATTGATTTGAAATATTGAAATATTGGACAGATTACACATAGACTGATTTCATTCTTTTAAACTTAATTTCAGTGCAACAAGGCTGAAACCCCAAAAGGCCTGACTTTGAGGGTTATGGACACTTCAAAGATAACTTATTGCACACTCTACAATGTCAATGTCCAAAACTTTCTGTGATGCCTCTGTAGTCAAACTGTATCCCCCATCATCCATACCCGAACCCAAACTTCTGTCTTTGTCAAAGTGAAATGCTCTCCTTCTTCTAGACAGAAAGAGGTGGGGGTGGAGGTGAGGCTGTCAGCAGTGGCAGCACCTGGCTGTGGAGCAGCCTTGATCAAGGGACTGCATTGGACATGAACATGGAACGCTCATCTCCCCATTCTGCTCAGCCCATGACACTGTTACAGGACAGGCTGACAGACAATGCCTTAACTGTCTCCCTGCCTGGCTTTGAATGTCCTTTTAAACAGGCAGGTACAAGAAAGTGGAGAAGACAGAGAGTGGTTCTCCTTCTTTTTGTCTCTATACTGACAGGTCAAAGACAGGTTCTTCTCAGGCTAGTCTTTGCACTTGTCTTTACTCCTTTTTGCCCCCCGTCCCCCGGCTTTTTTTTTATTATTATCTGTGTCTGCTTTTGTTTTACCCCAGAAAAGAGAATAAGCTAAAATCATACAAAACGGAAGTTTTTATCTTTTCCTAGCCTATTGTCTTTCTTGAAACCACCAATAGAATTCTTGCAGACAGCTGCCTCCAACTTGCTTGGTTCACCTATTTCTTCATCTCTAAACCCATCCACAGCATAGTGTTTTCTGTTGCTTCTCTTGTGGGATTACTTTTCATGGAGGGAGGGAAAGAGGTGGAGAGCTGGAAAAGGAGAAGAGAAGGTCCAGAAAAGAGCCCTAAAATAACTGTCATGCAAGTGGACAGGCAGTGATTAAGGATTTAACTGATCATCCGGGGGCTGACAGTGAACCAGCTATTATCTAGCAGGAATCAAACGCTGCTCAAAGCCCTGGGAGGCTCTCTGCGCCTCTCAGCATCTCTCAGCTCCTCTCAGAGGCCTGGCCAACATGAAAGGAGACGTCAGGGTCTGGCAGCTGACAAGCCATGGAGAGAAAGAGAGAGGAGGGGAGAGTGGAGAGTAAAGTAATGAGATCTTTATTTTGGTGGTTACCTCAGGGACTGTTGATCTGTGTTATGGTGATGTGCAGCAGAATACAAAGATGCAGTCTGTTTGTTTATGTGGGAACTCACTTACGCCATGCATGTGTGTGCGTTTCATGTCATTCAAATTTAGAGGAGTAAAAGTCATTCGTTAATCTTGCTCACCTAGTAAATTACAGGAAAATAAAGATGAATAAAAGTAAATCTCATCGACACTGTGGTAAGAACATAATTACAGTTCGGAGAAAATGATTGAATTGGTCTGGGTGTATGTGTGTGTATGTGTTTGTGATGTTGGTGTGGTTACTCTGTTTGTGTTCCTCCTCATCAAAGGCCTTTCCACGGCACTATAGACTTTACACTTGATCCTCCTGCTGATCTTCCCACTGAAGAATGTTCTTCTTTGTGTGGGTGTGTGTGAGTGTGTGTGTGTGTGTGTTGGTCTGTGTGTGTGTCAGTGAGTGTTGAGCACTAGGAAGCATCACGTGGTGGTGAATTCTTCGCTCTGTTGTAGTTAAGCTGTACTTCCTGGGTGTTTTAGAACAAGACTAGTATTTATGTTAGCTGCTTTTAAGATCTTTTTTTACAATAGTTACTATATGTGTCACGGATTTCTGACAAAAATATATTTAGAAATCTAGATTAGATTTTTGACCTCAAACAAACAATTTAATCAACAAACATATCCTTAACTTTTAAATGTTTCTTACAAAACCTGTTAAAGGCTAGTCATGCTTCATGCAAGTTATAGAAAAGTTGCTTTAAATTTGCAGCAAAGGTCATCATTCAAAATCATACCAGAAGTGCTGCAGCCACATGGCTACAGGATGTTCTTTAAGCATGACATCACGCTATGTGAGATAAGAGTAGTCACCTTTGACATAAAATGTGTATGCATATGAATACACAATATGCACTGAACCTGTTGTCCCTAGCTTCTGCTGCTTAGTTGTAAATTGCTTTGCAAGCATCTGCTAAATGGCCAGTTGTAGTTGTAATTGTAATTGAGATCTGTTTAATTTTTCCTTCTGACTGTGTCTTGTTCTGAATGAAAATGAGAAATATTGGAAGTTGTTTCTGGACTCAATCACAACATCATAACAGATTTCCTGTACCACATCGACTCAACATACCTGACTTCATGGTAGCCAAGGTGTGAACATCCCCCACACAAGATGACACTTTTCTTCTGTATCACTTTCTCCATTGTTGTTCACACTATGGCAGTGCCACATTCCTGTGCAGCTGCCTTGAACTTGGTACTTGTAATTTCTCAGGGTCCTCAAGGAACACTGCATTTTCTGTTCTTGCACTTTCAAGAACACACAGGCACGCATAAAGCCCAAACATACATGCACACACCCAAACACACAAGCTCACTCGCTCATGCACAGATGAGTGCTGTGTTCCTTCTTGCAGTCCCTTCACACTTTAGACTTGCTCTAATAATAAAAGGGAGAGGAGTCAGAGTGGATCCTTTGAGTGTTCAGTTGAGGGCGGGTGACCCACTTATCCATTCCTCAGGCTTTGTCTGGGCCTCTGGGTTAACCCACTTACCCACTCCCCAGGCTTCTTCCTGGCCCTGGAGTGAAGGCCGGCTCCTTTTCTCATCAAACAACTGCTCTTAATAAAGGCCATGGGCTGGGGAGCCTGTAGCCCAAGGAGCCCTGTGTATGTATGCGCACACACACACACACACACACACACACACACACACACACACACACACACACACACACACAGTCCGCTGAGAAAAACAAAAACAGACTAATGTGGTCCTCAATAGGTTTTTGCTCAAACTGAATTTATTGTAAACCTTTATCATCATTTACTATATCGACATAGTTTGTGCTTGTGTGTGTTTTTTGTAAGGGTTTTGGTGTGTTTGCGTGTGTGTGTTTCTCCTTCTGTGCATCCGTATCTGTGTGTATATCAGCTTAGAGATTTCTCTCTGTCTCCTCCACCACTAAACTGCATTTGCATTTTAATTATGTCAATGTTTGTTCAAAAGCATGACAGGCGTTGAGACATGACAAAATGGAAATAAGGGACTTAAACTGGGGAATTACAGCCCATTCGCACGTTTTGTGCGATGCTAACATGATGTACATCTCTGTGTCCTGCATGTGAAACCCTTCTTTTTCAGACCTCTTAATCCTGCTTTGGGGGCTACAGCGAAGCCTCGCTCAGGGGAACCTAAACGGTATCAGGAGCACGGGAAGGAATTTATTATCTGTCAACAAATTTGCCATGTTTCATCATTTCGAAGATTAAACGTGGCCCTTTCTTGCCCTTTTCTTTTTGCTGAGGTTTTCTGTATATCTAGAATTGAATGAGCCTTTTTGAACTACAACCCCCTCCCCCATGCTGCTCTGAAACTTTCTGAACATTCTGTGGATTGTCTTTACTTTTATTGAGTAGTTGCAAGTGGAGAGCAAGAATCATGAGGGGACAGAGAGATAGGTTGATTTACACTGAACGTCCCAAACTGGATTCGGGACACTGCAGGACATAATTAGCATAAAGTCAAAAGGAGCGAACAGAGCGAGGCTGCCTAAGCTAAGCTTTACTAACCATTCTCCAATTCTGCACTTCTCACATGATCACTGTTTCAAGGGTATTATAGTAAACTGAAGTGAAACCGAAACTGAAATGAAATCCAGAAAAGAAAATGGATAAATGGAAATTAAAATCAAACATTTCATGTAAACACTAAAATAAACAAATATTCCCAGATTCAAAACTTTAAATAGAAATTAAAAAAAAAGTTCTAGGTTGTAAATCATTTCCGAATCTTAAAAACATGGACCATTAAACAAGAATAACTGAAAGTGGTTAAACTTTTATCAGTCCAGTTCTGGCGACTGGGACAGGCTACTGATGTCAAGTTAGTCTCTAAAACACTTCAGTTGCCCCTACATACCAAACATTTGTAGACTCAATATACACATTTAAAAGTAGTAATTAAAATGGACATAAAAATATATATTTGTATAGAAAAATAAAAACTAAACTGAAATTAACAAACCAATTTTCCCCCAAAATTAAATTATACTGAATACTTTTAAGTGAAATAAATTTTTTTAAACAAAACAAGTTTAAACTGTAATAAAATCATTCTCCATCTCTCTTGGAAAGAAAGGAAGACAACATCAATTTGAAGACATCATCATTAGGCAAACTGAGTAAGACCACGGAACATCTCTCTCTGTGAGGTACAGTGTGTCAACTTCTTGTAATTTTGTAATAAAACCACTGAAATGTTTTCCTGTAGCACGTTAAAGCACAGTCAAGTTGAGCACAAGAGCGGGGTCAAAAAGTCAGCCAACTTACAGTAGAGTCAGCTACACAGCAATATCCATCAAATCAGAGTTAGCTGCTTTGGATTTGGAATCCTGGAATTGTGCATGCTGGCTTAATGCGATGGCTTACACCTGTGCTTTTCCTACTGTCCTTACTGCTACTAAACTAACCTGCACTGCCAGTTAATCACTCTAACAAGTAAGTGGACATAGTTCCCCTGAACCCCTGACACAATACCTATCTTCTACACTCCCTCCCCTTTATTGCTGTTTTTTCTGCACCCTCCTCCTCTGTCTCTCTTCTGAGTGGCAGGGCCAGGATGGTGCTTCTGTTGTGTGTAACAAATGCTGTTGTATTGAGCCCACAGGGAAACCCTACTCCCCTCACCCGGCCATTACTGTCTAATGGCCAGATGATGGGAGAGACACACACAGAGCCTGTCGCAGACTAGTTGATATACCGTGTTGTGTTGTGTGTGTGCGTGTGTGTGTGTGTGTGTGTACGAGCATGTCTAAGTGTCTGTGTATGTGTACATTTGTGCATGTGTCATAAAGAGGCTGATATACCACCTTGGCCTCTGGGGAGAGGAGTGTGTGTGTGTGGGGGGGCTGGGGTGTGGGGGGGTGGGGGGTGGGGGTGGGCGGGGGGCGCAGCAGTAACTCACTCGCAACCTGATCAAGCAGTGATAAATCTTCTGAAGCCATCCTGTTTCCTGATACACACACACACACACACACACACACACACACACTGTTCCACCCTCTCACCCCCTCTTATCCTTAGGGCGACACTGAAAAGGATATGCACATCGCTTAAACTGTCCCCTATGTGTGTTATATTACAGGAGAGATGTTATGGTTCTGACCCACTGGGGGTAGCTCAAATTTGTATTTATTTATTTATTTATTGCCATGCTAAATGTTCTGAAGCGGTATAAAACTCACCCTTGCCACTAACTTCCGTCCCAAACACTTTCAATTTGATAGTGGCCACTCTTACTGTAGAGGAAGTAGAGCACATTGTTGCTGTCAGTTTATGTAATTTTAACTATTAGGAAGTTGCTCCTCCTCCCCAGGTACCAGACACACTTTCATCTGTGTAGTTATTGAATAGATGTTGGGATATATTTTCAGTGACTAAAGGTTGGTGAAATTCTGTCTGGTGCTCAGGTGGTTTAAGGATCTCAATCCTGAAATGTATCAATGTTATTCTGTACTCCAATATTGTTCAAGGACAAACATTTTAAGATGTTTTAGCCACTTCTATTTTTTGTCAACAGTTGTCTTTTATTTGTAAAAAATGTTTTTGAATAATGCTGCAGAGAATTTTTTTTTGGTATGCACTGATAATTGGCGCTTGTGACAAAATAATGGCAGCTTCTTTTAATTAGGAGTTATTTGTATCTGACTGAATGTTTTATTATGTGTTAAACTCAGTCTGGGTAAGTAAAACTGTTTAAACTTTTCAAGCATGCAACCTGTATTCAGTATTTGATATTGTTGTCTTGCTGAATGCTAAAGTGTCCTTAATGAATTCCAGACTAGGAATTCAGACTTCTTTTGTATTGTGAGCACAGTGGCTGTCAATAAAATGTTTTTATTTTTAATAATGTGTACACGCATGCAAGCACATGCATACACACAAACCATCACGTACCTGCACACACATATACAGCTTTACAAATACTAGACAGAATACAAGGACTGGGCAGTGCAAGGACAGCAACCCACTTCAACTACAATCAGACCAACCTTGAGAGGCACTGGTCCTTTCTCCTCCTCCAAGCTTCAAAAATAATTTGAATACCTATATAACACGGAAATTTGGTTGCTTTGAATGGCAAAACTCATAAATACCCAAACATTTTTGATTGCGCTCCTTTAAAATCTTGTCTCTAAAGATAAACATTGAAAAGGCTTTTTTGAAAATTCTGCTTTGACTTATTTTACAGAACGAATTCAAGCTGTTTAAACCAACCCCTTGAAGAAGCCAATTGTGCAGTCCAACAAAGGCTTTTTTTCCTCAAATTGTGGACGTGTGCGCATTCATACAGGCACATATGCAAACATCTAATGCACTAACATCATTGCAAATTTAAATTTTCAGTTTTGAAAATTCTAATTGGACACAAAAATTGGACACAAAAATCTGTGTAATTGTAAAATACTTTTTATTATTTTTTGGTGTGTTTGTGCACCTTTCATAAAGTCATTTAAGCATACTGTATACAGTAGTAACATTTACATTGTCTGCTATGGGCATTAGATTTTGATTCTGATAGAAACCTTGAAATGTGCAATAAATGGACATCTATACCTGTCTTCAGAGGCACATAAAATCAATTCAGATTGTAAAGAAGATGTGAGTTGTGGTCTAGGGTCAGATGTTCGTGTGTGAGTGTGTTTTACTCTGTCTGGCTTGCGACAGTCTTCCATCGTTAAGCTACTGTCTTACCTGAGGATTAGGTGGATCAGACATTGATTGACAGATCCTCTTTTTTTCTCCTCCACCACCTACCTCCTCTTTGAGCAGTGTTGTGTTTGGGGTTACAGAAGAACACAGCCAGGAAACCATGACTACAACACACCCCAGAGGGACTGCTGAAAGATGAGGTCTCTTTGAATTTGTGCACTGTGTGTGTTGGTGCGTGTACTGTTTTGTGCAAATGGGTGGACAGTGTATGCGTGTGTTATGTGTGCCCATGCATTTGTATATGTATGTATATGTGAGAGTCTGTGCGTTGGTAAAAGCAGATGAAAGGTGTGTGTGTTGAGCCCTGCTGTCAGTCCCTGCCATGTTTTACAGCCCATCCGCTCTGCACTGTGATTAGAGCTGTCGACTCTGATGTGATGACATGGGCTGAAACCACAGCAGGGAAGTGAGAGAGAGAGAGAAAGAGAGAGTAAAAAAGACGGCAAAAGACAGACAGTGAGAGGGTCAGGGGGAGATGGGAGAGAAAGTTTAAGGGAAAGGGTTTAAAAGAGAGAGAGTTGACCTTGACAACAGCTGCAAGCAGCTTGAAAAGGTGCAGACCAGCATTGGGCCATTGTTGCAGCCATGATGGCTCAACAAGTCACAACCTGCCACTGTAACACTCTTAGCCCATCCATTTGTTACTGAAAGTTGGCACACAAGGATCCTTGTATGGAAGGGTACCAAACAAAACTGATACAGGGTGTGTAGTTCGTAAATGCTTTAGAGAATATGTTCCAAGACAGCTATAAAAGAGAAGAGATGAAGCCCCTCTGTAGAAGCTCAACAAAGTCACATACATAGTTCCTGACTTCTTTTTATATACGGTGCATTAAGAAAGTATTCAGACCCCTTTCACTTTTTTCAATTTTGTTATATTGCAACCTGATGCTACAGTTGTTTAAATTATTTTTTTTTCTAATTAATCTACACTCAGTATCCAGAAATGTCTGTGAATATATTGAAACTGAAAATCGAATGTACTTACAGCATCGGGTGTTTTTGGGTATGACGTGACAATCATTGTACAGGATTCTGAGATTTTCTGTCATTCTTCTTTGCAAATCCTCTCAAGCTCAGTCAGGTTGGATGACAACTGTTGGTGCACAGCCATTTTCAGGTCTCTCCAGAGATTTTCAATAGGGTTCATGTCAGGGCTCTGGCTGAGCTACTCTAGGACATTCACAGAGTTGTCTTGGCTGTGTGTTTAGAATTGTTGTCATGTTGGAACCTTTGGCCCAATCTTTGGTCCTGAGCGCTGTGGAACTGGTTTTCATCAAGGCCTGTACTTTACTCCATTCTGCTTTCCCTCAATCCTGACCAATCCTCGCAGTCCCTTTTTTTCCCATCCCACACATGTTATCTTTGACCATCGGGTTCTTTGTTGCCTCTCTTACTAAGTCCCTTCTTCCCCAATTGCTCAGTTTGACTGGGTAACCACCTCTGGAAAGAGTCCTGGTTATGCCAAACTTCTTCCATTTGAGAATTATGGAGGCCACTGCGCTCCTGGGAACCTGCAGTGCAGCAGAAATAATTTGTAGCCTTCCCCAGATCAGTGCCTTGCAACAATCCGGTCTCTGAGATCCACAGGCAGTTCCTTTGACCTCATGGCTTTTGCTCTAATACAGTATGCATTATCAGCTGTGAGTCCTTCTACAGAGAGGTGTCTGACTTCCTAGGGTGGACTCCAGTCAAGGTGTAGAAACATCTCGGCAATGATCAAGAGAAATTAAGGCACCTGAGCTAAATTTCAAGTGTTGTTGCATAAGGTCTGAATACTTAGACCAATGTGATATTTAAGTTTTTCTTTTTAATAAATTTACAGACATTTCTTAAATCCTCTTTTCACTTTGTCATTATGGGGTACAAAGTGTAGATTAATTAGAAAAATACATGTAAACAACTGTAGAATCAGGCTGCAACATAACAAAATTTAAAAAACTGAAGAGGGTCTGAATACTTTCTGAATGCACTGTATGTGTACACATGTGTTCCCCTCCCCTCTCTTTCACCTTTAGTGTGCCACATTTGCCATGTGTTCTTAATCGGGCCAGAGGGAGGAAAGAAGAACTCAACAGGGGGGAGAGCTACTCAGGACCTGTTTAAGTTTAATGTCTGCTCCTGCTCTAATAGAGAATAAATAAACACTGCTCTGTTGTGGGGTGCACGGCTATAGACACACACACACACACACACACACACACACACACACACACACACACACACACACATGCACAGACACACCTTCTGGTTGAGTGGCTAGTCAGAGCTAATACAGCAGAAAATGGCTTGCTCCCCTGTCCTCCCCATGTGCCCGTGCTGTTATTACTGGAGCCTAATAAGGCCCAGATGCCTAATATTAGACGTAATCTGTCAGAATAGTTTTGTTTATGTAATTTAAATTTTCCAAGCAGTTGTTTCCAATTAGGTTGTTTAAAAATTTTAATTGAATTAAATGGGAGATATCTACATAAAGAGAAATGGCAAAAAAATCAGGGCCAGAGCCAGGGTAGACATGTGGGAAAAATGCTGTTTTAGTGCGTGCGTGTGTGTGTATGCGTGCATGTGTGCGTGCACCATGATACACACCTATCATTACAGCTTTCCTATTATTGTCAAGCCTCTCAGTAGTGAGTGCTGTAGCATCTATGGTAATTATGACGTTATGAGGTGGCAATTACATTGAAATGTGTTTGACTGTCAAACGCCCACTACAATGACATGTCAGCCTGCTAAAATGAGCATAAATGGTTGAAATGGAGAGAATGAAAGAAGTAATGTTGAGTGACTCCTTTGCTAAGAAACTGACACACAGGAAATTCTAGGTAAGAAAAAAAGAGCCCTGCATTGTGCAAGGTATATGACCATTTAATAGCCTTGGTTATGACAGCCTAAAATAAGTCTTACTCGTAACTTGTAACATGTAACTAACCTGTATTCAAATGCTAGAAGTTGAACTTGGTATCTCTTCAAGGCATGTAATTCATTGCATGATTAGATTGTTTGAACACCTCATGTTATTTTGCCTTATGGTGACAGTTCGGGAGAATAGCTTTACTTGAACTTTATCACAATTACGGACGTAATTCTGCTTTGCACCCACAAGGGGCACACACGAGCAAATAAGAATCAATCCAGCTTCGTTTCTGCTCAGGCTTCAGGCCTGATTGTACTTTCTAGCCAGAGTAGTGCATGAGTTATTGTGGAGATTGTATTAGTAAATGTACACATCTGTGTACTGTTTGTTTGACACCTACCCACTAAAAGTCAGATGGAGTTTGCAGATTTCTGAGGGGTTTGGGAGTGGTGCTGGGGAAGTAATATGTTGTTGGTGGTGCGGAGTGGGTTGTGGGGTCAAATATCCTGAAGAAAGAAAAGGCAAGTGCGTGTTAGAGAGCATTCCAGAGGAAAAAAAGAAGCTGTGGAGAAAAAAGAAAGACAAGGATCCCTTCAGCAGGCAAGGCAGTGTTGCGTGACTGGCGTTTCACAAACATGCTCATGCACACACACACACTAAACTCAGACATTGCCTTGCTATGAATTATGCTGTGATGTGTTTTCTCTCACTGGTAACTTTAGTATGGATGATTTAACGCTTAACTGCAATCAGTGCTAAAGTGTTCCACATAGCTCACTCAGACATAGCTGGTGTGTGTGTGTGTGTCTGTGTGTGCAGTTGCACCTCCCCCAGCCATAACAGACTCCTGGGCTGTTTAGAAAGGCTGGCTACAATGCGGAGGACAGATGTGGAAAACCCCTGGCTCTCCAGACAAGGGCCTCCTTCATCCCTCTTTCTCCTGTCCTACACTAAAATGGAGGGATGGAGGGATGGAGTTACTAAACTAACTTCCTGGATTACATCAAAACACCCTTCTGCAAGCAGGGCTGCCTAACGTCCTACCTCCGTCTTCTCACTCTATCACTCTCAGCCTCTCTTTCTCTCTCTATCTCTTCCTCTGCAGGAAGCCTATCTCTCCATCTTGCCATCCAGACGCGTGGACAAACACAGCGATGTCCGGCTCTGTCTGCTCCATTAAAACACAGGCCTGTGTGGCCTTTTTCTACCCTCTTTGTGCTGAGGTGTTAGTCTTTATGTATGCATCTATATAAATGTGTAAGACTTTGAAAGTGTATATACTTTACCTTCATGTACTGAGCTTTGCATCTTTGTTATGATGCCTGTCATCAGTAAAACAAATATCTGACAATAGGTCATGCAGCTGCATGGAGCAGCATGGAAACCTAAAAAGAGATGAGTGAAGAAAAGTTGTACACAAGCAGGAGAGTAAAAACTTTGCTGTTTGACAAGGGATGCTGTAGTTGAGTGAGCTGAAGCATTAAGCAGCAGGTGTTTGTCCTGTTTAGAAGGCATGGCCAAGGCAGCGAGCTGCAGAGGGCAGTCAGTAGCCACTGAGCCACGGAACAAGTTGGGGATAGGGATTGGCTGTTATCTGCCCAGTCGTCTGCAGCTGTATTTACTGCCTTTGTTTGTTGTTCCCTAAGCAGTCAGAGATATGTGTGTTTGTGTGTGTGTGTATGTGTGTGTGAGACTGTGTGTGTTTGCTGTTCCCTGTGCGGCCCAGGGAGGACTGGGAATTTTCTGTGTCAGTGCATCGGAGGATTTTGGCTGGAGCTTTGTTGATCCTGTCTTTGTTGATCCCATGTTGTTGTAGCAAAGGGGGCAAGAAGATTGAAGCATTAGCCATGGCAGCCAGAAATTAACCCTCTCCCTGCCCCTCTCTGCTTTTCCCGAACCCCTGAGCCTGGTCACTGGGCAGGGCCAGACATCGTTCCTGACCTATCTCAAGTACCTACTAACTCCCACATACAAACAGCTCAAAAATGCTCTTGGTTCCCTTTTTGGTTTTTGTGTCATGCTCTCTGAAGCAAGACAACTTTCAATTATTGCTTCTCCGGTTCACCCAGGAACTACTGGCCAGAGGTGTGTGATGCTGAATGTGTGTGAACACTTGGGTTGTTTGTGGCTGTACGCCAAGTAATCTAGATGCCATTTTTGCTTGTCTGACCAGTTAAGAGATAGCATGTTGTGTGGGTGTATGTTTGTATGATTTTAAACAAACCCTCTTCTTCCCAAACTACACTTCTTCACATCTAATGAGAAATGAGGTCTTGGCACTGTGTTTTTGGCATTGTAAATAGGCATAAATAGAGTATAGTGACTTGTTTCAAATTCAGTATTTCTCAGGCCTCTGTGAGCTGTGACCTATCCCCCTTCAAGCTTCCTGAAGGTCAGGATAAAGAGTGGTCCAAGTGGAGTGAAGGCTGGAGGCTTTAGCTCTCCAGTGTGACTCTGCAGTTCCAACCCAGCAGTGGAAGACACACTGCTCTGCTCTGCAGGAAATTCTAATAACAGTAGAGGAGAGAGGAGGATGAACAGAAAGTTCTGTATATTTTGCAGTTTAGGTTGGTATAAGTTAGCATACTGGTTCTGTGTGTGTGTGTGTGTGTGTGTGTGTGTGTGTGTGTGTGTGTGTGTGTGTGTGTGCGCGTGCGTGTGTGTGTGTGTGTGTGCGTGCGTGTGGAACACAATAGAGAGACAGAGAACATAAGGAGCCTGAAACCCATTTTTTCCTTGCTATGTATATTATACTGTGTGCGCAACAAAGTGATGTGGAGTTTAATTAAACTGTGACCAGAGGCCAAAGCACAATAATCTACCAGGGTTGTCCAGACAGGTGGAAGCATATGTGCATATTTGTGTCTTTTCTCGTCTTTTCACGTTTGCAACATTGTCTAGGTTTGCCAGAAGTGTGTTAATACGAAGTATTCATTAAGTATTTTGCATAGACTATATATATATATATATATATATATATATATATATATATATATATATATATATATATATATATTTCTGTGATATATCTATATCACAGAAAAAGACCCAAAATGATGAAAGACTACATAAACACTATAAACAAGGTTTGATATAAAGCACATAAAAGAAGAAAAAACTGCATGAAAAATGTGTGCATTTAAGAATTTTAAAAAGAGTTATTAGTAACATTCACAAACTAAAAAATTAAAACCTGTGAATGCGCTTTTACATTTGGTGTTTTCTGTTAAAACAATGTTTAACCACCAATTATTTTATCTTCCAAGCATCTTCCCTATGACTTGTTTGCCTTAACTAGGAGACGCTGGAGTCACCTGCAAAGGATTAAAGGGGTGTGGAGGTGATGGGTAGCTGGTTATTATGTGTTATGGTTGTTTGTTATTGTGTGTCCTTGGTGGGTGGTTGTATAGTTTCAGAGTGTGATGGCCGTTCAGAGGTGTAGGGTGTTCAGAGGACTCAGTTCATTGGACATTTTGACTCATTGCTGTCTGTCTTGCTGCAACTAATGGATCTATGGTCATTTTGGTGAAGACATCATCTTAATTTTATACTTGTACACTAAATTGTTTATAAACTAATTAAAATTATTGCATTTATTTACTGTGACTGACGTTCCATGGTGTTAATAACATACCATATGATCAAGGCACAAACATTCAGCCTGGTAGAAAAGTATTAATGCCACAGTGTGACAGTCATGTCTCCCCATGCATTCACGCAGAGTGAAATAGATTTTTATTGTATTGTTTAATTAAATCTTTGTTTCAACACTTAAAAAAACAAGTTACCACCAACAGGGACATGAAACATAGGGTATTGATTTTGATAAACATACAGTAACGATGTAACTGAATCGCAGTAATCCACCAATAAAGACCCAAATAAAATCTGTGATCTGTTTTGAGTGTTTTTAAATGTTCTAAAAATATAATATTAATTAATGATGGCTGAATTATATTTACAGTAGCTACTTTCATTTCAGTTTCCTGGTACTGAGCATGCTGACACAGTCACAGTTTTATGACTTACTGGAACAGTTTAATACAGCTTTTATTGTTAATGTTATTACTCTAGTTTTCGTACTATGACAAACCATACTGCCTGCTCTTAAAAGAGTGTGTGTGCAATGGCGCTGACTACTAATTCATATGAGGAACATCCTAATCTGTACAAGTGTTTTAAAATTCCACCTCTATGCCCCTTTGAAATTATTGTCATTAATCAAATTCCTGTGTTTGTATGCCTCCAGACAGATTTGAAGCATGATAAATGGCCTGCCTACAAACTAATTGGACATGCTATTCCACTAAGATATCCAGTACCACCATTATGCCAGAAGATTCATCAGGCACAAATCGGACATTACTTCATTGAAATAACAACAAATATGACAGACAAATTATTATTTAATTAGCCAAGTATCAGTGTAAAATTAATGTCCAGACATATCTTTTAATGGCAGTCATGAAATGTTAGCTCAAAAGAAATGAATTATTAAGTGGACAGAATAAATACAAAAATATATTTCAAAATTAGTGAAGCTATTCCTAATTTAAAATTGTTAGCTTAATGTAAATAGTACGGTAACACATCTTGGGAATGTTAGCTAAAAGCTAACAGCTATGCAAAAGTTGCATTTGTTATGTCAAACAAGCTTAAAGAGCAATGTAAGTAACATACGTAAAACTTTATGGCACCACATCGATAACAAGATGGTGCCCGCATCCCCCAACAACTTTTCATTTATATATGTATTTTAGCCTTGCATTGAAGCAAAGGTTCCCCACCAGTTGTTTTCCAACTATCCCTACCAAACTAGTGGCCTACCCACTGCTGGTTACCTGGATCAGTGTTCAGTAAATCAGAAGTTGGAAGATACCATTTAGCTTTGTCTTCCCCCACCCTACCATATTCTAAGATCGTATCTTCCATCTTGTAATTGACTGAACACACTTGATCCAGGTAATCAGCAGTGGTTAGGGATAGCTGGAAAACCAATCTATTACATTTACATTTAGTCATTTAGCAGACGCTTTTATCCAAAGCGACTTACAAGTGAGGTATAAGGAAAGCAAAAATCTAAGTCAAGGAGAAAACATCAAAGCAAAGTCCTATCAGAAAAGTGTAGAGAGAGAGAGCAGAAAGGATTTTTTATTATTTTTTTTAAGTGCATAGGAAGATGCGGAAGAGTTCAGTTTTCAGCAGTTTTTTGAATATTGGGAGTGAGTCAGCTGAGTGTGCAGCGTTTGGTAGCTCGTTCCACCATTGTGGGATCATTCGCTAAACAGTTTTGGTTGGTGTCTTCTATGCGGTGCTGGGACCACCAGACGTCGTTCGTTGGCAGACCGCAGCAGGCGGGAAGGATGTAGACTTGAATGAGTGAGTTGAGGTAAGCGGGAGCTGTCGCGTTAACCACCCTTTAAGCAAGAGACAGAGCTTTGAACCTGATGCAAGCAGCTACAGGAAGCCAGTGTAGAGATCTAAAAAGTGGTGTGACATGGGTCTTTTTTGGCTGATTAAAAATGAGGCGAGCTGCTGCATTTTGGATCATCTGCAAGGGTTTGATTGTGGATACTGGTAACCCCATCAACAAAGCGTTGCAGTAATCAAGACGAGATGTGACCAGCGCCTGTACAGTGAGTTGGGTTGTATATTCCGTGATGTAGGGTCTGATCTTCCTGATGTTGTAGAGAACAAATCTGCAAGCCCTAGAGACTGAGGAGATGTGGTCCTTAAAGCTCAGTTGGTAGTCGATGACGACCCCCAGATTTTTGGCCGAATTAGTGGGGACAATCACTGTAGATCCAATGTTGATGCTGATGTTATGTTGCATCAAAGGTGTGGCTGGGAAGACAAGGACTTCGGTCTTGGAGAGGTTGAGCTGAAGGTGTCTCTCACTCATCCAGGCTGAGATGTCTGAGAAACAGGCAGAAATGCGCGATGAGACAGTGGAGTCGTCCGGTGGAAAGGACAGGAAGAGCTGTGTGTCAGTGATAGGAAAGACCATATGAGTGAATGATGGCACCTAGGGATGAAGTATAGATAGAAAAGAGGAGAGGACCAAGAACTGAGCCCTGCGGCACACCGGTAGAGAAGCTATGAGAGTGAGAAAGATGCCCCGCCAGGATACCTTGAAGGTTCGTCCTGATAGGTAAGAACAAAGCCAGTCCAGGGCTGATCCAGAGATGCCCAAGAGGATCTGATGGTTCACAGTGTCAAAGGCTGATGATAGATCAAGTAGAATTAAGACAGATGATTGACCTGTGGCTTTTGCAGCTCGAAGATATTCCACAACAGTCAGAGAATGTGATTCGATGTCATGGAATATTGCATTTAGGGTAGGAATGGTTGTATTTTAGGATACGCTCAGGGTGGCACAGTTTTTACGCCCTTCCTGACGCAACCCTCCCCAATTTCTATCCAGCTTGAACAGCTGGGGAGGCTGTTGGGGATTCAGTGTCAAAGTGCTCAGAGATACTTTGACCAGGACCGGGGATCGTACCACTGACCCTTTGGTCCTTGAATGACTGCCTTTACCAACTGAGCTACAGCCGCCTCAGAATGGCTCGATACTGTTCATATATTATATTTTAGTGATATTCAGTGATATTATATTATAGTGATGTCCAGATACTGATATCAGTCTGGTCGGGTCCTTTGTACTCACTCCTCATCTGAAAACCTCTCTAATACCACGTTAACCCTACATTAGTGGAGCAGGTAGGCGTTGATGAACTGTCTTCAGTTTGTCACTGTTTAAAGGGGAGTGACAATGACAGAAGAAAAGCCTACTACAAGCTCTGCTCTGTTAAAGTTTTAAGCTCTAGCTGCTAACCGTCATTCTCACATGGTTTGTATCACAAGAAAATCATCCACGATATCGGTATTAAAGTGACAAAATGTAAAAATGTACATATCTGTATTTAAAAAATATGTTTGTTAAACTGTTAAGCTGCCTTAAACTTAAGAAAAAAGACTGCCAGAAAGGACTGTTTGTGACTAAAATATGTATAGCAAAGGAAGGTAACATCTCTGACTTATCAGCCATAGCATTCATCATTTTCCACCTGTCTTTAATAAAAGGAGCCATAAATATGACACGTCCATGCGTTACAGGAAACTCTCACAACATCTTCGAGTGCATTACCTAAATATCGAGTGCATTATGTAAATATCGCAAGAAATCAACATATCAATTTTTTGTCCCATCCCTAGTCTTCAAACACACGGCCTTAAACCTTTGCCCCTACCTGAAATTTGTCCTTATTTAGGTTATTATTATCACTGCTCAATTGTATGGTTTATACAAAATACAATAATTGTCCAAATCCACATTTATCTTAATAATCTAAAATACTGAGGCCCGTCAGGCCCTTCTGGCACAGACAACCAAGTTTCACATTTCTTAAATAACTTTTCTTTCCTATTCTGATGCTTGGTTGGAATTTCAGCAAATTTTCTTGATCATGTGTATATGCCTAAATACATTTAATTAGCACCGTGTGATTGACTGTTTAGATTTTTGCATTCATGAACAGTTGAACAGGTGTACCTAATAAAGTGGCCTGTCAACAAACTTCTGGAGCAAAGCGAGTGGGTGTTAAAAAACAAACAAGACAGGAAAACAAGACAAAAGGCAAGTAAGTGAGGAGTGTGGTGTGCAGATATTAGAAGAAAGACAAAAAACAAAAAGAGGGAAAGAAAACGTTTTACACTTTGTCAGTGTGTGCGCTGTGGTCCATCATGTTGGGTTGGGTGACACTGGTGTGTGCGTGTTAATGTGCATGCTTGTGAAAATGTGTGTGCATATGACACCATGTGGAAAAGCAATCACACAAACAAATTAATTAGTCTCCCACAGCAAAGGATTTGATAAATTGAGCCGCTCGTCTCTTCTACCACTTCCTTTCTACCTCCCTCCCTCCCCCTCTGTCTTCCCTCTTACCATTTATCCTTTGCTAACGCTCTGCTTTTTCTTGTCCCCTTTTCTATGCAATAAACATCTCATTACATTGTCCCCACTTTTAATTGTATTTGCACATTGTCATTTTTCTGTTTTGCGTCCTCTGTTCACAGCAGGTTTTATTAACATCATTGGACCCCCTCCCCCCGACACACATGCACGCACACACACATGCAGAGTCGTGTGTTTGGAATAGGAAGCCCAGTAGAACTCTCTGAACGTAGAGCCTTATTCTCACTCTGCCTGAGTGGCTTATTTAGGCCCCCTGTCACAGAGCTATACTCCATCTGCATTTCGATTAAGTAATATGTTTTAATTATTCATATTTCCTGTTTTTATTAGACCACTTAACTGGAATATTATTCCCCCAGTTTGGCAATGGGTCACTCTATTTACTCATCACCAGGAACAGGAGAGAGCAACTTGAACAACAGAAATATGCAGTGGACACACAAAATGTATTCATGAGTTATTTTCCCTGTGCGGGCGCTGGGGGGTGTCTCTATTCAATTATAACACTCATCCACGTGCACGAGCACTCACACACAAACACACGTAGGCACACAAACATACATGAACACTGACACTCTGAGGCATTAAGCAGTGTGCACTCATTAAACACTCTTATTATACACAGGAGGAGATCCCTGCAGGTGCGGTTAACTAGAGTTTAGTTCATTTCCTGCTCCTCCTTCTTCGCCTCCTCTTCCTCCTCCTCATCCTTCTTCTCCTCGCTCACATCTTTTTCTGTCTTCTTCCGACATTATTTACCTCACTAACCAAAAGCTTCCCCACTGGGGATGTGTGATTGTGTGCCTGTTGCCTGGTTCTTTCTATTTATAGAAAGAAACAAATCCACAAGACTCTTTTCCAAGTTTTTCTGAGATCAATAACTTCAGACAAGTAGTCTTTGAAGGTCCTGCAGGTATATAAACATTTTATAAACCTCACTGGACACAATAAAAATCTAGCAAATACCTGAATATGGCAACATCAGATCTTTATCGCAACTCATTTATTCTGTTTTGCACTTCTCAATGCTGCTGCCATTTAATTTAAAGGCCTTTCCCCTGGTAGAAACTTGATTATTCGCTATGATTCATATGCTAAAGTGAAAGAGAGTCTCTGAATGGCTGTTGAGCGTTATTATTTTAGGCGACTGAATGTTTCTTTGTGGTGAACCTCTCATTTTCTCTGCATGCTCATAGGCTTTCATACTTCTCTGATTGACATGCACACAAAAAAACCCTTTATACCTGACCCATTACAACTTCAGATGAGCCTGTTCGGAGATCGTTAAGCCGTTCACTGTGTGCCAACTTATGTATGTGTGTGTATGTGTGTGTGTGTGTGTGTGTGTGTGTGTGTGTGTGTGTGTGTGTGTGTGTGTGTGTGTGTGTGTGTGCGTACATTTGAGAATGTAATAATAAGGACAGACAGCACTCTCAGCTGGTGGTGCTGTTCAAATAGTTTTCACTGGACTGTGACTACCTGAGCACAGTTAGTTTTATCGTCTGTGCCTTGGCAAAACCCTGAAACCCCCAAATTGTCCTTTTACATTCTATAATGACAGCGATGTCGCTCCTGAGGAGAGTGGATTTTATGACCTTCAAATAAAGAAATTAAAATTGCATTAATTTATATGTTGGCAATTGAAAGTCTGTGAATCCTTTAGAATATCCTCTATTTCTGCATAAATATGATGTATAATGTAATCTGATTTTGTTCAAGCAATAAAACTAGATAAAGAAAACCACGTTTAAAAAAGTATGTTTATGGCATGAATGAAAAGCCTTATGCTTGGTGACGACTGAACATTGCATCTTAGCACATAAACTTTATCCCACCTGTGAAACACGGTGGTGGCAGCATAATGAGCTGGGCCTGCTTTGCTGCCTCTGGACCAGGGCAGCTTCCAGTCACTGAGGGAGCTTTGAATTGTGAGGCATCTATCAATGATTTGAAACTCAACAGAAACTGGATTATGGTGCAAGACTATGCCACAATGGGGATTGGGGACTATAACAGTGCTGGGAGTGTTTAACTATATGCTTTTTAATCAGATTAAAAATGATCATTGATAGACACCAGGTTTTTAATTATTTATGATGTGCAGTTGTAAACAATAGAGAAACATATGTATGAAATGTCCTACAGAGTCCTACAGAGAATAGTCATTCCCTTTCACTGGTATGACTCCATACCAGGTGTCATGTTGAATTTACTGATATTTATTCTATTCAGGTTTTTTTCCTTTAAAACGTTATCATATAATCTATTTGTCTCTTGTGTGCAGCACATCAGCCCTTCTGACCGACTTTCCTTTTCTGCTTCATGCTGCAATCATCTTATCTTTGTCAATGATCTAAATTTTATAAATACATTTTTTAACTGTGTTGGATTTACATTGTATATATAAATTATCCATATCCATAAATTTCTTATTTTTCCTTTTTTTTGAAAGAAAATATGTTTGAAATAATTACAAGGGCAAATATTTCTAGACTTCATCTTTGGTAGTATTAATGTTGGTACTGTAGATATCATGTCTCTCTGTTTCGTTTCCTATCAGGTTATATAGTTAAAAGATTCAGATGTTAGATTAGAAAAGTAATTATTTAACACTGAAAGAGATATAAACCCTACTGTAACTGAGAAACTATTTCTACTATTTATTGACTTTTAAAAAGGATTGGCTGGTGTATTGTACAAACAACCTCTTTATCTCATGCTGACACCCTAATAGGACGTCCAACACTTACCATTGGTAAGGATCTGTCTAACAAAAAAAAAAAAAATCCACCTCAGTGTTTTTCAAACCTTCATTCTCCCTGAGCTTTTTGTCAACTTATTCTTCACCTCACTGCTCTACCTTGTGTTGGTATCATCTAATACCTATTCCACGAAAGCTAAACCTATCAACCCCTCAGGTTCAAAGCAATAGATTCACTTCACATGATGCAATAATTTTGCATTGATTGTCCAAGTTCTCACTTGCATTCAGCTGTTTTTGTTCAGTGAGAGATAACATTCAAGGAGTGGCTGATTGTGTGTGTGATGTGTGTGTGAGTGTGTGTGAGGAGACGGCATCCCAGGCGTCCCAGCAGGGTTTGGATTCTTAAATATGCCTTACTGTCTTTGGTTAAATGTGATGCAATAGTGATGCAGGGCTGTGTGTGTGTGTGTGTGTGTGTGTGTGTGTGTGTCAGACAGTGAATGAGTGAGCATTTGGGAGTCAGTGCAGACTAGGGTGTGTTTGATCTGTTTTTTAACCCGGAGGAAATTATAGTTTCTGTATTGATGAGGGAGAAAAAGCCTTCCCCTCTCAATCTTTCAGTCATGATGTGTGTCTGTGTGTGTTAAAGTATGTATGTGCACATGCATGTGTGTCTGAGTGGCAGGACTGCTATCTGTGCCATCACATGTATGGATGTGTGTGTTAATAGAAAATGCCCCATGCTGCCACTTTCTTTGTTTGCCAAGGACATACATATGCATGAAGCATGTGTGCATGCGTGTGTGTATGTGTGTGCATAGGGGGGTTTACTAATTACTAGATTTCTATCATGAATATGTATGGTCGCATCCTTTATTATGGTATTGGCTTAAACACATCACACAGACTGACGAGTGGCAGAGAGAGGAGAAGCAGGGGTGAGGGCTTAAGAGGGGAGACACCTCTTTAGAAAAAGAGGTTTTCCTCTGCCACTGATGTGACCCTTCAACCTCCCTTGCGGTTATTTTAGTTTAGAAAAAATATATTTGTCTATTTGTGTTTTTTGTTTTGTATGTTGTGTTAACCTGTCAATTTCAACATGTATTAGCAATCAATTGACAAAACAGTAATTTTCACAAGTGATCAGTTACAATAAAAGCACAATATTAGCTCATACCAGTCTCGGATGTTACTTTCATAAGATAAAGCAATGCTTTCAGTGGCTTGTTTGATGGTTTTGACATCTTTGGTAGTAAATGTGCATGTAATGTGTTTATTTATTTAACTGCTGTTAATAAGAGTGTATAGAAAATTACATACTGTGTGGCATTACCTACCACGATGACACAACCCGGAGGTGTTTTTCATCATTAGGAGTTCAGACGATGTAATCTGGAGAAGCTCCGGAAAAGCAGGTTGACCATGGTTACAAACACAGCAAGTGTTTGTAACTGAAGGCCATAAATCAAGTTTTATGGCCTTCAGTTACATGTAGTCCAACTAGAGCAAAAAGAAGCAAGTTCAGTTTTAATGAAGTTGTCCTTTAATTTTAGTTGTCACTGTCTGTGTTTCACTCTTGGGAATCGAACACCGTCTGAAAACTAATGTGAAAATCTGGAATGTCTTAGTAAAAAGGCAAGTTGTACTGTAATACAACTCTAAAGGCTTTTGTTTATATCTCTGCACACTGCTCACAATATTTATTAGTTTAACATTAATTACGCTGATACAGATTTGTATCCAATACTCATACCATATTTAGCCATTCCACAGTGAAAACAGATTCAAATTGTAGCTGACATATTTAAATAACAATTGTGTTAATGGAAGCCCTGCACACCAAGATATTTATTTCATGGTGGATATGTGTTGTTAAGCTGTGACAGTACAAACAGCAGTTTGTAAGAATGGTTAGAACTAGCCCCACACAATGCTGAGTAGGGACTGGGAATCAAAATTCAGTATTAGATTAGAACTAAGTAAAAAATGCTGAGTGCCTGTTAACTGTAACAAACATGGACTTACAGTTCTTCTCACGTACTTAGCTGTCCACAGGATGGGCTGCATTCGTGACAAAGTTATGCATTACCACAACAGCACGTTCATTTGTAGGAGCCAGATACGATTCAGCGGTGAAGGCTAACATTACAACCTTTAACTCGGTGTGACCACACTAATTCTAAATTGTGGCTTCACTTTACACAAAGATTAGATACAGTGCATTGCATAATTAGCTGCAAGTCTGGTTGAACATTAAATCTGAACAACTGTTTAAAGGACAGCATCAAAATGAAAGACTGAAAAGTTTTTGTTATGTCTTGCAGTTTCTTCACCTTGTTTGGGACTGTCTTCTAACGATCCAACTTTCAGAAATGATCAGTAAAAGGCTTTAACATGTGTGGGCAAACATACCTAACACAGTTTTTCTCTTCTTTTCCTGTTGTAAAAGTGAAACACAGTGTTTGAAAACACTTCAAATAATGCAAAAATCTTAACATCTGTTTTTGAATCCAGCATCTTCTTCTCGCTCTGGTGCAGATTTGCTTGCTACTGGGTACGGGGTTGGTGGGGGACCCAATTAAGTGGCAGTAATAAACAAATTTGTACCAGTATGAGAAACATTAACAACAATAAAAGAAAAGATATTTTTGTTATGCAAATATTAGGCTCCTCTTAATTTTTTAATAGATAAGCAGAACTGAAATCATAATCAAGTCTGTAAAATTTAAACTTTCAGCCATCAGCAATGGACAGTGGCATTGTCCATTGCACAGTGTTGCATTTACTTCAGATAAAACTAAAGCTTTCTTATCCACGTGTAGAGCATTCAAGCTCTGTGCCACTTCCTCTCTGTCTCCTTTTTTTCACTTGCCTTCACTCCACTCAGCTCTTCTGCCTTTTTTTCACACACATGATACACAAACGGGTCCAATTTAAACTTACACTCATGCGATCTGACATGTATACAAAATACCAGGCATTAAGTATTTTTCCGCCTTGTATTGTTTTTCCACATGGACAAACTCAATTACAAGATCTGTGTCTTTTTATGTGGAAATCTTTCCATGTGACAGGTGAGAGATAAAAAAAGTGCAGCGGAGGGAGAGAGTGAGAGAGAGGGAGATGTAAACAATGTACACAGAAGCTAACAGCAGGTGAGGCAAAGGCGGAAATCTCATAATAGGCTAACTATTTGAAAATTCATGGCATTTGTCACTGTAGAACTGGTTCCCTGGAGTTTCTTACCTTTCTAGTTGTGCTACAGTGTTATTACACCGGTAAAAACAGATGTTTGTCTAAGCTATCAGAAGACCTGTGTACATAAACTAATGGACAAATGAAAGCAAGGGACACTTATAATCTGCCGCTGCTTGCTCTTAACTTTTTGTCTCTTTTTTATTCTTTTCGTACACTTTATGCTTTCACTTTTGCTCCACCTCTATTCCTCTCACCCCAACCTCTGAAATCTCACACAATCAGAAGGCTATGAAAGCTGCTATCTCTCCCTGCCCACCCCTCAATGCTATACCTCTGACAATAGTGCGGCAATCTGAGCAGAGCAAGGGAAATAAAGGAGCAGGACAGGTTTTTAAAGAAGAGAGAATGTCAACTGTCAGTCTGCCTGTGATGTTGGAATCAGTGTAAGCCATCAAACTTCTATCCTGAGAGAGAAGAAAGAGAAAAGGAAACATAAAGACGGTGGTGTGTATTTAGCCAAACTTTGAAAGGAGCCGAAGGGAGAGGGGGTGGGGGGTGGGGGGGGGGGTAGGAAAGGGCAGCACTAGTGCAGGCTAGGTAAAGAGGCTCAGTCATCCTTATTTTAGAGGGCTTGATTTGTCATTGTATTCCAAAGCTGCTCTTAGCATCTCTCCACCTCGTGCAGGGGCTGGTGTGGCAGGTTTGAGTGCGCAATAGGGCAAGCTCCTTTTGCAAAGGAACGCTACTGACGTGCGGTAAAGAGAGAGAGAAAGAGAGAATAAGAGAACAAGGTGATTGGGGCCGCTGGTGTTTGTGAGTGTTAACACAGACATCACAAGTTCCCAAAATGAGAAAGTTCAGCGGGGTGCAGCAGGGCATTAAGCTGGAGAGAAAGAGAGGCTGCAGGAGAGAGCAGATGAGCAGGAGAGGAAGAGAGGCGGCCTTGTTTGAAGAGAGCTGTTGAGATAAATCAGTATGTTTACGTTCTGGAGGAACAAAGTGTTCCGTTGGCAGAAGAGCACTCGACTGTCCGTTTTCCCTTGGACTGCTTTTACTCGACCCCTTTGTTTTTGTGGTCGTGTGTGTGTGTGAGTGTGTATTATTGGGACAGCATTAGGACCAGGATCTCAATATTTAGGAACTCTTACCCCATTGAACAGTAGACGAGGACATTAATATTAAGACAGTGAGAATGAAATGAACGTATTGAACTAAAAAAGATAACTACAGCCTCCTTCTTTGCAGACTGAAACCACCATGAAGTAAATGACAGGGTCACGGAGCAATTATGTGTATGTGACAAGAACTTCTTCGACAGAAGTGATGTTGTTGGAAAAGTAGGTGGTTGTGCCAGAAATGCTGAGGTATAAAAACTCATTGCTTGTGTAATATACTGTTGGTATGATAGGAGAGTAAATATTTACTTTACTGTAAAATTGACTTGTTTTGTAACTTCACTTTGTGTTTTGTAAATTTTTCTTAATTGACCTTATTCAAAGTTCCCAGTCAGCAGCGTGGTACAATTATTTCACTCAAAGTGCCTGAATAAATGCCACGGTGTGAGAACTGATGACATGGACATTAAATATTAAATTAAAACAGACATATACTTTGGAGTGGGACAAGCAGAACAGGGACTAAAAGCAAAGAAAAAAAGAACAGACACAAACTTTAGGTAATAGCAGAACTTGAGTGTATCTCCTCCTCGCTCTTAACAAGTATGACAGTGCCAAGTGGAACCGTGCTGCGGTAATGCATGATATCAAGCAAAGAGTGGAAACGGAAACTGCTTGGACATATCTTGACAATTCCTTCTCATCCCCACACTGGCTCCCATCCATTGTGCTTACATATAGTTCGTCTATCAGTGTCCAAACTGCCCAGAGCATAGAGAATAGGGGTGTATGGGGTGGGGCAGAGGGGATGAAAAGCTCTTGCGTACAAGAGAGAGGAGAGAATGATAGCCATTCTACTTTTATTATCTAAAATGTATCAACTTAATCACAGTTCCACTCTCCCCCAGTCCTCCCCTGGGCTCAGTGGGAGACACTGAAAGAAAATTGGAAAAGTATCGTTGGGCTGGAGGTAGAGACGAGTGGAGATGGACAGAACAGGGAGATGGGGGCATTCAAAGAGTAACTACCATAAAGAGAGGGGCAGAGAGACACCCAGGAGAGAGAGAAAGAGGGTGAGTAGGGGAGGGGTAAGGGGATGAGATAAACCTGTTAATTTTTCATGGCCAACCGGTCATAATCACAATGTTCAGTGCCCTCAGAGTCTTTAGAGTCGGCCAATTTGTGTGTGAGTGTGTGTATATGTGTGTGTGAAAGAGAAGAGATGGATTGAGCATTACTACCAAGACTTAGGGGAACCCCAATCACCCCCACTCCAACCCTTCGCGCTCCCCTGTGTCCCTGCCTGACTGCCCAAAGTTATAATAGTCACTATCATAAAGACATATTATCCTCCGATAGGAGACTGTCTTAGGGCTATAAAAACAGTCAAACTTCATTTATTTGCCATATATGGCCACAGATAGAACTAATGAACTAAAGGGAAAGTGTCACAGCAATCAAAAAGAATCCCAGATAAAGTTTTTTAAAGTCACCAATTTTAAAATAATTTGACTACTGGCACCGTGTGTGAGCCAGAAGATATTGTCCCATACAAAGATGACAGCAACTCTGCTACAAAGTTGTTACACGTGTTGTAACATTTACCCCTTTTTTTTGCTAAATGGATTTTTTGGGGTTTGAATAAACCACAACCACAGAGCTTACACCAGTGTGTGTATGTATGCGTGTGTGTGTGTGTGAGAGAGAGAAAGAGAGAGACACAAAGAGAGAGAGAAAGATGAAAGATGCCCTGTAGAGTGGTACAGTGTCAATGACATAAAATTCCTGGGACTGTATAAACAGCATTGTTCTGCACCATGAGCTCAGTCCAGCACACACAGACAAACAAAAAGCAGGTTAATAATGATGACCGTAATCACCCATCTTCAACACACACATACACACACACACTCACAAACACAGTTTAGCAGCACATGGCCATGTAAGGGGAAAACCACTGTGTGTGTTTACACTAAAACACTGCTGGTCTGAGTGGCTTTAGAGCCTAGGCGGTGCGGGCAGCCTTTTTAACTAGCCTTTAAAATAACACACACACACACACACACACACACACACACACACACACACACACACACACACACACACACAGCCTCCTTGATTCCATTTGTTTAATTTTCATAGTGTATATGCTCTCATTTATCTTATTTGATAAAAATTCACCAATTGGTAACCAGTTTATTTCTTGCCCATAAGTATTAATTATCACCTGTATGAATACATGAAAACTGTGTTTGAAAATAGTATATGTGAAGGAGCATGTGGAGCATTTGTTATGTCAGTGGCACCAAAGCTAAAACTGCTGCTGACTTTGGTCTCATCCTTTCTCCTTCACTGCGCGTGTCTTCATTCAAATGCTTGCCACTGTTTCTTCCGCTGTGGGAGAGTGTGTGTGCTTGTGTGTGTGTGTGTCTGTGTGTCTGCAGGTCAGAAAGGCCTATAAACATCTGCGATCCCTTTTAAGGGATTGTTTAGATTGACAGAACAGGAAAATAAACGTTCTCAAGGAGGCCAGCGTGCTTTACTGACGGAGAGATCTCTAATACCAGCACAAAATTTGTGTGTGTGTGTGTGTGTGAGTGGTGGTGCTGGGGTTGGTAGGTGTATATTTGTATGAGCTGAACCTAAAATGACAGGTTCCTTTTTTCTTTTGGCTGTGTATGAGATCAGTCAGTGCTTTTATCTGAAACTTCCATGACCTTCTTCTTCTTCATCTTGTATGCCCCAGGTCCTCCTAATGTGCCCTCTTTCTAAGCAAATTAAAACTCAGGACCTCAAACTTTTCTATGTTTTCCACTATCCTAAAAGCATTAAGTGTTGTTTCTACCCCACCCTGCTAGTTGACACCCATCATAACTCCCTCTTCTCACCAGCAGAAACTTTTTACTGTCTCCTCTTTTTTTTCACAACACTCCTCCTTATGCTGAGGAGTTGTTGTGTCTGGGTTGCAAGCAACATGTGGAATATATCAAACCCCTCTCTGCTTTACTGTCTTGGTTAACCTCTCACTTATTCACATACACACACACACACACACACACACACACAGTTCTGGTAGCAGAGTGCTGGTCTCCCTGAGAACGTCCAGTGTGAGGAAATGGGGTGTCCATCCAGCTGTGATTTAGGTCAGAGGGAAGCAGGGATGGGAGGCTTCTCTGCTCTTTGTTTATTTGAAGCAGGAGCCATTACTGCTGTCTCTGGGCCATATTTATATACAGACACAGAACAGACGCATGCTGACACAACTGGACTGTGCACATGTTTCTGTCTATGCGCATTTGTAGGAGCAAGAACGAAAGGGTCTGCATATTATGTGACTCGGGAGGGAGATGCGTGTCTGTGTACAGTGCACAGCAAAAATAAACTGCAGTGATTTGTGGTCTGGGTCTAATAGAGGATGGACCAGAGCTTTTAGTGGGAACAGCGTTTAGTGGTGGGTCTCAACACTGCGAATCTACAGGGAGCACTGGCTTTACTCCAGTTACGAACATACTTGATTCACCTTATGAAAGACATCTAATCACCAAACTGGGGTAAAATAAGCAAGCGAGTCCATCTGCTGTGTGGAGCATGAGTTAAAGGGTTTGCAGCGGAGTAAATGAAAGTGTGTGTGTTTGTGTGTGTGTGTGTGTGTGTGTGTGTGTGTGTTTGTTTGTGTGTGTGTGTGTGCGTGCATGTCCAAGATTGCTTACTACTACAGCCTGGCTGTGTAGAATGTGTGTGGCGCACACTAGTCCCATGGCATCTATTGCCTGTCTGCCATTACTGCAGGATTGCCACAGCTTGTAAAAGCCTCGTTAACACAAAGACCTGCTCACATGTTAATTGGCTAATTGACTAATTAATTTTTGCATAAAGGCGTGCATGGGGAGAAAGGTTAGCTAATTGAAAGTGACTATAGGTTTAATTACGTGAAGAAAGGGTGAGAAGGAGGGAATGATGGTGGGAGGCCTGGATATATTGTTCCTTTTGTTTTGTCTTTTGTTTTAAGTCTTGTCTATAAAATCTCCTCATTGTGCATCTTCACAGCTCACCTGCCAATTCTTTCTCTCTCAACTGCCCTTTTGCTGCCAAACCTCACAGTGGCAAATTCGACTAAAAGTCGCAGATGAGTGTGTCTGTGTGTGTGAGACAGGAAGAGAGAGGGAGATGCTGAGACCGATTGTTTGAGTGAGGAACAGTGATGGCAGTTAAAAAACTAAAAGTACCAGACAATGGTGTTTATTGTTAAGTAAACTCCTCCTTCTTCATGTTGGTGAGAAATCCTTTTCATATGGATACCAAGCTGTAAAAGACACCACATCAGGCAGCAAATCAACTCTGAATGTCTCTTGCAGCGAGGCATCAGTGTGATCGTGCACTCACATCAACAGTAATCTAAGTCCAATTATTGAACAGTTTGTAAAAGTGACACACACACAACGGGACAGAGACAGAAGGAGTGAACGAATTTCTGTTAATTCAATTCCTACCCACTGCTCACTAAAACACCACCACTAATTAAATTGGCCAGAGGAGCAGACATCGAACAAAGGAAATTAACAATGATGCTGCTTCAGTATTAGGGCATATGGATTCACTGCATGTTTGCAGCGTGTGTGTAGCGCGAGCCTCACGCATCTGTACGCAGAGAGAGGGGGGGAAAAGGCCACTTTTAATCAAGAAATCCATTCCACTTTTCTAACCCCTCTTTGCTTCTTCCTACCCTCCCTCCATGGCAAGCTTGTATGGAAACAGAAGTGCTAAATTACCCTGGAGCAGTCAGACAAAAACATCTTGTTGGGTTCTAAATTGCTTTGCATGCATGTTAATTGGAGAGAAATCCCAGCAGTGTTTGTGGATTTCCGCGAGCATTTGTGTGTGGCTTTGTGAACGTGTGCATCGTAGTGTATCTGTATATGTATAGTGGTTATGTGTGTGTGTGTGTGTGTGTGTGTGTGTGTGTGTTGGGCAGGACCACTGCAGTATTATGTTTGAAACAGCTTGCAGAGATTTGAGGTTATCTGTTTTTTATTGGCTAATTGTGAAGCTGATAGTATCGAGGGTCTGAGCCAATTCGAGTAGGCTTTCAGCCAAATTACCTCAGTAATCGTCTGTGTTGAAGTCCCTGGATGTTCTCACCTAGACAGAGCCTGGGAAGCCCTGAAGTTCAGTGGAGAGAGGCAGATATGACCTCAGCTCTAGACAGCTTACACTGTAATTGAAATGATATTTTTTTTATGCCATTATTGGATTGCTGACAAGATTTCAGCCGAAATTCCATTTGTGGTCAATTTATCCTGTTTGTTTTTAATTATTGCGGGTAGCTAATGAACTCAGAGGGGATCTTAGCCAAATGATCAGAATTTCCTCCATGTTTAGGTGTTATCTTTGAAGCAGTAGGCTTTGGAATTGGAGCATGAAATTGTTTGAAAGCAGGAAAGGAATTCACTTGGATGGAGTGCACAAACACTGAAACCAATACAGGCAGAGGGGACGCTGGATTTGTAAATCCACTTTTCATTTACTGTGACTATAAACGATTAAATATTATTTTAAATGTAACTAGTTTATTGAAGCACAAACACGAAGGACTAATGAAATCACATGGTGTCATCAGAATTCATTTTATATGTTGATTTAATTAATTCAAAAGTGGATTATATTGCTTACTAGCTTTTTATGGGTCAAGACTTCGTGTCTCACTTGCTCTCTCATTCTTCTTTCTTAGATAAACCATCCCACAGCTGTCCTTGTCAAACTAGAAAATATTCCACTCACTGAATGGGTTTAGATATAAATTAATAGAATCTGTTTGATGTCTTGATGCTGTATATTTGTGAAGATGAAGTTCTGAGAATGTGGCAGACAAAGACCACAAATGATTCTCATCTTGGCTATTATTATTCATGAAAGAATGAAAATTTATAAAATTTCCGATCTAATTGAAAAAAGGATCAGGCTTAACCTTGACAGATGATCCCTCGTTGTCCTTGTGACCCATCTGACCGCAGACTGTGGAGTTTTTTTCTTTTCATCCTTCACTGTGCATCAAGGCCCAGAATGACTGTATATTATATAGTTACGCATAATGGCTCAATAAACTGTTGGTACCTTTCAAACATCTATTTTTTAATTGGTCATCCTGACAACCTCCTTACCTGCACAGAACTAGCTGCTTCTCTATGTCCATGTTTGTGTGAGAGTATGAGAGTAAGAAAAAAAAAGTAAAGCAGCAAAGCTGATTAAGACCATAAGATGGGAAGTAGAGAACACAAATGTGCTGCCCCTGTCACAACCTCCACTTAAAGCCCCTCTAGACAGGAATTAGAGTGTGAGAGTGCACAAGGTGTAATAAAAATCTCTATGTCAAAGTTTTAGCTTCTTTAGCTATCACCAAGCTCAGCAGGAAGTTGCAGGACTAAAGTCCATTTGAGATGAAAGAATAAGTTGTTGTCATTGTCATTATAGTGTGCTATGCAGGACTCCAGGCAATGAATCTCCAGACAGTGACCTCATATCCCCCCACGCCCCCACCCTTGTGCTACTTTTTCATTGTCCAACTTTTCTGTCTTTCCTGCTCTTCCTGTCTTTTTTGACTTTGACTCCGTTTCTTTCACATCTCCATCTGTGAACTGCTTAGTGCTGGTGCATGTAGGACGGGGAGACATTCAAATCCTGATGGCGAGAACGACGAGACTGTTTTTTAGCTGTCATTTAGTTTTTGCCTTTCCATTTTGCTGTTGAAGGTTGGAGGAGTATTCTGCTTAACACACAAACAAAATGCGTAAAAGAGACGCGCATAGCTCAGTGAGAAGCTGTGAACATAAACACTTAACCCTGGAAAGATTCAATGATGGTGGATAAAAGAGTGATTTGTGTTCTGCTAAGGGGAAAATGAGTAATCCTATCATTCAGCGTGACATGCAACACAACACGCTACATCAGTCACAGACACACACACACACACAAGACACTAAACACTGCCTATCAGGATGATAAAAGCATGCCTCACCCACACAATAAAGCGTTTGATTTTTCTATTTTCCGTGTCATTCATTTTCTCTTCATGCTGTATGTTGTACACCGCCATTCACTCTCTCTCTCTTTCCCCGCTGGCATTGCTCCTGACACAACAGCACATATTTGTGTATTCATGTAAATATCTCAACTAATCTCTATAAATATATTTATGAGATTTAATACCTTTGTACTGTAATCGTATGCATGCTGAGCATTGGGTTTTATACCCTCATGAAGACAAGTGCACACATACAGCCCCTCATACAGACACACATCAACCTGCAGCACACATTGGGTGCATACCAATCCCTTGGTCTTTCTGTCTTCCTGCTGAGGCATTAATTCTTGCCCGTATTTCCATCTGATTATGGTCCAGTTATACCCGCAACTAATTGAACATTAAATATAAAGAAAGTTAATGAAAATGTCCTTTATCCCCTCCAAACTAGGCCTGAGAACGCATCTATTAACGCAAATTAATCTGGCCCTGGTGTGTATTGCAAAGGGGAAGATATATGCACAGTTTGCTCCTCTCCTCTCCAGCCTGAATTATTGTCCTTCTGTATGAGCAGGACAGTTAAATAACATGAGAAGAGTTGTTCTCCTCTTTCTGAGTAGTCTGGTAAGTCATTCCCAGAGCTTCATATCTGGCAGGAAACAATGTGATGCTGATGCTCTTGGTTTGAACATTTTTGCCTTGGACTTGCCGCAGCATATGAGGACCACCAGCATCATGGTTTCACTAGTATTGAGAGAAGACACTCTTTTTGGGCAATTTGTGCCAGACCTTTCTCTATTTGATTACCAGAGGAAGTAGATTATGAGGTTGATTTCATGGACAGGCATCTGAACTGCAGCTGCAACACTCATTATAGAGATATTACAAGTTCATTAAGTTAATTTGACTACCGTGCCTTTTAGATTTCTCAAGATGAGGTCTGGAAAAGCCTATATGTATGACATTTGAGGTAAAATAACACATTTTGGCAAGATTGAAAAACAATTATATTTATTGGCAGTGGAAAGTAGGAATCTGTTATGAATTGTTTTCTAACAAGCTTGTTAGTTTTACTCTTTCTGTGCTCTCCGTTTCACTAGAGCTTCCCATGAAAGAAGCTCTAAAGGCACCCACTGAGAGCGTGTCCAACAGACTGACTGATACACAAGGCAAAAGGAGGAAACAATCAATGGATAGATGCTTTTATTCTGATGAAAGGGAAAAATGCTAAGGCATTTATTTTGTCTATTATCCCACTAAAAAGCCCTCTCCATTCCTGGCTCACCCACCCTCCCTCCTCCTCTTGGTCTTCCAGGCCCCTCATATTAGCATCTCTCTCGAACAGTGAAGGGTTAACTAACCCTTTTAAGGGGAACCACAGAAAACAATACTTGGACCCCAAAAAGACAATGGCAGTGCCTTTCTTCTGTGTATTTGTAATTTAACATCAAAAGGCTCCTCTCCCAGCGACCTCTGAGAGCCAGCGTCTCTTTAATGAAGCGCCCCACCCCCCTTAATCACATTCAAATTGGTTAGTGTTCAGAAAATAGAAATATGTATTAGATAGCAATAAATTTTCATCATTGGCTAAGCCTGCTTCTTAATTGTCCTGTCCCAAGGCTTGGGAATTTCATTGTTCGTTAGGTGCTTAAGTCCCCCATCTCATTCAGTCTCTCTGACATTACTGCTGAGGGCTCTAATGCCCAACTAATTTGAATGGGGATTTACATGATAGAGCAGGGAGCATTAAAATGTGGAGGGAAGGGAAAAAAGGAAAAAAAAAAAAAACGGGGAAACGGCTTCTTTCACTTCAAAAGTCACTTTGTTCAAAGTCAAATGACAGTGTTTAAAGATGCTCTATCTCTCTCTCCTCAGGATTTTGGACAGCAGTGCCAAGTTTAATGGTTCGTTATCTTAGCCCCTCTCTGTCCTCCTCTCTCTCCTTACCTCTTTTTCTTGCTATGCTGCCAACCATACGCTTTTGTTTAGTGGCACCATACAGTTTCAGAATATACATTGTTTTTGAGTGACTTTGAATTGCAAAACACTTCTGTCATTCTGGATTACTTTTTTCCTCATATTTCTGTCTTTCTGCATGTCACTCAATAGTATGCCATCAGGGGTTTAGGGAGCTTATTGAATAGGCATGAAAGTCCATACTTGTGCGCACATGTACTTTGCAAGTGTGTGTGTGTGTGTGTGTGTGTGTGTGTGTGTGTGTGTGTGTGCGTTCAGTGTTGCTGTTATTAGGTTAGGCCTCTTCCTATATCTTCCACTGCATTCTGGCATGTAACCCCTGGTGTTTCTGGCTGGTGGCTGAACTCTCTATCAAATGGAAATAAATGCATGGAATTGTTTTGTTTGTTCTAGAAGTATTTTGGATCATAGGTAGCTTGTGTGGGTGCGTGTGTATGTGTGTGCGTGAGTTTGTGTTCGCCCGTGTGTGTTTCTCGAAGTATGTCTATTTTGGATCAGTGTGAAATAGAAGCAACAGTGATAAAAAGAATCAGATGTTTTTTGATGTGCACAGTTGGACTCTGTGTGTGTCTGGTAGTGCAAACATATAAATGTCCATAAGGCAAACACAGCTCAATCGGTTTGCATGGGGAATTCGAATTTTGACAGTGCAGCTGCTTGTGCATACATGTTTGTGTCTGTATGATGACGCTAGGGGTGTGTAGTGTTAAAATAAAATTATATCTTTTTTATTAATATGATAATTATTGGTAAAATGTAAAAACATCTGTAGTTTATGCAACATAGTTTGGTGACATAATATTCATTGCAAAAAGGGGCAAACGTTTGTAACCTCCTCTTTTGAAATAGCAAAAAAATTGTTTTGTTTGCAAATTCAGGTAGTACAAATGTTTCTTCGTCAAAAACAATTTTAATTAAAAGTCAATTTTAAATATTTTATCAATGTGGATGCAAACATTGGCACTTTATTTTTGGAAACTCATGATATTATTGTCATTATTTTACTGTAACTTTTTAAAATACATTTGCAAAACATTTGCACAAGCTAAATCTACAAAAAAAAAAAATTATTTGCTTTAGTCCTTTGGTCATTTCAAAATAAAAGGCTTACAAACTGTTGCTCACAGCTCTATAGAATATATGTTCCAGTAATTGATCTCATACAAAAAGTGCAGTATTTTTTATTGTTCTATGTTGTTATAACATCCACTAAATAGTGATTTCCTTCTTGTGTCTCTTTCTGCAATTCCATAGCCCTGCTTACATCCCAAAGAGCTCCTATTGCCTGACTGGTGGATATTAGGTGGGAACTGAATAATAAGTGCGTGTTATAGTCTACTGTTTACCCCAGCATTAATTATTGTTTGCCACTTTTTTAGCTTATAAACATTGCCACTTTCCACCTTCAATTCCACATAATTAGTGTGTTTGGTTTGACCCGATTGTCACCGGAGATGAGAGGAGGTTGCAGTGGGTCAGAACTAATGAGAGGAAGGGGTCGACCTTAGAGATACAGTCAACCTGGGGCAAGAAGAGCATCATCATGCAAAACACACAATACCAAACACAAATGTTGCAGGCAAGGTCCAAAAAATGTCAGGTAATAACTCATTATTTCATTACTCTGTGTGCTGACAATAACAGTGTGCAGGAATCTTAACATTTAGAAAGAAGAAAATAAAAGTCTGGCAGAACTGAACTGAAATCAATTTCTATGAGGGTCAGTGTGGGACTTGGTGTCAGTGGGAAGAGTATTTTCAATTTGATTCTGTAATTTCACACAGAGTATGAGTACACTACCCAACTGACATATTTTGGCTGTGATGTTGATACTGTTTCCTGGCTGTATGTCTTTTAATCTTCAGCTCGTTATCTAAGGATATCGAGCTAAATGTCTTGCTCTCTGACAGCTAAAGATCAGAGACAGTAAGTGAAGGGTTAACTCTGATAATCACCTGTATTGATCCAAGTGTGTTAGAGGAATAACTGCTGGTTCCAGAGCAGCCAACCATGAATGGTTATTGATTCTATCACAAAGGACAGCTGTCTCCTAAACCTGTGGCTCTTTATGTAATGACTGCTACCTTTTTTTGCTCTCCGAAAAGTTCATATCTTACACCTGTCCTCGTCATCTGTGTACTTTTTAAACTCATTAGATCCCAACAGACCTACACCCTAAACCTATTTCCTATTTACTTACACTTGCATTCTCCTCTGGTATCTCATGCTTTATCCTCTCTTTCTTGGCTGCTTTCTCACACTTCTGTGCATTTCTCAAAAACCTTCTTCCCCAAAGCCAGACAGTCGACAAATGTGGAAACGCTCACTAATCAGGCTTATGATGCTATTGGGCTAATACAGCCATGTGCCCTGCTTAGACTGCTGCTGTAAATGATTAGCCTGGCTCAGGCTGAGCTGTATTAGTTGGCCAGCCATCACTGATAGCTCCCGTCTTCCAACTTTGTCACAGTGATAAGGCCTCACTACAGCCCGCCTTAGAAACAATCAACCAATTTTCTCTGGTTTTGTGTCTAGGTGGGAATGGCTGTAAACTGCGCATCTACGCTGCAAAAGGATTGAGAACTGAAGGAGGATGCTCTCCCACGATACCCCCTTCTGATAGGATGCATGTAGAACATAAGCAAGGTGAATATTGTTGCATGTGACTTTGAAACTTCTGACAGTCCAAATTAAAATCATAAATCATCAACAAGCATATTTTTATACTTCACATCAATTTTTGTTGTTGTGTGCAGCTACAGTGATAGTGTACTGGACTCTTGGGACTTTCAAATGTGGGTAGTATTGGGCCTAAACAACTCCTCTATATTGACTGCTACCTGATCTAACGCGCTATAGCTTCTGTGTACAAAGAGTATTAGCTTTAAACAAAACGTCATTTAAGAATCGAATCCTGAATCATGTAACTTTTACTGATCAAAATGTCAAGATAAGTAAAGGTTGAACAATTGCAGGTTTTTGTTTGAGTGTTTCTATGTGTTGTTTTTGGTCACTTATGTACCCTGCAGTACCCCTAATGGCCTTTTGCTGAAGTGGAGAGCTTTTATTTTGAGCGGTTACACACCAATGTCACACCGCTTATGTCCACTCATCACCTCTGAAGCACATACACCAAACACACATGCTAGTAAACATTAAGCAAGGTACGTATTTATTTTTGCACTGGCCACAGAGAGGTTGGGCGTGATATACTGTGTGTGCAAAGGTAAAAACAAAAATCACACAGGGAGGACACACAGGCTTACACAAATAACACACACATAAGCCCACACACCCAACCACACACACACACACATATACACTGTGTCCGCACACAAGATGCAGACAAAGACAGACAAATGAGACCTCAGTGAAATAGCTGGTGGGTTTTCTGCAATGGTCATGATTTCCTTCAGGGCTGTGAAAACAACCTGCATATGGAGTCCATCTCCTCTATGGCTTAGCACTAAGACGAACACACACACACACACATCATCATCAGCATGTGCACACACTGGGAGTAATATTCTTTTCCTTGCACTTATTTTTACTGTAGATCTTTGGTTTCTGACTTGGTAAAGACCAAAGACAGAAAAGAGCAATATATTGTTAGAAAAAACAAAACAAAACAACAACTCTAGGTTGAATGACCTTGATTTGGTTTCTGATTGAATAACCCTAGATAGAGGCCTATACATTACATGTCTATGTGCATGAGAATAGATAGCAGCGGAGATATTTCGACAGAGTAGGAAATTCAATAGGGCTGGGTTTGTGTTTATTTTCATCAGAGCGGTGGTCTATTGAGCTACCACAGCTCTGCTAACAGGTTATCAACTCAGGGCAATGTGTGTATGTCTGTGGCACTGCGTATATATTCATTAACATCCTTATCGCAAAGCAGGCACACAGCCACTCTGCCCAGCTACATTATGTCTCTCTCTTTCTCTTTGCGCTGACTTGATCAGGGTGTGGAAATATTGACCAGTTGCCAGGGGAAAGGAGCTATTGATTGTGACTTATCCAGTTGTTTAAATTTGAACCCTGGGTTTAACCTCCATCGATCGACTTACACACCTCACGGTCTGCAAGGTGTTCAACCCTGCTTTCTACTTATGGGGCTAAATGACTGTGCAGCTGTGTATGTGTGTGTGTGTGTGTGTGTGTGTGTGTGTGTGTGTGTGTGTGTGTTTGTGTGAGTGAATGTTGGAGTGTGTGGACCAGAGCATGGCCTGCTCAGCGTAGTTTTCCTCTCAAGGAACATGGTCTGTAAAATTAAGATTTTCTAAAGAAAAGCAAAGGAACAATTGGGTTTTGTTATGTTTTGTTCTGTTAGTTTATCCATGTTACACAAAAAAGTGTGTGCATTGCAGTGTTCAATTTTGCCTTCCACTCAAGGAGGACATGAAAATTCTTTTTAAAAAATCACTACCCAAACCAGATCTACAGTTTTCTTTTGAGTCCTCTTCAGTCTGTCACTGCCATGACAACTTTGCAAGGTCTTGGAGGTCCCTTGATTTAATGTGAATATTCTCCCAGCCTATCTAATAATTGGCTTAATAACATGCTTTCTATTCAGTGACCAATACTCACTAACTTTACCTTGACACTCTCAAGATCTCACCCTCATACATTACACACACATGTGCAAGCCACACACTGTCACAGGGAGGCTGATACAATGAAGTTGAGTTTATTTTTTTGTTTTCAGTCCAAAAGAGGAAGGTTACATTTTAGGCACTTTTCTTCCACTTTTTGTTAAACTGTCAAAAATCCATTTAAAGCCTTTAATATTTCTGCTCCAGTCAGTTTTGTATTTCTCTCCATTTCACTGTGCCACGGCCCTCACACTTGCACCCCAACCTTAGTTGGTTCAAATAAGCAATTATTATGTGTGAATGCAAGTGTAGGTTCACATTGGTCTGGCACTCCATATCAAACTTTTCAAAGGAAGTTAGAAAACAGGAATAAAAATAGCTTTTGTTTGGATGAAACCTTTAGTGTTTTTGTGTGTGCTTTTGTACTGTCATCTGTGTAGCTGTCTTCCTCTTACCCCCTCCCCATTTTAAGGGTTGTAATGAGTCATCAGGGGAAGCTGATGTGAATTATTAATATTCAATCATGATGCTGTTCATGAATTAACTGTAGCTGGAGCAGGGGGAGTGGACAGGAGACGGAGCAAAGCCAGTAGACAGAGAAAGAGACACGTGTACACAGAATGCATACAAAATTCTTGAACTCATAACAGTGAAAATGAACTCAGATCATTTTGAGTATTAGTGAATTGTTATGTTTACCACTTCTTTGATTCACATACACATTATTGTACGTTTCATAGCAGTAGATAAAAAAAGATTTTCAGGCTTGGAATTCTCAGTCCATGCTCGCACAGTACACAGCTATACGAAATGTTAACAGCTTAACATTGTGTATATTTAAATATATATCCTGTATAATAAAAATGCAGATAGTTACAGCTATACTTAATAAATATCCACAGTTAAGTAGTGGAGCATCTGTGGATATTGAGACACACTTTGTCAAATCTGTGAGTCTTACAAAAATGTAAAATAAACTATTATAGATAAAAGCTAAATTATCAAATTCTATATGTCAGTTGTTGAAATTTCCTGATGCAAATAAAACAAAGACTTAAATAAACTTGTCAAAGATATTGATGTGGAGATCAGTCTTAAAATACTGATACACTACTTCAAATTCAAATATTTCCTCTTATAGGATTGATTCTCATATTTAAAAATCAATATCTAAACTTGAGGTAAATATGTGTGTTACTGGATCATCAACAGGGGACACAGTAGAACGTAACTAGTGGTCAACTGCGATAGTGGGTTTTTCATGGGGCACAGTGTTGACATTATTCTAGTAACACATACACCATGATAACGTTATGAAGTGACAGTAAGAGATGGAGGAGGAGAAAGGTGTGTCCTTTTGTAAAGAATCCTTCGGCAGAGAGTGTGTTGCTAAAGTCAGGGATAAATATTTGGCTATGCTTAAGTGTGTGTTTTCATGTACAAATGATGGGGCTTCCCTGCATTCTTAATATACAAAATGCCATTTTATTTAAATTAATATATATATATATTTATATATATATATATATATATATGAACATGCCTAACAAATAATTCGATGTGGTTATCATAATGTAGGTTATTGTTACGAAAATAAAATTGCAATAAAAAGCTATCTAAAGATCAGGGCTGCAAACGTTTAGTTTTTACAAAAAATGCAACAAGTGTGTCAGCAATTGTTGTTAATAAAGCTGGTCTGTTGTTCTGGACAACTGTTCTACCAACTGAGCTACAGCCATCACTTGTGTGTGTGTGTGAGGTGGGGTGGTATAGTTGTAATATATAGTAGTAATAAATATAGTAATAAATATATATAGGGTGTTATAGTTCTAAAATATAATAACTATAATATTTTGTTATAGTTAGAGACAGCACCTAAAATAGGTCAGTGAGCTCATCAGATATTGTGTATACTAGAGGAAATAGGACTAAGACAGATAGGACAGCAGCCAGAACTTACTTGGCATAGAGACAAGCTTTCACCAGTCTGAATGCATATCTGCAGTATTTCGAAAACACCTCTTGTTAGATTGAAGGGTTAGTGCCCAGACATCAAACTTTATTGACATAAAAGCAGTGGTTCGGTGCAGCTCACGCAGTGTGTCATCTTTTATTCTCAATAACTAGTTTGGCATGGTGTGACCCCTGGTTAGGGTTAATGTTATTCACACTCTAATCCAGTATGTGTGTATGTATGTGTCTGATAGGAGGCTTGTGGTCCATATCAACAGTCAGTGAGGTTCAGTTTTGATGTGCTTCTGTGTTTTGCTGTCACAATGGAGCTAGATTGAGTTTGCAGGTTATAGGTTATCAGATGCTTGCAGATACGACACACACATACACTCACTCACACACACACACACACACACACACATACACACACACTTTGAGTACACATGCATACGCACCCCTATTTGTTTTTTTAAACCTGAACAGGCTTGACACTTCTATTTGTGCGAGTAGACTCAGCCTCTCCTGTTTTATCTCTCAGTGCCTTGATATTTATGTGCACATTTGTACAGTTTGACAAAAATGGCAGGATCATTGTCTGTAATCATAGAGTAGACATATGGGTCTGGGTTAATAGGTTTCATTTATTATCATTTTCCTCTCCAAAAATAAAATTGAAAAAAAAATCACCATATAAATAGTTTATGACTTAATTTCATCTTATTACATATAAGAATATGCAAGAAATAAATGCCAAACAAATCTATATTTTACCAGCTTTTAAAAAACTGACCAAGCCAACACAACCCCTCGCAACACCTCAAACTCTGATATAGCACTAAATTGCTTATATGAAGCACTAAACTGAGACAACTATACTTTTCTACATTACATCCACATTCACACTTATTCAGTCTAGTAGTCAAACGCAAATGGTAGTTAATAGTTGATCTGTGTGAAAAAGTTCTAGTTTTCTGTTGCATCATGTTATACCACTGACAGTGTTTGACTTATATGAGAACTTTTGAAACTTTTCAATCTTGACTAGAATTTAAAATGTTCAGTGGGTTGGAACAAATCTTGGCTGCTCAAGATGAATTTGTGATGGACCCACTAAAAGGCTGCAGAGCTGAAGAGGTTGCTGTATTTTATAAGAGAGGTCCCGTCTTGGCAGAGATGCAGCACCCAGTGGTTTGCTGTGCCTGGCACTTTCCACCTGACCTGGGCAGGAATCAAACCCACAACTTACAGAGCTCTTAGCCTGCTTTTTAGCCCTGCCAGCTACTGCCAGCCTGTGGCAGTAGGAACCTCTGAAAGGGCCCGACCCACATTGACAAATAGGCCATTCCAGTGGTTTTGTCAGTTCAGTAAACCCTGTGTAAACCCTGCTACTTCACAATTAATGCAGGTGGCACTGTCAATTTGTAGAATATGGGAGTTTTTTCCACCTTGCTTTGGTTTCAGTTTATTTCAGTACATCAAAATCACTTACCAAAGACTTGGAACTTGCTCAGCATAGGTAATACATCATAATGAAACACACGTCTGTACTATTTTTGAGTCACTTAGGAATTTAGTTTTTATGCTGTTAAGCATCATCTGTCAATTCTTCCTGGTGGTGCATTCACATCCTGAAGTGAATCAGCTCATTTAGCTGCTACATAGCGTCACATTTATAAGCTGTACACTCTAAAAAGTAGTTCAGAGTTTGTTTTTTGTTTTTTTGTTTTGTTCAGGCTTGCAACAGTAGATCATTGTCCCCATGTTGATATGGCACCGTTTTTATGCCGGATGCCCTTCCTGATGCAACCCTCCCCAATTTCTACCGGGGTGTGCGTAGTGCCGGCTTGGACTGGCACTCCACAGCTGGGGGGGGAATGGGTTATGAAGGGTTCAGTGTCTTGCCCAGAGAAACTTCGACATATAGTACATATAGATCGAACCACCGACCCTGTGGTCCGTGGACGACTGCCTATGACTGCCTTCAACTGAGCTACAGTTTCATTAATTTTTTTGCTGTTGAGCCAAAACATTATTTATTAGAGTGTAAGATAATGGTTTTAGCAATTTTAGCTACATGATAGCACATTTATTGCATCTTTATAACTAGACATAGATTTCTCTATGTCTAGTTATCAAGGTATAATAAATTAAAAAATATTTTGGTAGGCATGTCTTTTGGAAGGAAAAGAAATTCATTCTAATTTCGGTCATTTTTAGACAAAGGCTGAAATGTAAAATGTCTGCCACTAAAGTTATGGTGTAAGTGGATGGCAAAATTAGCACAATGGTCTTTTAAGGTTGTATTTAAGAACTACATACAAACAAAACCAAACAATAAAAACCAATAATGAAAAATAAAAGCAAACAAATTGCCTAATATTACACTAAACTAAAATACTAACCCTATATTAATAAGTTAGAAAATATCACTGTAAGAACAATTGAAAAGAACAGTGAACACAGTCACAAACTCTGGTACTCCCTTCTGTTTATTGCATACTCCTCTCTCTCTCTCTCTCTCTCTCTCTCTCTCTCTTGCTAGCTAGTTTTCCAACCCAATGTTTTACAAATTGGATCTGAAATTCCAACACGTCTGTCAACTAGTGCTATTTAAATATTCTCAAGAGGATGTAACAAGGGCACATAATTAGAAAGAGCACCATAAGCCCTCCTCTACCTCTGGTACGCCAGGGCATTTCATAGCTTTCCATCTAATATGGCATTTATGTTTTTTTCATGAATTAATTTGTCTGTTGTGACATTATTTTTGTGCTTTATTTATTATTGGCTCTTTTGGAGAGGCAGAGGAATGTATCACTGGCTGCCAGAAATATACTAATGTTGCTGCTGGAAATAATAGAAGAATGTAGTTTTTTTGTTGAAATATCTGTTTTCATCATCCTCTGTTTATGGATTCACTGCTGTTTCAGCCAAGTGAAAAAGCAATTTTGACATATTTGACTACTTTACCATTTCATGGGAAATATTAGAATTTGAATTTGATGGCAGCAACACATGTCAAAAAAGTTGGAACAGGGTGATTTTTACCATTGTGAAACATTCCGTCTTCTTTTAACAACTATCTGTAAACATCTGAGAAGAGAGGGGACTAGTTCCTGAAACTTTAGGAGATTAATGTTTTCCCACTCTTATCTGATGAAGAATTCTAGCTGCTTAACAGTCCTGGGTCTTTGTTACCAATTTTTTTGCTTTATGATGCACATGATGTTCAATATTTTCTATTGGTGAAAGGTCTGGACTGCAGGCAGGCCAGTTCAGCACCCAGACTCTTCTCCTGTGAAGCCATGCTGTTTTGATGGATGCAGCATGTGGTTTAGCATTGTCTTGCTGAAATATGCAAGGTTTTCCCTAAAAGAGACGTTGTCTGGGTGCCTTTCTGGATCGAGTTAATATGGCTTCTTCTTTGCATGATACAGCTTTAACTGACATTTGTGGATTGCACAGCGAACTGTGGTCACAGACAGTGATTTCTGGAAGTGTTACTGAGCTTGTGCAGTGATGAGAATCACGCCTGTTTTTAATGCAGTGCCGCCTGAGGGCCTGAAGATCAGACCCATCCACTTTGGATCTTCAGCCTTGTCCCTTGGGCACAGAGCACTCCTTCTCTTGATCTTTTGATGATATTATATACTGTAGACGGTGGGATCTTCAAAGTCTTCACAATTTTACATTGAACATTTTTCTGAAATTGTCTCACAATTCTCAAATGCAGTTTGTCACAGATTGGTGAACATCTTTACATCCGAGAGGCTCTGCCTCTCTGAAATGCTTCTTTTATGTTAATGACCTGTTGCCAATTAACCTAATTAGTTGTCGAATGTTCCTCCATTTGTTTTTGTTGCAATTACTTTTCCAGCCTTTTGTTGCCCCTCTTCCAACTTTTTTGAGATGTTTTGCGACCATCAAATTCAAAATTAGCTAATATTTTCCACGCAATGGTAAAATTTCTTAGTTTCAAAAACTGATATGTTGTTTATGTTCTATTGTGAATAAAATATTGGTTGATAAGTCTCTTTTACAGTAGATGATTTTAGATGTGCGATCTAGTATACAGTCATTATGATAAATAATATGTGTATGTACATGAATTGGTGGCAAACCTCTAGTGATGTAGTATGAGGTGGACCCAAAGTGAAAGAAAGATAAGAGCATTTGAGGTTGTATGTGGCGGTTTATTGATAAGAAGAGTACAGGTGGGAACAGGAGGGAGAGCAGCACAGGAGTGGAGAAGCAGCAGTCCTGGTGCAGAAGGAGCAGTGGAGCGGTGATTAGCCAGGGAGAGACGAACAGAAGCTGGGAGCAAGAGAGTTGAGTGGAGTATAGCAGGGCAGCCGGAGGTTCTGCAATGGGGGACAAAAGGTAAGAAACAAGTTTTGTTCTAACAGTTTGGGTTAAAAGGCTAAAGTTCTCTGCTACCATGCAGTTACTGAGTCAATCTGGCAACTTGTGGGAGAGCAGGAGACCAGGAGACCAGTATATAAACAGCTGTCATCAGGGAAGGTGATTGGATTCAGGTGTGGCCACCACTGCCACTCCCGGTTATCTTAAACACACACAAACACACGCACAAACACAGACAGAGACAAACAAGAGAAAAGGAAGAGACAGCGGTGGAGGAGAGGGTGCTGTGACAATATGAGAGAGTAAGTATGTTTGTTAGTGGGTGAGAAAGGCCAGAGGTGGAAAGGTGGACTGCAGTATTCAGGACACATTAAATAAGGGTTTTATTCAGTTTGCTCCAGATGTTGAGTCTATGTGTTTTATTTTTACATTCTTGGCCTCTGGCCTGTATATATTTTGGATTGGGCAGGGAGTATATAATATCAGTGGAAAATGCTGCGGTCTGGTACCTTTTAAATAACATTTCCTCCTTTTTCTACTGCTGTCCTGTTTTTCTTTCCATGTTGTCTTTTATTCGGGAATGAGCTTTGAGAGGTGATGTTTAAAAAAGCGCTGAAATGAGACGAGCTGTGGGGTTCAGAAATCACTGGAGACCTCTTCACAGACAGACACATAACACACACGAACCATACATACTGTACTGGTGGTGCTGGTACTACATTCAGGGAGTGGGTAAAGAAGAAGAGGAAGAGGTTTTAAAATAAAGCAGGTCAGGCGGGCAGTCCTGTGTCTTGGGGCAGCCCTGCTTGGGCTGTGGGTAATGGGAAATGTAGTCATACTAATATTTGGCTCCCTCTCCTTGGTCAGTAGAAGGAATTATACCAAAGGTGCTCAGGGACCCACAGTTTGGACTTTCTTCCCTTTCTGATTTATTTCAGAACAAATCTGGGTTGAAGTGGGCTAAAATCTGCTCTTGAGCAGTTAATGAAGTTGTAAAGCTGGGGTAGGCTCCAGGGAAATATAACCACAGGACTTAAAAAGTTTCTCTGTCGGCATGCGTGTCTTTCTCTCTGTCCGGTGTTGGGCCCACTACTGTTTGAAAAGCCATAGTTCCAAGCGAGAAAAAAGCATTAGAGTGCTCACAGTTACACTCATGGTGGGTCCTGTCATCACTGATTATGTGTGTATACTGTACAACATGTACTGTATGTGTGAACATTTGTTTAGCATGATTTGTCAGTATGTGATAGAGAAAGATCTGCTCAGGTTATGTGAGTATCTGTATTCTCAGTATCTGCCATTTTAAAAACCCACAATAGCTTTTTTGCATTCTCAAGTGATTAAAGGCACAAGGTTGGGAGAAGTGTGCCTGCCTGATGGGCTGCCTCTGAGGATACTCTCTCATTCAATGCCCTGCTTTCTTTTCCAAAACTTTTATAAAAGTAAGCACAACTTAGCTATCAGAATTGTCCACTGGTTAAATAATGACCAGGCCCCAAAAGACAAGAGTGTGTTGACAAGAGAAGAAGAACAACTCTCAACTTTCATTGTGGGAAGTGGGGGGGTCAGTAAAGATAGGTAGAAGGGTGTGCAGGGCAGGTTGTGAAGGATGAGGGACCAAAAGAGAAAAAGCATCTGGATTCTCATCTGTTTTGCAGCCAAGTTACATTTGTTTAGTCTAAAAGAGTAGAGTGAAGGCAAGTAGGGTGGGGGTTGCAGAAAAAAATGTAAGGCCGAGAATATAAAAGCAGTTCAAAAACAGAGAGGGAAAGGAGAGCAGGTGTGTATTTACTTCTAAATACACCCTGACTGAATGAATTTGGAGGGTGGTTTTTGACTTACTTTAGCTGTTAAACTGGTCTGTAAGATTCATTGCTGAGATCTACTGTAGCAAGTGGTGTTCACCCCGTGACTTAACTTCATAATGAAGCTCACTGGGGCAAGAGAAAACTATAATAGTTTAAGCTATAAAAATTGGATTCAGGTTGTAGAAAACAAAATTATTTTACTGTTTGAGTGTGTGTGTCTAAGACTGGGTATAACTACACATTTATATATATATGTATTGTTATGTGTACTTGTTTACCTTGCATTAGTTTGCAGTGTTGCTTGCTCATACAGAAATAATGCCACATTTATGCATGATGCTGTCCTCAACATTGGCAATAATGTGACCTTCTCAACTGTTACCATGGATGTTCAAATAATGGATGTTCACATCAAAGACATTCTGAATTCAGCCAGGGATGATCAGGCCCTAGTCTGCCCTCTAGGACATAACCTTTTAATTCCTCTCGACATACACAAAGTATGCAGTGAACAATGGCACTGAAGAGGCAGGTTACGCCTTGGTAAAAAGAAAGTACATCCCCGCCTTAACGCTCTCACCTCTTTCTCTCTCCTCCCCCTTCTCACCAGATTCAGGCCTTAGGGGAGGTTAGCGCCTCTTGACCTCTGCATTCCACCACCCAGCACCACAGAAAGGCCACACACACATCTCAATCCAAACACTTCACAGATGCACGCGCAACACACACACACACACACACACACACACACACACACACACACACACACACACACACACACACACACACACACACACACACACACACACACACACACACACACACACATTCATGGACACAGACACTCGCACATACACAGGCTCAATGTCCCTGCTCATAAACACCCTGCTGCCTTAAAACTAGCAAGCTACTGATCGGCAGACATGTAAAGAAGCAAGGTAGAAAGAAAAAATAAAAGGGCCACACAAAAGGAGGATGAAACTATATTTATCTGTGAGAGAGAGAGAAATGTTTTTGGATCAACAATATGCCACGTTTCCCAATGAAATAAAGCTGTGAAGAAAAAGAGAGAAAAGGAACGAGAGCGAGAGGAACATGCGTCTGACATACAGGCCAATGTTTTCACCTTTCATTCTCTGTGTTGTAGAATGTATAGTTAGCGCTTTGTTCAGCTGGAATTTGGTTATGTGCTCCATGAGCATTCCCCAGCACTTCGCTCACTGATCTCTGACCCCTGAATGCACACACACAAACACATACAGACATCAATATGTGGGGACTTCTAGGATATACAGTACACAACATTATACACAGTTAGACAAGATATTTTGCTGGGAAATAAAGCTTAAATTCCGCTTTTTCCAACGTATGATCTACTTCTGTGTATGTACATACATACGCACAGTTTGTTTGTATGTGTTTGGCAGTTGTTTCAGTGTATAAATGCCTGCATGTACACTGCCTTGCAAAAGTATTAATACCTGTTATGATTTTCCAGATTTTGTCATGTTACAACCACAAATGTAAAAGACAAAATGGTGCATAATTGTGAAGTGGAAGGAAAATGATAAGTCGTTTTCCAAATTTTTTCCAAATATATGTCTAAAGGGTGTGGTGTGCATTTATATTCAGCCCCCATGAGTCAAAACCACCTTTTTCTGCAATTACAGCTGCAAGTTTTTAGGATATGTTTCTACCAGCTTTGCACATCTAGAGAATGAAATTGTTGCCCATTCTTCTTTGTACAATAGCTCAAGCTCAGTCAAATTAGATGGAGAGCATCAATTTTTAAGTCTTGCTACAGATTATCAATTCGATTAAGGTCTGGACTTTGGCTTGGTCATTCTAACACATGAATATGCTTTGATCTGAACCATTCCATTGTAGCTCTGACAGTATGTTTATGGTTGTTGTCCTGTTGGAAGGTAAACCTCCTTCCCCATCTCAAATCTTTTGCAGACTCTAACAGGTCTAAGATTGCCCTGCATTTGGCTCCAGCCATCATCCCATCAACTCTGACCAGCTTCCCTGTCCCTGCCGAAGAAAAGCATCCCCACAAGATGAGGCTGCCACCAGAATGTTCAGGGTGATGTGCAGTGTTAGGTTTCAGCCACACATAACGTTTTGCATTTAGGCCAAAAGGTTCAAATTCGTTCTCATCTGACCAGAGCACCCACAACAACAGCTTTCTTCTTGACACTCTTCCATAAAGGCCAGATTTGTGGAGTGGATGACTAATAGTTGTCCTGTGGACAGATTATCCCACCTGAGCTGTGGATCTCTGCAGCTCCTCCAGAGTTACCATGGGCCTCTTGGCTGCTTCTCTGACCAATGCTCTCCTTGCCCAGCCTATCAGTTTAGGTGGACGGCCATGTCTTGGTAGATTTTCGGATGATAGATTGTACAGTGCTCTGCAAGATGTTCAAAGCTTGGAATATTTTTTAAAATAACCTAACACTGCTTTAAACTTCTACACAACCTTAACACTGATCTGTCTGGTGTGTTCCTTGGAATTCATTATAATGTTTGTTCACTAATGTTCTCTAACAAACCTCTGAGGGCTCCACAGAACAGCTGTATTTATATTGAGATTAAATTACATACAGGGGGACTCTATTTGGTAATTAGGTGAATTCTGAGGGGAATTGGGGGACTTTCAAATATTTATTTGTAAAAACCTTTGAAATCCATTTATCATTTTACTTTCAGCTCACAATTACGTGCCCCTTTGTGTTTGTCTATCACATAAAATCCCAATAAAATAAATTTATGTTTGTAGTTGTAACATGACAAATTTTGGAAAAACGTCAAGGGGCATGAAAACTTTTGCAAGGCATTGTATGTGTATTAGCCCATGTATCCAAGTAAACTAGAGTTAATGTACTGTATAGCTTGACAGTTACCAGCAAGAATTCATAGATAATTGCTGCCTCAGACCTAATGAACAGAGTAAAGTGTGTGTTTTTGTGTTTTCATGATGTCAATCTATATGGCAGCGTGACCTCTGACACAATATCTTGTCTGTGACCTCATCAAAGAGAGATGAGAAAACAAGCATCTCTGTTGAGAACAGCAGCCATTCATCACTCCATCTTTGTCTCCTTTTAGAGCCTTCAGTTTGTCGTAAGGAGAAATCAATACCTTAAAAGGATAGAGACACAAAGATTCAGACACAAAGAGCACAGCCTCTAACATACACATACACACACTGCCATATGAAATACAAAGAGAGAAATCTGTGTGCAGCACTACTTTATGAGTTTGCTGTGAGGCCGTAGCCATTGTTTGTACCCAAAGCACTTGACCTTGTGAAAAAAGGAATGGAATAATTTTGCAGTGCTGCAACTGAAAACTGTTTGACTTAAAGTGCTTGTATAATTTTTTCTTGAAATGATCAAACTTAAACAGAACGTAAAATTACTACAAATTTCCTATGTAATTACACTATATTAGCCAACTTTAGCTCTACATTTTGCACTGCACCTAAGCTACTGTGTCATCTTCTAAAGGGTGATTATGCCTAAGAGATCAGGATTCTACAGTATTATAGTAATTGTAAAAGTGTGGGTAATATACAATTAAAGTGCATTTTCCAACAGCCCGCAAGTGACAGTCTTTAGTGGTGACTGTTAAACTGTTCTTCTGACCAATTTATTCTATCATTGGCCACCCAATATATTTGGGCCTAATTTTCGATTTTTTTTTTTTTTGGCTTATCCCATGAGTTCAGGGTCGCAATAGCAAATCCTTGTTCTGCATGTTGATATGGCACTGTTTTTTGTTTGTTTTTTTTACACCGAATACCCTTCCTGACGCAATGTTTCCCAATTCCTACCGGACTTGGGACCGGCACTGCACAGCTGAGGATGGGGGTGGGCTGTTGGGGGTTCAGCATCTTGCCCAGAGACACTTCGAAATGTGATGGGGAAGAGCCGGGTGCGAACCTCCGACCCTATGGTCAGTAGTCAGCCACTGTACCAACTGAGGCACTGCCTCCTAGTATTAGAAAACAAATTGACAAACAAGCTTTGAATGTTGTGGTGGTTTAAACCAACTTCTTTTTGGTTCTCCTTGAAAATATTAGGACAACCTAATATTACTTTTTAGGTTGCATTGAATCCTGGTTAGGATTCAATGCAGTGCCTGTCTGTGGCTGTTATTTCTAGAGTGCTTGCTGTTACTGAATTAAGTTATGCGGTTGGCAGTGTTTGTATCCCTCCACACCAGTGACAGAACACCATAAGTGAATTTTAAATTTGGAAAATTTTGTAAACTTATCTACTTGTACTCAAGCATAAGTAACTTTGGTGGTTGAAGGTCAAAGCGTCACTGTGCCCTTAGTTTAGTCACATCCGTTCTTGCATTCTTTTGAACAAAGTATTTCAGGATTTTTTTTAAATTTGATGCAACTGTCAACCTGGACAGTAAATAAAATTTGGAGGTCAAGGTCATTGTGACATAGGGCTGGATGATTTATCAACTCAAAATGATTAGTTCCAATTTTGCTTTTTGAACAATGTGAATAATGTCTAGATAAACAAATCAAGACTAGTAATCTGTCTCCTTTTATTCAAAAACCAGCACCACAAGTTCTCCGGCTTTGCATTGATGGAAAGTAAGACTGTAGGCATTTTCCAATAAAGAGTAAAGAACTCCAGAAACATTCAGACTTGATAGGTTCTGGACAGTAGTATGCCTACATATAAAATTTAAACTACTTCTAGCAATTTTCAAATATGCAAGTAAAATTAATAAATTTTCAAACAAACAAACAGTTCAACTGGACGGTTAAGATGGACGGTTTTTGTCTTCCAAGGTGAATAATAACATATATGAAAATGCTGAGACAATAAAGCTAGTTAAAACTATCCTACATCAGATAAGTCTATTCTATGCTGGCATGATGGCAAACATTATGCAGTAAGATCCTATATTATAGTTATTTAATCCGTACCTGGTTAGATGTGAACTTTTACTTGGGATGTTACTTGGGTTTTGCAGAACACAAGTTCAGAGAAGGACACACATTGAGAAATTGCTTGTGTCTCTATAAAAGCCAGTCTTGAATTCATGTAGAGAAAAACAAAATAATCCAGAACAATGAAAAATTTAAAGGAAGTTACATTTTTTTGGCCAAGCTCTACTGTGACTTCATGTTCTTCCCATTCTTGTGAATGTGATTTCACTTGAGCGACTTAAGAAATGTCTTTCAATTTGGCACAAGCATCCGCCCCGACTCAAGGATAACCCAGTTAGATACATAAAAAGTCAAAGTCACTGTGACTTCACCTTTGTTCGTCAACACTGTAGCTCAGAAAATCCTGTAGGGAATTTCATCTGGCACAAACATACACTTGGACTAATGAATTAACTCATAAGAATATGAGTCTTGATAGATGTGTATAAAAACTGCAACATAAGTGGTTTGCGAAGACATACAACATAGTTCTATTTGTTAACATTTTAAATGCTTAAATGTTAAACCTGGATAAACAATGTTATAAATTAAAACATGAATTTGAAGATGTGGTGTTTTATTGAGTCACAAAAGGTCAAAGAGTGCACAATTTACCCTCCTACCAACCCTCTCTACACTTCATACAACTTGCAAACAAAAAGACAGTGAAAAGTTGGTGGTCTTTGTGTTCACTTGGTGTTAAGGTGTGGCTTACCGTAGGTGTGACAGATGATTTCTATATCCTTTTAAGATTTTGAAGTGCTGTGCAGTGTTTGCTTACACAATGTTTAGTTTCTACTATGTGCTTATAAATACAGTTGATCTACAATGTGATTGAATATTTTCATTCACTGGTAAATGCTGGTATACTGACCATTTCACTGCGTATCATCATATCAATGTGCAAACTTGGGAAGTGTACATGTATAATCTGTATGTAAATGTAAATCACTGTTTTCAACAGCGGTGTGATATCCACAGGGTTTGAGAGTAGAACTTTGTCCACCTTACATAAAGCTCATTTGGCCTCCTCAGTATTCAGTGTGAATAACAGTGAACAGCTGGATTAGCACCATGCTTGACAAAGTTTTGTGTCTGTTTAGTGTCCATGTCTAATTTTCTAATACACAGTGAAAACAGTCTGATTCATACCATTACTGATGCATGGTTGTTTGAATGCCAGGTTGTAGGCTGTATGGTTTCTTATCTTACATTGTCATGGGCACCACCTAAACTATGGCTTGTATGTCTTGCAAGCACTGGTGTTTAATGGATTATTTACCAAGCCTAGTTCTATATTAAGTAAATTCTTTGAGTTAAGCCTAACCTACCATTGTTAACGATGTTAACGATGTGGAATTTAGGATCAGTTGGAAAATTGCAGCAGTTTTATCGTATCAATTGTTATCGAGATAGTTTGACTTTAAACCCAGTCAGTACAGGTACCACTGTATGCATATTTGTGTGAAGAGGGGAAATTTTGACAGCTTTTATATGACAGCTAATCCATATTTCAATGCCTCATCCTACGAAAAAAGAAAATCAAGAAAACAGACACAAGCATTCTGTCTTCACACTGAAAACCTGCAAATAATAGTTGACATTGATAAATCCTTTAAATGAATTGGTCCTCAAACAGAAAAAATTTTGAAGGGCCCAATGCCTAATAGCTTCTACTTTTTTGTACTTTTTTTGCAAAAGGAAATTATTCATCTCAACGTTTTTGAGAGTATTTTTTTCTACATCTCATCTCTCCAAAGATATGATTTCATTTTTAATAGTTTAAAATGCAAAATCAAATGGATGAATGTTAGAAAATGCCTTATTGTTCACTTAAAAAGCTGCTACAATTATACTGAGTCTGTAACAACAAGGTGATGTTCCAACCAACCTGAGTCATACCCACGTAAGCCTCTGTGTCTAGAGTCCATGCCTCAGTGCCCATGAATAGACTTTAGACCTTTAGAGTTTAAGAGGAAAAAGAAAAATTGGAATGCAGGTTGCTTTGTGTCTGTATGCATGTGTGAGTTGTGTTTAAGTGCTTGTGTGACGTGGTCTGAACAGAATTACTGTATTGCCCAAAGGATAATAATATAATTTAGTTAGTTTTTGATTGGTCCTCTTCAAAGGTATTGTAATGGTACGGATAATTAAGGGTTTATTGGGTTAAGATCAAAATATGGACATCAAATGAAAGTTCAGAAGTTCAACTTTCCTTTGATGGTATTTACACCTTCATATGTTAAACAATATAGAAGACAAAAGCTTTGGTATCAGATTACCCACATTTTATCTGTTCCAGAAGTATTTTTAAAATAAATAAAATGTAATATTTGGTTGCAAATGCTTTGTGTGCAGTAGCTACATCAAACCTGTGACTCACTGACATCACTAAATCGTCGGCTTCATTATTTGATGACTTTCCTGGCTTTTACTGCAGCCTCCTTCCATTGTTGTTTGTTTAGGAGGCGTTTCATTCCTCTGCAGCAGGTGAAATAACTCTGCAAATGGTTTAAGGTGTGGAGATTGTCTGATAAAGTCCTTTGCTGACTTGGCAACATGTTTTTGATCACTGTCTTGTTGGGTGATGAAACTCCTATCAGTTGTATTTGATGACATGACACTACCCCCACCGCGCTTCAAAGACAAACCTGTTTGGTTTAGATCAACCCAAATCTTCCTCCTCAATTTGGCCAAATTAAGTAATTTGGTAAAAGTTAATCTGGGTTTCTGCAGTCGATTAAACTTTTGTAAAGTCTTCTTCAAATGAATGATGGTCGTACCTTCGTCTGTGCTCTGTTGATGATGTTACTGACTGACTGACCGGTTTTTCTTTACAGCTCTTACAATGCTTCGGTCATCAGCTGTTGCCCTTTTTCTGTGTTTGTTGCTCAGTGGTTTCTTTCTTTTTCAGGACATTTCAAATTGTTTTATTGGCTATGCCCAGTGTTTGTGCAAAGCCTTTGATTGTTTTTTCTTTGAACAGAATTGCTAGATTTCTTTCTATATATATATAGACATGCCAATGGTTTTCATGTTGATTTCTTTGATTTATGTTGATTTATCATTCACACATTCCTTGTTTGAAAATCAATCTCCTAGGACACACCTGGGTAACAAGACACATCTGTCACTCACATGCCCTAGTACCTTTGGAACAGATAAAATGTAGGTGAGCCTCAGATCTAGAAGGTTGCGGGTTCCAGCCTTTCTGTTTGGAGTTTGCATGTTCTCCCTATGCATTCATGAGTTTTCACTGGTTACTCCAATTTGCTTTGCTTTGCCTCTCTGTGAGAAACCGGTGGTCTGTCCAAGGTTTAACCTTGCTTCTTGCCCCATGACACCTGGGATAGACTCCAGCCCCCCATGATCCTAACAGGACAAGAGATTACAGATAATGGATGGATGGATGGAAAATGATAATGATGATGACCTGATACTAAGGGTTTTATCTTCAACATTGTTCAAGTTTATTATCTGAGTAACTTGATGATTTTATAAACAGTTTGCAAATATGTATTTATTTCCACTTATTTGTTTATTCGAGTGCTGGTGAAATATGACTTGGATTACATGATTACATGATTTGTCTTTTACTTGTAGAGACTACTAATAACTTAATTTATCTAATTCTCTTCTGGCTGAATAGTGACATTTACTGGAGAGAAAAAACTACTAACAATCTCACCAGACATTGCCGGACTTTTAAGTGCCAACATTTTTCTTACAAGAATAAAAGACACTCAGTACAGTTAAGCAGTCTTAGAGTAGAGGCAAGCATGTGTACTCCACTGCAATGTCTGCAGACATTATGGTGCATGCTATTGTCCACTAGGGGCCACATAATTCTTACATTTTTATTTTGTCACTTATACTTTTAACTTTTCTTATCCATTAATGGCAAAAAAATTAGTTTCAAAGGCTTTTAAACAGAATACAGTAGCATAATAGTTGTGACATTATTTGAACTTGGCATAAATTTGGCAATGTTTTGCATTGACATTGAATAAGGATATCATTCATAGATTGGTTTAATATTTAGTGTGTATGTGTGTGTATCTGTTTATGTGTGTGTGAAACTCTGTAATGGATCAGTATGAATGCCTCGTTAGCAACCGCCACTAAAACCCTGTAGGCCCTTTAGAATTTGAGTGCCATTTTAGAGCAGCTTTTGCTGTCGCATGCTAAATACCACTTACACAATACATTTTGCACACACACACACACACGCACACACACACTAGCCTACGCACATACACTCAACAGGCACTAGTGTGTGTGTGTGTGGGTAGCTGGCTGAATTGATGAAACAAAATTCTGCATCCTCTAGGGACCAGAAACACACTACTCTGTTTAGCATCAGAAAGGTTACATTCAGTCTTTTCATCTGAGAGGTGAACTGAGGAATGCCCTCAAGGTGTGGACTGAGGGATAAAGAATGGTTACACAGGTGTGGTGTAGGGTCTACATGGCCACCGGTTCCTACCTTGTGTCTTTCCTGTGTTCTACAGTAAATTTTCCCATCCTCTGTCAAAGAGAGGCAGAGAACAGAGGTTACAACTGTAAACAGTAGGGGATCTTTTTATGTTCTCCGATTCCCCTCTCCTCACGTCTGTCATGTCCCTGTTTTGTTTGGTCTCTCTTCTGTCTCTCCTCTACCCTCCACACCCTCCTCCCCATTTTCTTATCAAACAAAATGGCACTGAAGGGAGCACACACACACAAGCACAGGTAACAAAGTTTCTCCTGGAGTTTTCACAGCCAAATAAAACATAAAACAGCGCTAACACATAGACAGAAGAGAGGATGGTAAGGAGGAGGAGGAGGAGAGAAAAGAGGTTATTTTCTCTGGTTTTTGAGGCTGTGCCGCATGTACTTCTGACAGGTGGGAGGGGAGATGAAGCGTGCATTGTATTCGCTTGCTAATTAGCATCGTTAGCGGGGCCCATCCACTGTGAATGGCAGAGATAGTATTAGTGAGGTTTATGCACAGTGAGTGGTAGAGATAGGGAGAAAAGAGTGTGTTACACGCAAAAGCTGTATATGCTAACGCTACATTAAGTCTGATAAACTTGCAGGTTTTTAATAGGCTCAGCGGGGGAGAGAGGGAGGGAGGGATGGAGGGGAGGGGAGCACAAAGAATTGTAAAGAAGTATACACCAGTCTGCTTCAGGCTTTCCTTTCAGTACTCTGAATATGACCTCTATGGAGCTAATAAAACCACGCTGACACACGCATAAGATAATAAGCCATTGTGTGTGTGTGTGTTTTTTAAAGAGATTCAGGTGTAGTGATTTTGAGATCAGACTTCTCTGCTTTCCCCCTACCCCTTGAGGGTCAGGTTACATGCAAGGTGTGTGTTACAAGCCACTGGCTGTATGAATATTCCTGTTAATGTGGAATTCATATTACACACACACACTTTTGGGCAAAATTACATTTTTGTTACGTCATACATGATGCTGTTGTGTGTTGTGTGTTTTATTTATATTATGTGTGTGTGTGTGCACCAAACCGAACCAGGAGGTCACATAAAACTGTCAGCATTATCCAATCACCTAGTTTTTTCGTACTGCCCTTTACTCCCTCCCTTCATTCTCTTCCACTCTTTCTTTCACTCTCTTCCTTTCAGCCCCTGCAGTGTCAAGAAAAGGCCCTTGAGGCTGTATTGTTCTCTTTTTTTAGGTAATACACACATGAACACATGCACAGCACACACACATGCTGTCCAAAGGACCCCTAAGGGAACACAGGCAGTTGTAGGGAGAGGGTACATACAGTATTGTCAGGGACAGAGTTTTCAAACAGACACATCTCAGTGGAGGCTCTCTGTCCTTTAAATAGATGGAAGGATGTCAGTGAAATGGGAGATGAATTTTAAGTAATGTCTTATGTCACCCACCCTTACGGGTATAAATGCTAAAAAAGAACAACGAAAACACTTAAAACTCTTATAATCAATTTTACAATGGGAACTTTCCCTTTTACAGTATAATATGATGTCAGCAAAACAAGCAGCTCACACACAGTTTTTCCTCAAAGTTTTTCCTTCATTCCATTTTGAGTAAACAATTCATCAGGGTAATCTATATGCGCGATATAATCAACATTTTTTCATAAACCTTGAGATTCTCAGATCAGTTTTGTGTTTTTCTTCTTGCTCTTTCATCAATTATTTTAAGTTTAAATATACTGCTCGGAAAATACTGCTCAGGTGTTGCCATTGACATGTCATTTTTTTCGTATGTCACATAATGTTAGCAAAGTGAGGCCATATGCAGAAAAACAACAACACTGCACCTCAAAACACAGCCCCCTTGCTGAAATGACTGAAGGTTATACATTTGAAAAATGCATACAACAAATACTGGAATTTGCACAGCTAAGACCAAAACAACAGTAACATTCCCAATTTCCTCTGTAATGTTAGAAACATACCCTAAAGACTGTAGCTGAACAGTCATCTTACATTATAAAAGCTTTGGAAACTTTTAAAAGGTTTACTGGTTTTATGAGCATATGAAATGGTGCAATAAACATGGTTAAAACAAAAAACAAGCAAGAACAGACACTTCTAGATAACAAAAAACAAGCACAGTCACAGCTCTGTGGGTCTTCATACTGAATTTCCGCTTGAATTGAAGAAAAAAAAAGCTCAGAGGAACACCTTTAATTAACACCTTTAATTTACATTCACTGTATCTGACAGAACATGACTTTTTCTTTTGTATGAAGCTGCCAGTTTAACCAGTCATCCTTCTAAGATTGTTGAATGGCTAACTTGTTTATATGGTGTATATACCATTAATAGTCTTTTAAAAACTTGAAAAGGCCACATTGAGCTTTGTGTCTGTCCAAGACACTAACTGAGCAAGGCTGCTTCATTAAACCTTCAAGAGGACTGCATCAAGAGGTGGATTTCTTGGAATGTATATATGGGATTACAGTTTACAGGGGCTCTTTGGCTGTGATGAGCGCTTCACTCATTATTCCTAACTTCACTGCATTACAAATCCCTTCAGATAACAACATGTTGCAGGACTCTATCATCCTTAGACAGTAGCAGAAGAGCATTTCATTACACTGTCATCAGTCGTAATCCTCCGACCAGCAGGGCCCTCATGGAGCATCAAACAGATGGCTGGGAAACCATGGAAGAGAGAAGGATGAAGGAGCCAACACGGGGGCGCAGTCCAATGGCATGTGTTTGTAAATAATCTCTCTGTCGTGGTGGTAAATAGCAGTTTATTTAACAAGCATCACATCACATGAATGATTTCACCCTCTACCGCCCCGTCTTTTTTCTGTCCTCCTCTTCATCCTTCTCTCTTTCCCTCCTCTCCTGTGCTCTTGTCTTGGGCTCTGGAGTTACAGCAGAGCATTAATAATAATAACAATGATAAACAGAGAGAGGAGATAACCACAGTAGTGTGTGTATAAGAGGCCCTCGCGCTCAGCCAGCTTACAGCGCTTAGCCCCCATTAAAGATGGGATGCGGAGGGGCGGGTGGGGGACACCAGGAAAATAAGAAGCTGTTATTTTGCATGATATTAACCACATGAAAGCATGCGGCGCTGAGGACAGTAAAAGTCGCTGAAGAAGACAGAGGGAGGGTGCGAGAGGCTCGGTGGAGGAATAATGTAAATAGCTGCTGGCTGAGTTATCAGGGATAGCACTGTCAGACGTGTGCGCATGCATGTGTATGTATGTGTTATCATACTCAACAGTGTCAGACGGCCCATTGTTTGGGAAGTGATGAAAGGCAATTTCCCAGAGTCCCTTGTAGAACCACACGCTCGGCTTAATTTGAGGGCCATTTTCCGTGACAGTGTTGACAGTTTATGCATCTCTCTCCCTCTTCCCCTCTCCTTTTCTATGTCTCTCTTTCTCACTCTCCTCTGTGTAGTCTTGCTTCCTCTGCTCATCCTTCCTGTGTGTGCCTGCACACTTTGTAGTAAAGAGCCTTGTATTCATGTCTGTGTTTATTAGTATCTCACCCCGTGTTTGGCATGTTCCCTTTGAGGAAGCAACAATACCTGATACTCTAATACCTGAAACACACAAACACACACACACACACAGCCCCCCCCCCCCCCCACATACACACACACACACACACGCAGAGCCCTCCACTTCTGATGGAAATGTTTTTCCCTCTGCCCTGTCTTAATCTTGCCCTGACACAGAGCATTGTGAGCTGTGCTGCGTTGCCATCAGAGGAGAGCGTGTCCTCTCATCATCCTGAGAGAGGGCCTATTAGAGGAGCTGAGGATGATGGGAGACAGGGAGGAGAGAGGGAGAAAAGAGAGGAGATCGCAGGTTCAGGGCAGGATAATTGCCACGGAGGCTCCTATTGCCTGCGGAGGAGGTTTTTCTCTACAGTGCCTTTAGTGAGAGAGCAAACAAGAAATTGTGAACAAATACACACAGACACACACAGTATGTAAAGAAACTGCTTAGTGTTCGGTTTGTGTGGTTTAGTGTGATTTACCTATCTTTAAGACTTAAGGCAACATTGTAATCAAAAGGTCAATTTTAGTTTCCTGCCTTCCATTAAAGTAAATGTAAAAGTGTAACCTTTAAAGTACTAAATACATTTTTGCAGTCCTGGAGTCTGAAGTGATTCCTTCGTCAGCAAGATTACAATCATCTTTGTATTGTTTTTATTACTAACACACAAACACGGGAAGTATGCTTGGCCAGGTTTAGGCACAAAAAAGCTTTCTTTATTAAGGACTGCTTATAATTAAGAAAAAACTGTGATCTCCCTTGTTGTCTGATGCCTGTTGTTTTGGTGCCTTTACCTATCCACTCAGAGTTCCCTCTGTCCAGGCTTTGTTGTCCTGTAATATCACCTCTTGCTCACAGAATACTGTAATTACTATGGCCACTAAAGAGCGTTGTCAATTGAACTTATGGTTATTGAATATAAATTTGAACATAATTGAACACATGGTGTCTTCACCCGCTCATGAACTATAGATATGTATTTGGCTTCCAGCTGCTAGTCTACCCCGTAGCACTGGTTTAGGCACAAAAACTGGGGTTCACAGAAAGATTGGGTTAAATCAGTTACTTACTGTTTCTATTTTTAGTCCAACTTGTCCACCATTGCCTCCTAACTATTTGGCATTTTTTGCTGTTTATACACCTGTGGGATCTGACTTTTGTTCTTGTTAAGATTTTTATGTTCGCAAACTCCTTCTGATGCAGTTATTGTGCTGATAAATCCCTTTTATGGGCACTTGCTGATGTGACTGATTGTCGTTCTTCTTTGCAGGACAGCCTCGGCACTAATTTACTGTCTCACGTACAGAACCTCATTATGTGTATTCTAGTTTTATGCTTATGAAAAGGGCACATAGCATCTTGACAGCATAGACATGACATGACATTTTTTCCTTTTTTTTTTTTATTTTTTATTTTTTTTTTGCATCCGGTCCTGTACAAAGATGGCATGAGCCTAAACAGGAGCTGTTGCATTTCTTCTTCTAAGCCTTCAACTCGAGCAGCAACAGAGTGGCTCAGACAAAGATAAAGCCGCGTGGCTATCTGCTTACCATAATCTCTAACCTATAAAAGGAGAAGAAAAGACTCCTGGCCATTCTATTCCTTAACTCTGTTATCGTTCTTCCGAGTTGAGCTCTTCTGCTTTCTTTTCTGCTCCAAGGCTGTTTTATTGTATTGTCATGAGGAACTGTTCGTATTGTATTTATACTTTATTATTATATTTCATTGTATAGAATTCCTCATACTGGTGGTCTGGTGAACAAAGTCAATCAAGTAGGTATGATAAAGACACACATTTTGAGTTTGATGGGGCACTGTCTGCCCTTTTTGTGTGATAAGTCTTTGGTGAAACGTGGATTTAAAAAACTGTATATGCCACAATCTATTCACAAAGTTCATCACAAGTTGCATACAGCAGAATAAAGGCCAAATACCACAATGCACATAAAAAGTAACATAAAGGAGATTTAAAGGCAAGTCTGTGTTGTTTGTAAAGACGGATCTCTCCTCTCCTCTCCTCTCCTCTCCTCTCCTCTCCTCTCCTCTCCTCTCCTCTCCTCTCCTCTCCTCTCCTCTCCTCTCCTCTCCTCTCCTCTCCTCTCTTCTCCATTGTATCTTGCTTCGTCCCTGTTACAAATGGCCCCATGTAGGAAATGAGAGGATTGTTATTTCAAACTTAATAATGTTACACGACTCCATCAAGACAACGCTGCTCTATCAAACTCCCACAATCTCCAGAGATAATTTAATCACCAAATGCCAAACTGCCACGCCACATTTAGGTGTAATTTTCATCCATGCAAAGGTAATTTGTTTCAGTATTATGAATTAATTAAAGCCTAACGAAGATGGAGAAGGCTGTAGAATGTCTAATCAACAGGCCCTTGAAGACTGATTGATTCTCACTCCTCCACACTCTGGCCTGTCTTGCTTTGTCCTCCTTGTTGTCACATCTTCTGTTGTTTTTTTTCTGCCATTGCATTCAATTTATTTTCACAATTACTCTCTTCTTCCTATTTTATGGGAAGTTCAGTTGTTCTATGTTTATGATCTGAACCAATGGGAAGGTCCCATTCGATCCACTAATGTGGTCTCTGACTGATTGACAGTTTCGGTTTCTGCATGCACCCGAATCCCACTTTATTATTTTAATTCTCTTTGCAGCTCGACTAGTTCAAATGCTATATAGTTTTGTTGGTATTCAAGAAGTCCATTATACATTCCTTCTTCCTATAGTTGCCACTGTAAAATGTATCAGGGTGGAGCCATGTGTCACTCAATCATTCTTGCAGCTGCTTGTTCCAGAGGCCTGGGACTTTGTTTTCACATACATATCCAAGCCCCAGGGCACCTGAAAGCGTCCTTTTTACCCCTAAACAGTCACTGGAAGACATACACAAAAAAAGTACACTACATCATAAATCAAAGTTAGAACATGCCACAATCTTATGTAGACAAGTTCTTCTCACGCACACAACACACATGTCAAGTGTTATCTGCCTTTCATATCTGTAGGCCTGTACACTCTGTACAGTTGTTCTGAATAAGACACACATAAAAATGCTCACACCCAGGCACATACAGTAAATACAACAAATTCCTTCTCATCTACCAAAAACAACATGCCTCCTGTGCTTGCTAGTGTAAATATTTATTCTGCTTGTTTGAGATATTCAGGGCATGCTACGTGGCTGAAACAAAGGCTTCCAGGTTTGACGGTGAATAGTCGGTCTAGGCTCACAGTGAATCAATGAAAACTACAAGACTGCTGTTGCAAACACCACAAACCCAATCAGGGATTGTGAAAGTGCTGTTATGACAGGGTGTCTCAACTTTTAGTAAGTCATATACCGAATATGCAAAGTTTCATATACAGTAGACAGGGATAGCTGTAGGTGCATTCCTTTGTGGTACTGTATAGAGAGAGAGAGAGAGAGAGAGAGAGAGAGAGAGAGAGAGAGAAAGAGAGAGAGAGAGAGAGAGAGAGAGAGAGATGAAAGAAAAAAGTGCCAAAAAAAGGGAGAAAGAGGGATAGAACATGATAGACAACAACTGAGGTTGAATTCAGGAGTGGAACCAATGAATGAATCAGGTGGAACAAACATTGTTTAGTGACAGGTACTGGGGTGTGCGTGAATGTTTATTTAGACTCCACTTTTAGAGTGGGCACTATGAGAAATGCAACAGGGACTGTCTGCAGGCCAATGAAACATTATAACCTGGCACGAATAGACATGTCTCTCTATAAAAGGCCATTTCACAAAAATTGCACACACACACACACGCACACACACACACACACACACACAGACATATATATACGTGTAAATAATTATCAGTGTTTTCTAAATCAATTTTCGGTGAGGTGTGTTCTTTAGATGCTTTTAGCACCAAAACAATTTCTTAATAAAAATTGACAGGGTGTTAGCAGACCTCCTTATGGTAATAGATTTCAGAACACCACCATATCACTAAATCAAATCAGGATAGTGACTTTATCGAACATGATTGAATAAACAGCCATAACCAGCTATTTTAGTTCTAATACTTACAATAATAAATTTTGCTAAAACTTCCTAGATATGCATTGTTATTATCAAAGGTTTTTCCTCCATGTTTTGGGCAACATCAATCTGATTTTATGTTGCTTATCCTGTTATTAGATTTCAGGAGTTAGAAACGTTACAGTTTTATATCATACAATAACAACTGCAACTCCTCTAACAGCTAACAGCTCTTGTTACTGTTCTGCCAGCACTGACCTGACAAATACTTGCATTTGTTCTGAAAGCTACCTGTGTCTCACCTTTTCTGTGCTTTTAATGTGACCTTGCAGTTTTATGAAAATGTTTGGCTTCCATTAACAGTAACTACATACTGTTCCGATACTGCTTAATCAAAAGTAAGTAGTTTGCTATAAATGTGGCTGGATTGCAAGCATATTTCCTTTCCTTATACGTAATTCAGCAGTTTAGCATGGGAACAGTGAACCAATGACGCTAAAAACTTTTGGATGTAATTATTGGATGTAAATATTGATCTTTAACAAAATTGTATTTGATTTAATAAAAACCTAGAGGATTTAAAATGGTAATAATGGTAGTGTTAAAATGACCCCAGCAGCTCCTGCTGTTAATCATACTGTGATGACGCAAAGCAGATGACCAATTACAAATCTTGGAAAAAGGGTCTTCCACTGCTTTTTCACAGCCATTTTCCTTTTCCATTCTCTCTATCATGTGTGGCGACAGGGGTCTATATGCCACATGTGGACACACATACACATGCACACACGCACACATAAACATAGTACACCTCAATTCTCTTTATTAATCTGCAGGGCGTTAATTGAAACCCCTCTGAGCCTGAGCTGTACCTGCATTCCCTCCCTCATTATCAGTCAAGGTGCCTTTGGGGGAAAGCAGAGAGGGGGATGGTGGCAGAAGGAGAGGACTTCAGAGTCTCCTGTGACAGACAAGTTGTACATCAGCATGTGTCAATTAAACTTGTACGTTCATTTCCCCGATCAGTGAAAAGATTATGCCTTGAGAAAAACATCCACATTTGTAAAGCTTATCTCTGCCAGGACTGGTAGTTTTGACCTCTCTGTCCCATCAGCTTCTCAGTCGAACCTACATGTGAGCAGGTGAATAAGGTGCATGAAAACTCTTGAACTACACAATTATATGGAATTGTACTCATCTCAGCTCTTCTTAACCCTTCATTGACCGCAAATGCTTTTGCTACTACTACTCACTGCTAGGTCATTAATCAAACATCAGAATCAACATTTTTAAAGATAGTTTCAGTTTTGTTGTGGACTCAGCAGTGAAAACAGGTATGGTTATTTCAGAATTTAGACTTTTTATTTCTCTCTTTTATAAAGTTGTCAAAACAGCTGTTGTTAAACAAGGCCTCGTGACGAGTGACACAGTCACTGTTTCTCAAATTGTGCTACTTTTTATCTGGATTTTGGTTTAGTGTTTTTGTTCTCCATTATCACTTTGCTAGGTTTCAACACGTTGAAGTTAATAACGATTTAAACATAAAATTGTTGTAACACTCAAAACACAGAAAAGACTGCTGTAGCAGTGACAAAAAGATGACTAGATGACTGAAAAGAAATAAAAAGGGAATGTAGAGCTCATAAAGCTTCCAAGTAAAATAATATTATAAGGACAAGTTTAATTAGACATACTGTACAGCATGAGCGAGCTAATAGATGTTTAATTATTCATCATATTTAAGAAGGAGTGCAGTTGATCAGCAGACCTGCAGGTTAGTATTTCCGCTTAGTTTTCATCTATGGTAGAACATTTTATGATGGACATGTTTCCCTTTTCACACAGCCAAGCATCTTTTTAGACTTTTGTCATTAGCTATGGACTTTAAAACTAGGTTAGGGTTCACTTTACACAGACATCACTAGCTGTGGAAGTGCATTAACAATGCCAAGAGAGGAAAGTGTGCATGAGTAAATTGCATGCTTGCTTGTGCACATGTGTATGTGTGTGTGAGTCTGCGTGTGCACCAGGAGAGAAGAGGATCCGATTAGTACTACTCTGAAAGTAATTACCTTAATTAAAGCAGTAATGTGTGGAGACAGAGGGGAGGAGTGGGTGAGAAGAGGGGGGAGGCAGGGGAGAACCTGCCATCTTTTATGGGGCAGTTTAGGGACTGTGATTTAAGGGGCACACTCAGAAGTGAGCAGAGAGGGAGAGAAGAGGGAGGGAGAGACAGTTGGGGGGTGAGTGAGGATAAAAAAGCTGTTTGGTAAATGGCAGGATAGAAAGAGGTGAGAGAAGACGGTGAGTGAGGAAGAGAAGGATTGTTGGAGAAAAACAAGATTAGTTCATACAGAGATCTGGCCAATGAGACAAATTCATTTCTTTTCATATCATTTCGTTCTCCTGTCTGCAGACTTTTGTTTTGTTTGTACCCTCACACACACACGCACACAAACACACGTATACACACACACACACACACACACACAGAATGTATGAATCTGTGCCATTGTGGGGTCAGATATTGTACAGTTTGTTTTACCAGCATGTGTTTGCGGTTTTGTGTGTGAAAACAAGTAAAACCCTGCAGACCTTTATTTAGGTAGAGCCAGTAGTCAATGTAGGTTTCAGTGGAGGCTAAGGACACTTTTACTGTGATTTACCTACCTCTAAAAAATCTGATCTAACTCTTCCCCCCCTGCGTCATTTATTCAGCTTTTCTTATTTGTCTCTCATTTTGTCCCCACTCCACTTTTCTCCACTGTATACGGGTTCTTTTTTACTTTGGGGTTAGTTTCCTGGAACACTTTCCTCACCTGCACGGCTACAGTAGCTATCTCTGCCTCACTAAATTTATCTGTAGTGATATATTTTCCCATATTTTGTAAGGTTGAACACTTATTGTTGTGCATGTTTTTCTCTGTACTTTCCAAGGCTCCACTCTCTGTGAAGTTCGTGGCATGCATTGGCCTTGCATGTGTTTGCATTTGTTCATCAGTATGTGTTTGTGTGTGAACTTGTGCCTGTGTGTTAACATGTATGATCTTGGTACTACAAACCACACAATAAGACATTTGGATGAGTTGGAGGTCTTACAAAAAGGGCCGGATAATGGAAATGAAATAACAACCTACGGAATATATTGAGTGCCATGTCCTCACACCACATACAGTGTGTGTGTGTGTGTGTGTGTGTGTGTGTGCGTGCGTGTAAAAGTCAGCATTTGAATCACAAGTAAAATAATATCTTTGTGATAGAGTGATAATGAAAATAATAACATCCCTGACAAAATAGTCATAAAGGTAATGATGAATGCCATATTACTCAGAGAGATACTTCAGAGGCGTCTTGGTTAAAAGAAAACAGTGGCCAGTTTCTCCTACACCCTCAAATTATCTGGCGTTTTCACATTTCACTGATAGCATAGATGAGAGCTGAGGAAAATGGACACACAATTATGCTCACTTGTCGTATATTAATACTGCTTCTTGACATCTTCCATGGACCCTGAGCTGTCATCTCTTTGTCTGCTTTAATTGAAAATTAATGGTTAGTTCGTTTCCAAGGCAACCACAGCAGTGTTGGTGGGTAGTGAGCCACATTCAGACAGACACCAGTGGCATTGTTTGTCCTGTCTGACCTTGGAAGTCAGGAAAAAAAAAAGGAAGAAAGGCAGAGGAGACAAAAAAGACATTAAAAAGAGAATGGGGAGGTAAGGGTTGAATGTTGTGCATTGGAGCGAGTGAGAAAAATAAAATCAAGTTATTGTGGCCGTGTTTTTGGCCAGATTGAGAGAAAGAAAACTGTGGTAGGGGTGACATAGGAGGAGGCTGGAGATATGATGTCAAAATGCCAAATGGGGAGAATTATGTTTGAGTAAGAAAGCAGAAAAAGGCCTGGTGATTCTTCTCTGAAACGACAGGATTACCTTTGTGCTGATGGAGTCAGAGGGCACCTTATGGCTCCATAATCATCTGGACACAGGTGTAGGAGTGAGTCCGTGTGAAAGAGAGAAATTGTGTGTAGAGATGTGCTTGGACATGTTGGTCTGAATGTTTACAAATCCATCAGTGTGGACATAGTGCCAAATGGACACTGACTTCAAGGCCAGGCATCTATAGATTGACATCATACAATCTTTTTAGTGGCAGGTTCTCTGGGCCAAAATGAAGAGAGAGATGCAATGGGTTGAGATAGACATGATGGAAAATCATTTAAAATAATATAAAAACCATACTATCAAAAGATGCAGTGTGGGCATTGTGTTTTTCATCATTAGCAGATGATTTTTGAAGCCAATATGGTACAAGCGAATACCTGTCCAAATCTCTTTTTTAGATTTTAATGCTCAGAGTAGCAAAGAGAACAAATGATGCTAGGTGATGCTATGCCAAGATTGGACATTTATAAAGTTAAGCGTATGAAAATCCATGGAGACAAAAATAGAATCAAAGAGTTATTGGCATTTATGCTTGTGGTGCATAGATTGTTTTCATGATCAAATAATCGTCAGTTAATCTAGTAATTGTTTCAGCCTTAGTGTCTTCTAAAGCTTACTAGACGATGGTAGTCGATCAGCAACTGATAAATGGAAGAAAATGAAGCACAGTTTTTAAGACAGGAATAATAAGAAAGTCTGTTGAAAAAATATGCCCACAAATCTTACAATCCATTTTTTTTCATCTGTTTATCTGGACACAGATAAACAGAGAATAAACAGTTCAGCAGTTGCTTTCTAACATTTTTTGAAGTAATTGCCCCTTAAGGATTTTTACAACATTTATCTCTATGGTTTATTGTAATTCCCATAATTTGGATAAGTAACTTATACATTTCTTTGAATTTACCAATATAAATAAACCAATCTATGTAAAAATCACATGACATTCTCCATAATAACCCTTTGTAAACTGTTCTGCCTCACAATGTTTTACATATCAATCAAAAATCTATGGAACACAGTTACTCACTGATATTAACATACCGAGGCAGTCTGTCATCTTTCTCTTCTACTTGGCGGATTTTATGTGAGCTTTTCAAACTGAAAGGCTAAATGTTTTCAGAATGTTGTCTATCCCAGAGACAAAAAGCACAGCAATGCTTCATTATGTGGTATCTTGAGTGGATCCTTGGTGATTGTTTCCTGGTTCAGTTATAACAAATCCATAATTTAATCCTCTCCAAGCTTTAGATAAACATGCTCTACAGTTTTGCAGCACATTGCGCTGTGCCTGTACATGACTACAAGTTTGTGCCTATAAAAAGTCTTCATTTTCACTTTCTATTTTCTTACTGCATTAAATTAAGGTGGATTTAAGTTGTTTTTTTTGACACTGATCAGCAGAAAAGGACCTAGTTCAGGCTATATGTCGAAGTGTCCCTGGGCAAGACACTGAACCCCTAACAGCCCTTTCCCCTCCCCAGCTATGCAGTGCCGGTCCAAGCCCGGTAGAAATTGGGGAGGGTTGCGTCAGGAAGGGCATCCGGTGTAAAAACTGTGCCAAATCAACATGCGGACAATGATCCGCTGTGGCGACCCTGAACACACAGGATAAAGCCAAAAGGACAAAAAAAAAAAGGTCTGTACAAATGTTCTAAAGCAGCTTTTAAAATTTAGATAGAACAATTGATTGCATATGTATTCACCCCATTTTAAGTAGCTTATCCAAATCCTTATTGGTTCAGCTAGTTGGTTGAAGTGGCCACAAAATTGTTAAATGGAGATGACCTCAGTACAGTAAATCCATCACAAATCACTGTGGTATAAATACACCTGTATTTGAAAGGTCAAGTTACTGGTCAGTCATGATCCTGGCCACTACTTTATCACAAAGACAAAAGATCCAGAGGTTATTGAAAAGCAGAAGTCAAGAGATCGATACAAGTTCATTTCCAAGCCACTGAATACTGCTTGGAATAGTCAAATCCGGGAAATGTAGGAATATGGCACCCATGTAAATCTGCCTATAGCAGGGTGTCCTCAGAAACACAAAGACTGTACAAGGAGACTAGTGAGCGAGGCCTCCAAGTCATGTACGAAGGAGTTAAAAGCTACAGCAGCTGAGACAGGAGAGTAACTACAGCTACTGTTTCCTGGGCTCCTAAGCAGTTGAATTGACAAAAAAGCTCATATTAGATCTCATCTAAGTTTGTAGACCATGAAGTCAAGTAAAAGAAGGTTGTTTGGTCTAATGGAACCAAAACCCTTCAGCTTTTTGACAATGAGACTAGATGCTAATGAATGTGTGGCGGAAACTAAACACTGCACATCATCATAAATTCATTACCTTCAACGTGGAACTTGGTGGTGGCAGCATCATGGTGTGGGCATACTTCTATGCAGCAGTCCCTGTGAGTCTTGTCAGGTTAGAGGGGAAAATGCAGGCTGCAACATATAAAAAAACATTAGAGGAAAACCTGATATAAGTTGTTGTAAGTGTTGACTACTACACTGCACCCACCAGCCTGACTATACTTGTGAAGAGATGCTTCAATGAATCACGCAGCATGTACTGCATCTTAAAAACACATATAGCTACTAAGAACACCCGTCACATACACATGCATTTGTAACTGTGTGCTTCTTATGACATAGATATGCTGCACACGTAGTTCTATGTGGGTATTTGTATGTTGTGGCAAAACCTGAAGAACTCTCCAAGAGCTGGAAGGTCAGGGCACCTTTATTGATTGAAACTTTCGTATGCAAACACTTTATAAAGGTTGAATGGCTTTCCATTCCCATAATGTGACAATACACTGCTTATGACAAGGCAAAATCATGTTTTTCTTTAGCAACAATTCTACAAAAATATTTTTCGTCACTTTTCACACAATGTTATTTCATTTCCCGCAACAGGCCACTCACCAATGCCTGGTAGCAGAATTGTTACAACACATGTCATATTACCACAACTTCCCAGGCTTGAGTCTGACTGGTGACCTTTGTTGCATATTTCCTGTATTAACTATAAAATAAAGGCTACATTTTAAATTTTTTTATATTTGTCAGAGTGGATACCTTTGTCCAAAAGAATTTCTTTTCCGGTAATTCTCGTTTTTTGTGCTTGTGATGTTAGTCTGTGTCAGTGTGAGGTGCGCATTCAGTGCTATTCTTCTAAAGCACACTGTTCCCCTCCCTTTAAAGGCAATTGATGAAACACAGGCTGATTTTCCTCTGAGCCCATATAAGATGTATTTTATTGTTATTATTTATTTATTTGTTTAATTTTCAGACATATGACCTGACCCAGGAATTGTGTGGAAAAGATACAGTTTGGCTTATTGAATTTCGGTAAAAACTACAGCAAATCCTTCTTGGGCACATGCCAAAAAGATTTACATCACTTTGAATAGCGTATTGTTTTTGATTGTTGGTGAAGAAAATATGACTTTCTTGGGCTTATCGAATTTAGCCTGTAAAATAATAATTGAGAAGATCTCACTATTTCTATTAGTTATTTAAAACAAATTAAGTTCTTGAACATACAAAAGTATTCAATCCTTCTGAATTCTAACTGAATCAATATAAAATTCCATCTGAAGTTAATTATGCTCAACGAAAATATTTTGATAGTTTGAAGGGAGATGTCAGAGTGTTCTGTGTGCTGAGATGGATTGCAGGTGGAGGATGAAGCTGTCATTTCTGAAAATCGCAGGAAAAATAGTTACAGGTGGTGAACAACGGATTTAGGATTAAGATCAGGATCTGGCCAAAAAATGTCTAATGATTTCTACTTAGCTGATCTGTCATCAGGGGTGATAGTTTTATTTTAACAGGTTTTAGCTGCATTGAAGACGTATGAGAGAGCTTGGGAGTTGCTGTTTGAGGTAAAACAGTGCAGAAATGGAGAAAACACAATTTCTTCTTTCCTATTGTCAGCTTCTCAGGTATCTGCAAGCACTTTGAATGAAATTAATCTATAAAGTGTCCTATAAAAATAAAATCTGACTGACTCAGAGAATACCATAGACAATAGAGTAACAGTAGTTTGGATTATTGAAAGAACTGCTTTTGCCGACCACCCAACCAACCTGTAAAGTGGATGGAGTTAATGGCATGGTTGAGTATCATGTAATGCATGGACAAATCTGCACTGGGAATGAGACTGTTGATGCACAGAAAACTTTGGGAAGTGAAATCAACATGATTTGAATGAGTTTTTTTTTTCTGGGTGTAAAGCTGTTGACATATGTTGAACCTTGAAAGGAGGGCTGGCAAATGACTTGCTAGTTTCTAGTGCTTGCTGTATTCATGCTGTAATGGTCTCCTGTCAAGACATATGCCTTTTTCATTGGCACCTGAAGACTATCAACAACATAAGAGAAGGAAAGTAACTCTCTCACAGTCTAACTTAAGTCGCTGTACTAAGGGAGGTTATATAACAGATCTATAAATAGTCAAATGACGATATTACCAATTACCAATATTGTGTAACATCAGTTTATGAGTGTCATAACCTTTAAATAAATGGGAAAAACCCTCCCTGCTCTTTTAAATCTTAATTTACCTTTTGTGAAACCCCAGTGACTAACGATGGCCTGAATGTCTGCACGTCCAAATACAGTGAAAATGTATAAATATATAATACAGATAATTGAAGACACACAGAACATAACATCACATCTGCAAATGTCCTGTTTTCAAAGTATGTATTACATGCTTCAAATTTCAAAACACCCATGTGGCCATTTGTATTAATATTACAAAATCCTCTGAGACAACATCTGAAGAACAAGTACTTCCATTGATGTGACAGAACTGACAGGTTAAGGTTGCTCAAAGATCTGCGCATACACAAAAACATACACACAGACACCCAAAACGTGAAATCATGTTTACTTCTCTCCCTTGTGAAATGTATTTGAGTTTGCTTTACTTCCCCGATAACAATAGCTATAATGAAGTAAATTGCTATGCATAGCAATTACCGACAGACAGGCCACCATCAACATGTTGACATAAAGTGAAATGACATTGCAATCAGCATGGATAAAACACTTATGTAGATATACTTCCTTAGGAGAGATTTGTGATTCTCTCAGGATGGTGACCTGTAGGATGTTATTCCTTAATAGGCACAAGCAGGATCAAGCTGGTACACACAACCACTCTTCATTTTATCACACACACCTGCACTCACACGCATAAAAAGAAAAACTTGCCTCGTCATCTGAAACAATCAACCTAACAAGCCAAGACGCATGCACCCACCTGGTACTCCTCCATCCTACAACAGGCACGCAGTGAACAACAATAATGAATGTCTCATCCAGAGACCTTGCATACAATAAACCTATTCACCTAAACCCAGCAGTAATTCTACTACAGAGTAACACAAAAAATAAACTAAAATATGTCATGTGTGCTGAACAGAGCTGTGATTTTCTGTCATGCAACAGAAGAATGTCTGGCTGAGAGTTTGTGTTGCAGCACATTGTCCTCAGGCTAACAGGCGGAGTGAGGGAAGCAGGAAAGAGGAAGTGATGTGAGTGACAGGAAAGTGGGGGAAAAAGTAGTGCTGTGTTTATGATATGGTAAGGCTGAGGTAAGGGCTTGGGGATGCAGGAGGAGGGAGAAGATAGAAGAAAAAAAAAGAAGGATGGATCACTTTCCCATATTGCATGTGTAGCAGAATCCATCATCTTGGGGAGCCAGATGTGCGTCATTCACATCAAACTTTCCAAATTAAAGGGCCACCTCACCCCTCCACTCCCATCTAATCCTCTCTCCATCTCCCTCTCTCTTACCATTAAGTCGCTCTGTGCTTTTACCGAAACACACACACACACACACACACACACACACACACACACACACACACACACACACACACACACACACACATATACACACACACACACACACACACACACACACACACACACACACACACACACACACACACACACACTAACACGCTTAAATGCATACATGCAAGCTCACACATTGTACACACACAGAGACATGCGCACACACCCACACAAACTCACTAATGTCTTCCTCTTCTTCAGTTTTTCCAAGGGAACTTTGCGGAGAGGTCTCATTTATGATGTTTTATAACAGCAGCGTAGCCTTAGGATGCAAAACACATCACTGCGCTGCCAGATGAGGCATTGCGGGTTATCTTATCTGATGTGAAAAGGGGTGGTGAATGTTATTTGCATGCTGCATTGATGTTCAAATAGCAGTTTGAATGCCTCCTCAGCAGAGAAGGACTGTGATTGTATGGTTGGCGAGCAAACAAGTGTATCAGATGATATCAGCCTTGGCCTACTTTACTATCCCGGGTGAAGTGCACGAATCTGTAACATAAAAACTTCACTCAGCTTATACATACATCTGTCTCCAACTGTACTACCACCTCTACTCAGTAACATATACAAGCAAGTCTATGTCTGCAACTTTCTCGACCAAATGTCTGCTGCACTTTATGGCAGTGATATGTTAAGTACCTAATATTGCAGTCATATAAAAGGTCTGTGTGTCGCTTGGTGCAGTTTAAAGCTGTAATGCTGCAAATCAGTCTCTGCTCTTTAGCCTGACATGCACAAACACAGACACAGAGTCAATGCTGTTTGAGTGGCAGCCAAAGGCCCTGTCTGCCTTTTGATATGTACACAAAATGACAAGACGAAAAAGGGAACAGAGGACAGGAGACAAAAGGACGAACACAAAGAAGTAAAAACAATGAAAAGTAAGGTTTGAGAAAGACAGTAATAAGGAGTAGGAAGTGTCTGAATTGTAAATGAGTAACTGTCACTCCTACAGCAGCGCGACTGGACAGACATGACAGAGCTTTCATCCCTCACTATAATGTGTCATTGCCCCATTAAACAGAGAGTGAAAATATTTCTCATTTTAGGTCTAATTTCCATGGGATAGGAGCACACATGATAAGTGAAAAAGCACCCCAACCCCAGAATCTTTCTTTTCTCTTTATTTCCATCACACACTAACTACAGTGAGGAGACCAACTTTCTTTGAGGGAGTTGTCTTTAGCTGTGCTTACAGATGAGGTCTGATACCTGCGATTCCACAGTTAATCCTGGTTAGAATTTAAATAGAAGGGAAATTATTGTCTTTCTCTTACTTCCATTTCTTCACTTCACCATTTTTACTACATCTGCCTCTACCAATATCGCTCCCTCTCCTTTCTCCGACTCCAGGCACAGAAAAAGCCTGACCTCTGCGTTTTTTCCCGTCCTTAAGATTGGTTTTAAATACTCAGCAGATTAAAGCAAAGGCATGAAAGCTCACATTAGCCATATATTTTAAAATCCCCCTGGCCGATAATCCATGTATTTGTCAGAATCAAACACAGGGGAATAGAAAAGGGACCAATGACATGATGAGTAGCTTGAGCCAGACGTATTGTGAAGGGGAATTAGAAGAAGAGAGGTACATTTAGCAGAATGTGGCCCGAGAAGAAAAGTCTTTTGGGATGATTATTGAAATTCACTCAAGACTGGCTCACATGAGCATTTGACAGGACAAAAAACCACAGTGGCAATTTGACGACCTCTGATGCCCTTCACTGTCTCTCTTGCTCTCTCACTTTGCAGTTCACTTACCCCCCCCTTATATAGTCTTATATGTAAGACTATATAATATAAATAATGTGGATTTTAAACATGCTGTTGCATTTATAGTATAAACTGTTAAAATGCTTATATGTTTGCATTAATAGTATAAACTGTTTATATTCTGAAAATTTTAACTTCCATGCAAATGTTATTGTGAAAAATATGTTCCATACAAATTCCATATAACCTTATAACGTATTCATATACAATTGAATAAATAAATAAATCAGTGAGTTTTTAAAATTAATCTAAAGCATTTTGTCTGTTATTACAGTGCAGTTTCTATCATTTCATTTGTGCTTCAGATACAAGCAGAATGAAAAGCTGAAAAAATAAATGCTGAAGAAATTTGTGATTCTGTCCATCTGTGGCAGTATTTGTCTTTTTCATCCATATTTTACAGTAAATTACAAGGACAGTCTCACAAAACAATATTATTCATATACAATCCCCTATTGCATCCTTGTTATTGAAACCACTGACATTACTTCTTGTTTTGGGGTGTTTAATCTGGCCAGAGGAGATGAATAGCCTGATGAACCTAGATGTGTATTTCAAAAGAAATCATTGAAGCTTTCACAACCACAGTTCCAGTACACAAACAGATCAATTAATTGTCAATAACTGGTTATAGTGAATTTCAGATTAAAACCTATAGAAATAAAAAAAAAAAAACATGTTGCATTCAATGGTGTGAGGCCTCCAAGGTTGTGAAAACTACAGGACATTAAATGTTTTTATTTAATTCAGCTCAGGTGAGTGAACTCGTCATTTACTGAAAAGAGCTTTCGATAGTACAAGAGGACAAAAAAAACTGCATTCTTGAATGATTGATGGAAGAGGTGGCTTGTTTGCAAAAAATGAAAGAAAATGTATGTAATTTCAATGTCAAAAATGTAATAGTGCTTTCACTGAATGTTAGTGTTATCAAAGAGCGAGCAGTTCTAAAGCTGGAGCGGAGATTTCTGTGGCTTTTTGTAGCTTCATTGACCTAGTCATACTTATTACCATTATTACTACCGTTTAATACTTATACATTTTAATTTTTTTCTTTTCACTTTGATATTTTACATTTTCTGTTGCCTTTGTTAATTCATCTCCCTCATGTACTGATTAAACTCTTCTTTGCAAAAACAGTTTAACCATATTAGATTTCTACTGTCGTTTATCATTACATTTTTTTACATTGTTCCTATTTTCTCATTTGTTCCTGTAAAAATAAACCGGTTTTCCTGCCATCTATCAGCCTATCACTACATGTATGATAGTGTCTTGGGCTGGTTATTGTATCAGGGCTGTTCCATGTGTCAGCTTAACACTGATGGCCACACTAATGTGACAGCTCTCCGGGTAACATCTCTGTCTGCTGCATTAAAAAGCTCCTGTACATCTGAGGAAGGCCGCACATTACAAAACACATACATCAGTAAGGTGACTAAAGAAAGCCAGTCCTATCCTATCCTTCCTCTCCATCCCTCCCTCTCTCATTCCTTGAACCAGTCACTGACAGCACATAATACAGAGGTAAAATCATAGAGGTTTTTTCACATCTTTCTGTGTATGTGTGTGTGCGTGTGTGCATGTCTGTGCGTCAGATGCTTTCGGAGACAAAGACCCCTGCTGTAGGGAGTCCGGTGGGAAAGGCGTACGGCCGGAAGATGTGAGCACACCGGCGAGTGATAATGTCAGCTGGAAAGATACGGCGTGTCATTTTACACAAGCACACATCAAAAAAGACAGTGGGGGGAGAGAGGAGAAGACAGCATGTCATTTGTTTGCTTTGATACAAGATCGCACCGAGGGAGGGACTGAAAGGCTCCCCAAATGCATTTGTGTATATTTTTGTGTCTTTTTGATAGTGTGTTTGTCCCACATGCAAGGATGTGATGGGATACAATTCAGAATAGAATCTAAATGTTTCAAAATAAATTAGATCTAAACAGACAGACACACATAAAGACTGACACAGTTCTGTCATGTCAATCTGCATGTAGCAACACAGAGTCTGTGTCACAGACCACTAAAAATCACTGGGTCCAGCTTGAACCACTTTGTGTCATTCATAATGGCACTAAGCCATGGTGATGGTCATAAGAAAGATTTTAGCACCTTTTAAAAACTAATTACTTCACAAGAAAAAAGCAACTTTAAGTAAGACAAGGCAAATCAAGACATATATAATAGTTAGATATAACTATAAGTCAAATACAAGTCGAAAATGTGTGTCTTGAGCTGCTTTTAAGGCATTCACAGAGCCACAACCTCAAAACAAAAAGAGTGAGGAGCAACCAACAAACAATGATTAGAAGACATTAGTGACCTGCTTGCGACCCCAGAGTGCAGTCTCAAATTTAGGCAGGTGCCTGACAGTTTCATACTCTAAATGCTGGATTCTGATCCAGGGAGGTTTTGCTAAAACTGGAAAAGAGTTATCAGTTTCAGTAATAACCTGGACGTTATTAAACAAAATCATGAAGAATCATCTCCATCTCAGCCTGACACACCAGCAAAACAAAACAGTAACAAATCAAACACTTTACATGCTAGTAAAGAGTCAGTGAATAAATAAAATGACACCAAAATCCTTAACTGAGCGTAGAGTCCTGCAGTTTCTCTGTGTGTATGTAGCACTAGTGGTTAGTAGTATTTTGTTGTACTGAAAGCCATAGTATCTGATCTAAAACTTATGATGCTGATAATGTGAAGAAGTACTATCAAAGCTTTCTGGAACGTGGACTAACTCATCACAGTATTACCATTTAGATATTTAGACTTATTTCTAGTTGATTAGTAAGTTTTAGAGCATTCTCGATAATTACAACCTGAAACCTGAGGCAGAGAAGAGCAAAGAAATACTTACAAATACTTATATTGAGGAAAAATTGTCTCTGTGACCTCTTTACAGTTATATATTGTACTGTAGGACTGTTAATCCTGATAGGTGAAAGTTGCACTGAAGCATTGTAAATGGAGCAAGAAGCACAAATTTTTTTCTTCCCCGTACTGACTTAAAAATGCTTTCATTCTAATGGTTCAAAGTATTAAAATTTTTACCCATGTGTTCCTTAACCAACACACACCCTACTCCCCTTTATTCATCCCATCCATCTCTCCTTCACTGTCAGTTTAAAATCCGTTCACCACTTTTAGTCAACAGGTTCATTCCTTCCTTTACTCCTCCACATGGCAGCTAAAGTATGCATTTTGTATAGGATGTGTGGCACTGCCTCGGTTGTGGTGAAATCTAATTACTTTAATGCCATTTGTAAACATTTACATTACAACATTTACAAATAGTATTTCATTACTGTGTGCCGTTCAGGCCAAAATCTGTTCCTGGAATTGACTGTTGGGTTGCGAGTACTTTAAAATGAAATGAGTCACTAAGGCATATACTAAGATCCTCTCTCGCTCACTCTCATTGTCCCTGTATAAGGGAAGAAGTGTGTGAGTGTGTGTTAAAACAGCTTGTTAACACATACTCCACTGCCTTGGCCGGGGCTCCCTAATTATTCCCTTCCCCCAGCTAAAGGCCAAGACAAGAAGAGAGTAGTGATAAACACATTTTCATTTCCTTTTCTGTCTGTTCACTTCAGTGTGTGTATGTGTGTGTGTGTGTGTATGTGTGTGTGTGTGTATGTGTGTGTGGGCTTGCGTGGTGCAGAGCAGCTGTGACAGTAAACATGTTTATGAGTGGCTAATAGAAAGCAGGTGGTGATTGGCTGTGATCCTCCCAGCAATCAGTGTATATTCAGAGACGTGTGCAGTTGCCACTGTCTGCACTGAGGACACATGAACCCACACACACACACATAAACACACACATACACACACTGTTCACAGGTACAGTACTGCAGGAAAGTTTGGATGCACTCAGTTGTTTATTATTTAATACACACAGAGCTGCTGAGCTTCTGTCTGCTGTTGTCTTTGCATAATCACTCAGTATGTTTGTGCATGCGTGTTTGTTTATGTGTGTTTATGCTGTCTTCCCACTTTGTCTTTATTTGTAAATATGCACACTCATATGTGCACCAAAGTGGGTGTGGGCACTATGATCATGTTTGTGAATGTTGTGGAGTTTTGGATAATTTGGTCTGTGTATTGCATTCCTGCTCTGGGTCTGTTTGTTTGTATGTGTGTATGTCTGTGTGTGTGTGTGTATGTGTGTGTGTTTGAGGCCTCTATTTGGGTTTGACTCTCAAGGCATTGTGGGGATTTTGTGTGGGTTGTTTGTAAACATCAACAGCAGTAAGTTTTATTTTATTGTAGCTTTATTTTATAACATTATTCCCAGATGGCTGCTAAAGCTTGCAGTTATTTAATGCGTCTACCACACACTCTGCACTCCCTGGTGTTGTGCTTGCCGCCGCACATATGCTTTTGCTCTCATACGCAAACAAACAACACAGTCTGTGGAACTTATGTGATCAGGAATGAGCAGTGAAGCTGTGTTTTCCTCCCACTGTCACCTCTTTTTTCTTAATCAATCAAAAAAACCGTGGTTAAACAGATACAATTGCATTTTTCAAGTTGGTGGCAGGAGTTTTTCTCCTCATTTCCACCAGCTCTGTGACACTGTGGGTGAGCACTCCCATATTTCTCTTTAATTAAGCAAGGGAAAACCTTGTAGTACAGCCAACCCAGCTCATGTAGCCACTTATGTTTTAATTTAATTACCTGTCCACTTTGATAATTATTCCCCTTGATTAACAGGGAGAGAAGGGTTTCTAAATGGGAACAGGAGAAGGGTGAGAGGGCCAAGCAGCATTTTTCCTCCTTTTACTTTTTTGATCTGGTTTCACATGTACTTGGCCTGCTTCGGTCTGACCTCGCTTGGCTTTGTTCGGGCTGTGCAGAGTCCTACAGAGAGTTTCCTGTGTTCTGTTTAATCTTGTGATTTCATGGAGCCATGAGTCAAAACAGACAAACAACAATCAAATTACGATTCTGCAAACAGGCAGAGGTGATTGATATCTTTAGTCAAAATGCCAACAGTTACACAACAACAAGCACGAGGATGATTCAGTCTCCGCTCTCTGCTGTGTTTCTCACATATTTTCAGTGAAAGGCTGCATGTCATTTCTTGGTACCATGGCCGAAAAGTTACCATATACCTGCTGCGGTTCAAGTATAAACTTTCCTTTAATAATACTGTAAGATTTTTGTAGATCAAACTTAAAAGTGGACCTTTATGATAACAGCCTCTTAGAAAAGCATCAGTCATCACCATTCGGTTGCTCACATTAGCACCCGTCAGTTATCATGAGATTTATTGGAGACATATAACAAAGTGTTCCTGGCAGAATTTGACAGGCTCAGAGGAGGGGTGAGCAAGTAAAAAGAAGATACAGAGTGCCCATATAAGCACACATAAACACATACACAAACATTTGCACACACACAGATAGACACACACATTTTTAGTGATATTGATCGTGCTAATGAATGTGTTGTGATTTACTGCACGTGCGGCCCATTGTTGGGTGCTGCTGTGATGGACTGCCATCATTTTCCAATGGTAAAAGCTTTGATAAGAGAAAAGGCAGGAGGGCAGAATCTCATTTAATAGCAAAAGCAAAATTATTCCAAGAGCTTCTTATGAGTTATAGCACTCTTTTTTTCTCACTTTTTTTTTTTTGCAGCACAGGTATGATGTAATTTCAAAATTTCATCAGAGACAGTAATCTCAACACTGATTATGCTGTCAATTAGTAAATGAATGTGGGCACATGGGAAAAAAGTGGTAATAACTCTGCAAAAGGAGTTGTCAAGCTTCCAAAATACATAAAGGACGTAGTGAATTAGGCAGACAGTAAAATTTGTCCAATCACAATATAACTGTCTGTTTGCAAGGTAAGTGTGTAACAGTGAAGCCACTTAAACTGGTTTTGCACTTATGTTTTATTTGTAGAACACCCCATTGATTTGCTCCATGTATATCTTTGTGACATAAATCAATACAGACTATGATGCAGTGTTAAAAAGGAAAATATGTTGTCTGTTAAGTGCAAAGAATTAGGTATGGAGGCTACTTGTGAACTTTTCTTTGTTGTCCAGAGGTCATTTTACAATAATGTTTTATTTACTAGTGAGTATAAATGTATCAGCGAGGTGCAAAAGTGTAGAAATGCCAATTGGTTAAAAGTAGACTCGTTTCTGTTTGGGTTCCGACGGTTTGACGGTTTTGGAACTCAAACTCAGTGCAGGCTAACATCTGTTCCTCTCTGGCTCCACAATAGCACATCTCAGCCGGGATGCAAAGAGAGGTCAAAAGATCAGTGCCTTCCTCTCATCTACACACACACTGTGAGGGAGAGAGAGAGGGAGAGAGAGGCAGAGACAACTCTCGCCGGCTGCTGTTTTCTTATTGTGCTCCACGGCTGTGCGAGGATAGGGCAGGGATGAAAACGCGCACCTGCTTTAGAGGCATTACGGTAGCGCAGCGAACTGTCCTCCTGCAACACACACTCCACACTCGTACACACACACACACAGCCCTGGTGATTCAGCCCCTGATTTTCAGCGAACGAGCAAGCAACAGACGGGATGCCAAAAAGTGAGGACCGGTGGAGAGGTTAAACACGCCGAAAAAGCCTCTTGAATAGACAGCGGAGGAAGCGGACGCAACAGAACAAGACGAGAAGCTGCGCTGTTTCTCCACGGCAACTTGCGCACAGTGTCAGAGTTTTAGCGGCAGTATTGTTCTGACTTCACTCCAGAGGGGCCACTCCGAGGAGAGAGGACGCACACAAAAGGGAAAAAGGAAAGGACTAACGAGCACGCTTTGCCGTTTAAAGTAATGGTCCTGCGGTCTTAGATCCTTGCTTTCTCTGTCTCTCTCTCTCTCTCTCTCTCTCCTCTCAGTTTCTTTACATTTTTTGTTTTGAATATTTTTTTTTTCGTCCCGTCGGCGTGTGTCCCCTTTGTCACCGCGAGAGAGTGGACGCGCCGGGGTTTTGAGGAGCAGAAGCGGGCTGTCCACATGGTTCAACCACTGGCGTGAAAGTTGACTTCTTCAGAAAGCAAGAGAACAGGTTGATGCATTATCTACACTTTCCTTTCCCCCGCTTATCTTACTCACTCTTTCCTCTGTCTGCGCTCACACTGAAACTCTTACACACACCAGACTTTTTCTTATATCAAAAGGTAAAACATCGAACTTCAACTTTGCTCAGCACGTTGTTTGTAAAACTCCTCCAAGTCAGCCCAGTAACACAATAGTGTGTTATCGACTATTATACAGCGGGACACACTCTGAGTTTTCCTCTTTCACACGTTCCTTCGTCCGGGTTTCATTTGAACTTTGAGTCTTTTCTGGACTACTCAATGCGAAACTTGTCCGCCACGTTTTAAAATCCTCTTTGAAGCAGTTGTTTCCATCTTTTCAGTTTCTCCAACAAAAAACAAATCTTTCCACCTCCGTGTTAATATGCACAGTCAAAATCCAGTTTCATTTAGTCGACCTTTATTTTAACGGGATATTACAATTTATTTGGAGTGTAATAATTTCTCAAAGCCTGGTTCCGTGGACGCAGAGGGCCAGCGCTTACAGAAAGCGTCTTTGTCCGACGTCTTCGCTCCTGAGACAACAAAAAGTTTTCCTCACAGGTTAGGACTAACTATGATGTCGGGAGTGGATTTGAATGGAGGCAACAAAGTTTAACTTTGCGTCACTGTTAATAATCCGTGTTAAGGGGACTTGATAATAAACACCGGCACAGGTTATGTGGTGATAATTTTACACAGCCGTCAGAGAATCCTTTGAATGCTTTGTCATGGCTTTCACAGTAAACTCTCAGCAGATTTTACATTGCTTTTTATTTTTGGGGTAATTCAATGCTGTTCCTGATAATTAAACAATAACTTGAAAAATAATAAACGCGTGTTTCACCCCACACCTAAGATAAGAGACCCCTTGTTTTAGGATCGAGAAAAAAAGTCTTTCTTGCAGACCTAGTCCGTGGGTCAGGGGACAATACTTTCTTTTCAAACGATTTTGAAAAGACTTTTGAAAGAGGAACCGTGGCGTGTGACCTCACTGAGTTTGAATGTGTGTGTTGTGTTTTTCATGTATTTTAGCAAATAATACCGGTCTTTAGATGGGTATTGACATTGGTGCGTTGAGGCAAGTTGCTCCTGAATGAGTGTTAATATAATTGTTTTTATTTTAATACCGGCGTGAATGTTATATTTATGAAATCTGTAGCGTAAAAACAATTGCATGATCTCATTGATTGCGTTCAGGTCTTCTAAAATCCGACTGTTTCCAGGAGAATAATACGATGGTCATCCCAACTCATTTAAAGCCAAGAGACAAAATACATTTCGAAAGTGTAGCACAGCCTCTGCGTGACCCATGCTTTTATTCGTTTTGTAGACAGAAGGAGGCCTGCGCCACAATGTCTTTTTCTTAGAATAAAAGAAAAACGTACCGGGCCGGTGTAGTTTTTAATTAACACACCGCAGGGAGAGTAACAATTTTTACTCTTTACGCCACACATTATTTGACACTGCAGCATCGACGTAAGGGGCTTAAAAATAGGTTGACATTGTACTTTTCTCTGTGCCTCCTAAAATCAAACTCTTCCCATAAAATATCAAACATCTGCCGGAATTGTCCCGTATGTCAGATGGACATAGATCCCTCATGATGTGAAGCTGCACACACGAAAAAGGGGGGAAGAAATGAAATGACAATTAATTGCTGTTAGTTGTCTGTCACTGAGAGAAAAGCATACATGGCCGTGTGGGTGCACACCCTGACATGGGCATTATTGCCCCGTGATTGATGGGCGCCGGGGCATTTGGCATAATTAATTTTATTTACTGTGTCCTCTCTCTCCTGTTGTGTCTCCCCTTGTCCTCTATGGTGGCATTTCTGCGACGTGATGACACACTTTTAATTGCACTTTAATAGAAGATCCTGCGGGAATGAAAAAGCTCTTCATCACGTTTTACGACCTTGTCACATTTCTGCTGTCAGACAGGAAAGCAGGTATTTTGTGATGGCTTGAAGATCCTGGTGTAAAGTGTATGCAGAATTAAATTGGAAAGAGGAAACTGGAAAAATTGGAAAAAAAAAACTTTATTTCACCTGTACGAATTACACATGTAAATTTTTGCCTGCAGTTTAATGTTTTGAATAGACAGTGGCATGTACACACCCTGAAGTTAATTTAAATAATCAGATTTAGATTATAATTTTAACATAGGTTATTTTGTTAATTTCAGCCAAGACATAAATGGCTGAATGCATTTTATATCCACACCAGCACCATTGTACATATATAAATTGTATTAAACTAATAACACAGTTATATGCTGGCAGTTAAAGTTCACATACATATTTTCTGTAGCCTATACACGTGGTAATATACCAAAATTGTTTCCTTCTAAATATCTGAAAAACAATTTGACTTTCTTTGTAAAATTATGATTTTTTTATTTATTTTTTACTGCTGGCTCTTGTTTCCTCTGCTTAATTTCAGTGTGGTACAGTGAAGGCTCAGCAGCTGAGATGTCTCAGTTAACACAATGATATTTGAAGTTACAGGTACTGCTTCCAATACTAATTCCAATTCCTAAAACTATACAGTTTAGTTATTTGTGAATTTATATAGAATTACTTCCAAAAATAAATGAAGCTTAGGGAGAACAGTGAGACATAGTGAGAAAAATAGAAAAAAATGTACTTCTACTTTTATTCTAATTGTGCAGCATTTACCAACAGTATAAAATCACTGTTACGTTATTATTTCTGTGTAGTGCTTCCCTTGTTGATAGGCTATTACATCAGTGACAACCGTTTCATGAAAATATAATGGGAGACAATGAAACAAAAGAGTATTTGAGAGGCATAAGTAGTTATTTGGGAAAATAAGAGTTGATGCAGGAAGCCAGAGGTGTCAGAGACAGATTGACTCTCCCTGCTCTCTGTCGGCTATTGTTGTGTCCGTGCCTGTGCGTTTGCCTCAGCATTGCCACTTTTTTTCACCTGACTTGCTTCAACACTTTTCCGTCTTTGCCCTTTTTCTGCTCTCAGCAGTCAGGTCTTTTCCATGTCTTGTTTTGTTTTATTGTAGATAAAAGTTGCTCACGTGCTTCAATTAAAAAAAAAAAAAAAAAAGGTTCTGAATCTGTTCTTGCCAGATATTTGTTTCTGTTCTGGTAACGGACACTATACTTAAATGATGATTTTTAGCTGTGTCCCATGTATGTCACTGTGTACCAGAATGTGACTTGAGCCATGTATGACACCGTCTAGAGACAGACATTAATGGCCATGAATCTCATGTGCTCTAAAACCCCTTCAGCAGGATTAAAAGCCACCAACATGATTGTGTTAGTCCATAAACTCACTCAGAGAGTCCTTACCTCCAGCATGAGCGCGTGTGAATGTATGTGTGGAAGAGTTTATGTATTTGAGTGCGGGAGTGTGTGTATACGAGAGTGCCTTTTTCTCAATTCACCTGTCCTGCTTGAGTGAAAATGGGCAGTATTTGAAGTTTTAAATGTCCTGTGCGTCGGTAGCATGGATGGCTCAGCTGTCCATCTCTCCATCTCTCCCTGTCTCTTCATTAAAGCCCTCCTGCTATCCCAAACCCACAAGTCTGAGTGGGCTTTTGGCTCCAAAGTGATGGTGAAGAGCACCCGTATACGACACTGCTATACATGTATAGTTTGACCCGTGATAGATACTCACAGGTTTACTTCTATTGCAGCACTTAGTGCATTACCTGCTTAAAAGCTGAAATGGTTAAAATTGCAATATTCTTTAGATGGGGTTTGAGAAAAGCAAAAAATAAAAAATTAAAATTAAAAAGGGCAAAAAATCTGCTCAGAGAGCAAAAAGATGTTTTAAATGGAATTATTTCAAGTGCTGGTCTTGAAGCTGCTGGTTTTCCAGGGTGTGCACATTTGTACTGAAAATGTGTGTTGGGCTTTTTAAATGTGGAAACACTATAAGATTACATATTCTACAGGTTGTGCAATTGTATGTTAAAATGAAACAAATTTATTATAGTGTATTATTTTTATGGAATGAAATTGTTCCTTTCAGTGATACTAAAATATGGAAAGAAAATATTCAAATGTAATAACACATGTTATCCATTATCAATTATGGCTTGTTATCTCCTTCAAAAATTGTTAATGAAATGTAATTGAAAAGAATGGATTAAATGAAAGCGTTATTGTAAGTGGAAGAATGTTCTGGTTGCGCATTGAAGTGATTGACTGCACAGTGAAACTGCCGCCACATTGCTTTAGTCTGAGGCCTGATTATACATGTGGTTCTAATTGAACCTGTTATTTAGGCAATGTTGAGGCCCGAATACTTGTGTGAGTGTGTGCCGTATATCCGTCCGTCTATCCATGTGTGTGTATAATAAATCCCGCACATTTTTCAAAGCTGATATGGGTTTTTTGATGGGCAGGAGGACAGTGTCAAACAAGGAAGTTGCAAAACACAGCAGAAGAGGAAACTGGCAGGTCCCCGTAACTGTCTTTAGGAAGCTGACCACCTGTGAGAAAGAGCACTGTTCTCTTGTTGCTCTTCTTTTTGCCGTTTGTGTCTTTTGAATGAGTTGTCATTGTGTATTTGGTGACAGGAGGCCTGCTTTCAGTCGCGTCATACTTCTCTAAAATATACACACTTTTCTCTCTCTTACTGATAAGGTAATCTTTTGCCTGACACAGTGGTTTAGCTGGTGGTCATTAACATGTCTGTGCGTTTCAAAAGAGTTTCCCTGTGTGTGAGAGAGGTAGCTGGAGGCAGGCTGACTCCGAGATGTTTCTCCAGCTCCATAGAGCACAGGCCCATTAACAGCTGATGGATGGGGGAAGGAGTGACCCAATAGCTCAGAGCGGAAGAGAATGTTTCCTATGGGCAGGAGGGGAAAGGAAAGCAAGAGAGGGGCAAATGGAGAGATAGAACCTGTGAGTGAAAGGCTGCATGAAGCGAGGGAAACAGAAGTGCAGGGTTTTGGGCGTGGGTCATTATAGCCGAGGAAGCATTAGATCAGCCTCTCCAGAGTGTGCTTGGCACCTGAGGCTATGGCTGGAGCAGAGCTTGAAAGAGAGGGCCGTGGAGTCTGAAGGAATGAGAGCACGCTATGAAATAAGGCAGGTGGAGTTATCAACTTTGATTTTAGAGGCAGAGAGACAGAGTCACAGAGGATCGTGGGGTCAGTGGCACAGCCGGAGATGGTCAGTGAGAGCAGAGAAATACACATGCAGGGGTTGCATGTAGAGACTGAGAGGACGCCTGTTGTGTTCAAGTAGAGCATCTTCATGAAAAAGCTCTCATCGGTCATTGTGTCCCCTGCTAACTCTGCATTGCTCCTGACAGCTGTATTTGCGCTATGGATTTTCCTTCACTCTGTCCCGTCTCCCCTTCCTTTTCCCCTGCCTCTCTCTCTCAGTAGTCAGCTCCCCTCCTCTCCATCGCCTCCACCCTATGACCTTTTGTAAGCACTTCATCAGAGAGCCGTTGGTGTTTTCTAAAGCACTGCGACAAACTGACAGGGCAGCCGTCAATCGAGCGGGGAACTGTGGGAGAAGATCAGTAGAAAACGTCGCGCAGAACAACAATGTGACTAAACTTTCTGCAGCACTGCTCTAATGTGTATTGAAAGGATGGCTATGAAGGGTAGGTGACAGCTGTGAAGCGCAAGACTAAAATACCATGGATACATACACACACGCGCACATATTTCATAAACCATCTGACTGTAGAGAACTTTTACAAAGGTCTTGAATGCTCGTTTGTCCACGATGCTGCGTTGGTAAAATCTCCCGAGCAGACGAGTGAATGCTCTAATAAAATGCTGATATTCCCAGAAGAGGAGGAGCGCACAGGGAATCACTTGCAGGTCCATAAACTCAACTGCCGCCTGACTGAACTCAAATCTTATGACTTCGTGATGCAAAAATAATACCTAACCTCTGTCGTCTTTATTTCTTTTTTTTTTTATCAGTTTGCTTATTGGCTTTGTAGCTGATTTAGATGTACAGTAGCTCAGCTTTTACTTTGTTTGTGATTTACATGAGGATAATTGAACTGCTTTAACCGGGATGACTGTATGTTACCATATGATGATAAGAAATTAGTAATGCAGCATTTCTCCTTGTCCCCGGTCCTTGCCATTATGAACCAGTAAAGTAATAGCTATTTAAATGCATCTCATTATGTTTTCTAATCCGTAAAGTATCGAGATGTTGGCTATCGCAGGCAAAATTGAGGCTGGAGCACAGGCGTGCACTGCTCTTTTAGGCATTAGTATTTGTGGTATTAGTTCCGGGGGACATGGGGTGCATACTTAAGCTATTAGCATGTGAGGCGTCGTGGGATGATCCATCCCATGACAGGACGAGCTGTGAACGAGTGTTAAACCAAATCACAATAGGCTGCCTGGGCTGGCGGATTGACAGAGCGCGCTCTCACCACTTGCTTGGGCCGCCCTTCCTTCCTCCTTTGATACTCTCCACCTCATGGAAAGATTTGTTAATGTTGGAAAGGGAATTAAGTTTTCAGAAGTGGCACATGGGCATATTCTGAGGACTTATTTAGAGGTAAAAACATGATAAATATGATCTGGTCTGTAGCAGGGACTACTCTTTGCTCTCAGCGTCCCTCTCAGCTTCTGTTTTCATCGTCCTCCTTTTCTTCTTCCTTGTGCTTTCCTGTGGTTCTTAAGGTGAAACAACGGTACAGGCATTGCCCAGTGGGGTGCGGCCTCTATGGCTTCCATAATGCCCTTTCAGAGAGGGGAGAGAAGAGGGAAAACGTAGCGTCTGCTAGAGTCACTGTCAGGAGTCTTGGCGCTGGTTCACAGACACGAAGGATGCTGTTACGCTCTGCATGCGTGTGCACTTACTGCGAGAGTGTGTGAGCATATGTGTGTGTTTTGTATGCGTGCATGTGCAGCAACAATTAACTGTCAATCAGTGGGCGACCCTCCACCTCTCTCCTCCACGGGTAGAATTCCTCAGGTTTTAAGTTTTGCTTTTTAGACGTGTCAGCGGAGAAGAAAAGCAAACAGGTCCTCACTTTCCCAACTTGTGTGTTTGTTTGAAACATTTCATTTTTTCAGGAGGAACAAGCTCTGTGTCATTATTTTTGTAGGCTGTGTTGTTGAGTAGTTCGTGCTGGTTTATCAGCGGCCGTTGTTTCACCCTGTGGCTGCTTGCTGGCCATTGAAACTCTGTTAGTGTGTATGCACGCACACATGCACGCCTTGTGTGTGGTGGGCATTGTTGACCGAGAGACATCTGCCACTAAATTATTCCCAGCTGTTATCTGAATAATTGTGTAATCCCCCACACTCCCTCCTCTCTTTCCTCGCTCCCTCCTCCCCCTTCTCCTCTTTTCCTCCCTTCTTGCCCCCATATCCCTTCTTACTCCAACTGATGAGATGGAGAGTGATGAGTCTCTTTTTTGGGTGGCACTTTGGGCTTTCTTCAGGAGTGTTTATGAGCTTGTGTGTGTATCTCTGTGGCCCCTGGTCACTGGTCGCTGTCTGACATTGGTAGAAGGCTTCAAGTCCCCCCCCCCAAACAGCTCTTGGGGAAATAAAAGTAGCTTAATCCGGCCAGATCAAGATTGCTGTCCACCACAGCTTTACCAGCCTATGAATTAGAGCCTGCTCTCATGTTCCTGAGGAGAGAGAAGGCAGAGTTAGTGTGTGTGTGTGTGCGTGTGTGTGTGCGTGCGTGCGTGTGTGTGTGTTGTGAGCTGTTGGCCTTTGAAGCTGTGTTAGCTGTTTCCCGGCAGAATACTGGTCAGAGAGTGAGAGGAAAGGAAGGCAGGGAGTGCTGAAAAACAAGAAGAAAAGCAGAAAACTGTGTGAAACAGAGGAGTGCAGACTTTGATTTTAACACACTCATTGTTGAAGGTGAGGTAAATATTTTACATCAGTCTGTATATTATTCAAATATATACAGTAAAAAAAATTATACTTATTGAAAAAAGTTTTTTGTATCATAGTTTTCATTTTCAAGTTCAATGCATTAGTTCAATGCAAGTTTTCAAATGACAAAAAGTCACTATATTTTCTTTTTAACAATTAATTAAAATAAACTTTCCTGGATTAAAAAGGAAAAACATGATGAAATATAGTGCTGTCACGTTCTCACTGTTCCACTGTATCTACAAAGACACAACATAATGTTTTTTTCTTCTTGACAGACATTTTTGGTCAACTTATAACAAGAACTTAAAAGGAATATATTATCAGTCCTTTTTTGTTTAGTTTGCAACAGTCGATTCCTTTTATAGTGCTTTTGTACATTTTAGTACCTCTACCTGCATCAGTGGTCGTACAACTGTTTCATTAAAGATGTTTGTGTGTCATTCATACTTTTACAACACGTGTGCCTGCCATTGCCTTGGCTGTCCTCATTTCTGGTCCGTGGTCGGTCGGAAAGTGTTCTTTTCTCTGCTGGAGCTCCGCTCCTCGCTCACTGTGAAGGACTTAACACACGCTCTTCTTTCCCTCTTATTCTGTTGCACTTTCTTCTGTCCCTCTTCTCTTTACCTCTATCTATACTCTCTTTCTCTCTGCCTCTCTGTGTCATGCCTGTCTCTAATTATCACGGCTCTGTGTTCCTTCAGCCTCTTCATTACACCCAAGCTGTCATCACAGTTTACCTCCGACATTCACTCCCTCTCCTCAGGACCCATTTCAGTTGAAATTATTTATTCTAAATGAGTGAAATGACAAAACTCGATACAAGGTCAATCGATAGCCCTCCCAACTGTCTCCAAGAAGCTCTTTTGTATGTGGGGGGTTAAAATGGCAATGATGGTTTTATATACCACAAAATTAAGCAATTCAAAAAGAGAAGTTTCTGTCTTAAAAAAATATTTAATAGGCTTTGAAAGCAAGCCCATTTCACATAAGAATTACTGTAGTTCATTCTCACACATTTTTAATAACAGTCCTAATTGTTTGTAAACTCGTTGAACCGTGTGTTTCACAGAATCATGTTCAGCGTGACAAAAATGCAACACTATTTTGATGAGTTTTGTAATGAAATTGAATGCACCCTTTTGTCAGCACATGTGCTTGTCATCAGAAAGATTGTGCCAGTGCATTGAAAAGACTGGCAAAAACAACAAATGACAAGAAACTGTTAAACAGATTTCTGCTTTGTATTTCTCCTTTTTTTCAACTTTTCTTTGAAGTATTTACTGTTGAGCATGTAATTGAGCAAACACAGAAATATATTTTTTAAGGACTAAAGACATCTATTGCAAGGTTCAAAGTGAACCACCAAACAACTCAGTAATTAGCAAACACCACTATGCCCATTGTCCCAGTAAAGGTCAGTGCTGCCATATGTAACCTGTAGACCTAATCGACAACGTCTGCTTCCATTGTCTAAAGGCCAGCCAGTAACGGTGCGCGAGCCTCGGAAAGCAGTCAGCATAAGGGGGAAACTGAGGAAGGAATGAAGGACTAAACTAAAAAAAAAAAGAGGACAGAAGGGAGGGTAGGAGTGGCAATGAAACCCTGGCATGCTCCATGTCAGGCAGGCGTACGGTTTCTGGGGGCTTTATGACAAGTTTGCCTGAGAAACTTTGCTGAAGGCTGGGTTCGGTTTGAGCGGCTCCCGCAGGGGTTCACTTACAGAGTGGGTAGAGGTGGGGGTGGAGGAGGTAGTAAGGCAAGTGAGAAAGCAGAGGAAGAGAGTGGAGCAGAGCACCGAGAAAGAAAGAGAGAGCATGCCGACACAGTCGCTTGTCGTTGCAGGGCACAGGCCCTTAGTGTCTGATCTACGAAAAACAACTCTTAACTCAAGCCCCCTCCTTTTCCCTCCCCCTCTTCTCTCCATCCTTTTTCTCGCGTTCCCTCCATCCTCTTTCTTGTCGCTGTGCCTCTGTCCATCTCTTAGCTTTTGACAGCTATGCGCTGTAGTTTTAGTACTGGTTATTAACATACACTATTGTTACAGTGGCCAGATCTATTCGGTGGTAATGAGGAAATGGAGCCTGTGGTGTATAGTAACTTGTTTGACCTCTGGTGACAGGGTCAAGTTCAACCAGAGGAGGTGTAATTCTCCCACTCCTCAGCCCAAACACATGACCGCTCCCTGGGGGTAATATGCTGGGGGGGGGAGCCCTCTTCATCCCAAATTTGAATCTCTCATCCCTTCTCCATCCTCTCCCTCGTCCCCTCTCTTCCCACAGGGTTAATTGAAGGGGAAATTGATAGTTCTGTGCAGTAATTGTGGCTTTGAGAATTCTCTGTCTCCCATGGAGAAAGAAGAGGGCAGCTGTACCACAGACTGACGTTTTGTAAGAGGAAAAAGAGAGAAAAACACAGGGAGAGAGGCACATGGAAAAGCAAATAGAAGCCCCCACACCTCCTCCACCGCTCCCTCTGGGGTGGGGGTTTGATTGGTTGATGAGGGAGTGTGTTGATTGGCTGATGACGAGCTGAGATTTCTGCGTAACTTTACTAGCTGGGCTCTAATAATCATTCAGTTCATTATCCAATCAGAGCGACCATCCTGCACTGTATCTTCAATGATTCTCCTTTTAATTTTAATTTTGAACTCCCTCCCTCCTTCTCTAATCCTCCCATACATCCCTGAGGAGTCGCGGATGGACAGATGAGTGGAGTGCACTGTATCAGTTCGGTTCTGCTCTGCTGCTCGCTGAAGTAGTGAGAGACAAACTTATATTCCACTGAAGCCAGTGCTGGATGGACTCTCTGCTTCCTTCTCTCCTTCAAGAGTGGCTTTTCTTTCCCAGGGGCAGAGCTTTATAATTAGTCTTCTTCCAGAAATAGAAAACTAGATTTCTGAGGTGAACTCACCCTATGATGTGTCATTTTTAAAGATGCAAATTTGAATTAATATGGAGCCAAGTGAAATCTATTGTATATATCTCAGGAAAATAAATTTTCACCACCACCTGCGACATAGTAATTCATGTTTATAATTTACAAAATTATTGCAGGAAATATGAAAAGTTAGTAAACTAACTGACTGAGCCATACCAGTTTTAGGTCAGAGAAATATTGTTCCTGCAATAGCAGCAAGTCTTGTTTTTGCTGCTGGCTTATTGTTTAGTCTTAGCTCAGGCCACACCAAGGTTGTCACCCCAGCAACGTGTATGTGTGTGTTGTCTTTAGATTATTACATTTTGTGCATTGTGTACTAAAATTTGTCACTGTATTCGTTTCTCTATTTGACTTTATCTCTGCCAGCGGCTCCGTTTTCTGCCCTGTTTTTCCCACCTCTTGTTTCCCCCTTTCAGCTCGCCCCCCGACACCCCTCTGCTTCTCCCCTCTGCTCTCCTTTTCTTTTCCTCTCTGCCCCTCCCCTCTCCTTTCGCTTCCTCTGTCCGTTAATGAGAATGTGTTAACGAGAAAGAAAGATCTATTGGGTATAGCACAATTTATCAGAAAGGCAGAGGTTTGGGGGGAAAAAAAGCGGCAGGCCCTTCAAAGAAGTCCTATTCTTGTGGTTGTGAATGTTTGATGAGACAGTGAAAAGTTCCCCCTCTAACGTCATGGTGTCTGAACAGAAGAGAACAGAACCGTTCTAATCATGCCGCACAGAAAAAAATGACTTCCAACCTGATTTAATTAACTGATAAGAAACGGCTTCAAATTAATTTTTCAAGGATGTTAGATTTTGATTAAGAAACTCCTAAAAGAAATAGACGAATAATCAATTTTTTAATCAACTTACTCAAATGGTAACTGGTTAATATGATAATTCTAGCAATTAGGGCAAATATTGTCGAGCAGCAGTTTCTATGCATCCTGTTAAAGGAATTATAATATCTTTACATCTAATTATCATGCTTATTTAATTTTTTTTGTGTGGCTACCTCTCAATTTTACCATTCGTTTTTTCATCTGCCATTATAGGGATAATGAAATGAGAAGTTGGAAAGTGAAATAAGATGAAACTTTTATGAGCGCCAACCTGAATGGGGCTTTTCACACACCCTGATTGGATAGATACTTAGGAAAAGGGAAGGCAAGTTGTTGAGAATGACATTTTTTCAGCTGGTTTTACATGCAAAGCTGAGATGGATCTTTAGATGGATGATTCTATTATTTCGTCAGCAGATTAAAGTAGCTAATAGCTCCTGGCTTCTCTGTGTGGCCTCTCTCTTATTCATAAGCAGGTAGGCCCGGCTATAAATATGCTCACCGTTTCTAATCCACAAGTTTTAAATATTCTACTCAGTGAGAAAAGAGGAAAAACAGATTTGGGTTTGGTTGAAGGAAAGACTCAGCAGTTCACCTGCTATTTGCCATAAATTGTATGTGTGTGTGTGTTTCTCTAACTGGAAACACACTCTCTAACTGTTTCTCTACCTGTTAAAGGTGAGGGGGGTAGTAGGGTGAAAAAGCTGCCAGAGGGTCTGAGGCTTTAGTAGAGCAACCAAGAGACCGAGTTCTTTACTTCAAAGAAGGCTTGGACAAACTAAACCTCGCTTACATAGCACTGCAACACTCTCACACACACACACACTCCACATTTGCATGTGGTGGCTCTTTTGCCTCTCATGAGATGAATATCCATCGCCTCTCACACTCGTCTCTGTAGCCCTGGCTCCCTCTATGCTGAACATCAGTGGAGTCGTGCGTTCAGAGGGAAATATTGACAAAGCATTTAGAGAGATGGAACGGTTCCATTAATTATATGCTGCTCTTATGATGCATGATGTTTTTGTGTGGCTGCTTACTACACAGCACCTGCACACATACACTGATCGGCTGAATAGGTATTCCTGGCACAAACCCCTGTATTGAGCGTACATATTCAATTAGCAAAACTCATTAGCAAAACTTGGCATTTGTTGTTGTTTTTTTCCCTCCTTGCGTAGAATTAATGGTTTTGATATGCTAATTAGCGGGTAATTTAATTTCAAAAGGCCTCAATTAACAGCAGCGTTGTGGACATGAGGAAGTTAAGCAGCATAATCTAATTTGCATTAGTAACGAGCAGGGAGTAATTAGTCTCTAATTAGCCACTTCAGACAGCACTTGTGTTTACTTTCCTAATGAAGTGGAGAAGCTTTTTTTCTTACAGGAAAGCCTGTGTGTATGTGTGTTTATGACAGAGCAAGCATATGAGTGTGTGTGTGTGTGTGTTTGTGTGTGTGTATGTGTGTTTGTCTGGTTTGGGGGTGAAGGTGGTGGTGGTGGGGGTTTGACAGGCACCAGAGGCAGAGTGGCATATGGCTTACGGCTTGGCTCCAGTTACACACATGGGCACCCCCCCCCCTCACATACACACAAACAAACACTGCCACACACACAAACACTCGTGGAGGTCAGACCCTGCTGTCTTATGTGATTGGGCATGCACTCACAGTTGTTTTCAATCCACTGAAACATCTTTCTGAGCTTACTTACACATGCCACGAGGGACTGATTGTGTGTGTTTGAGGGGTTTTTATCTTGATAGTTTTTCCCTCTGGTATTTTTTTATTTTATTATTTTTTTTGTTGTTGCAATAGCTTGCAATTTTTTCAGATTTCCTTTTTTGTATATCCAGGCATTTGTTCATATTCTGTCATATTCTTTTTTCTATTTTTTTAATCATGACGTTACAAACTGTGGTTTTTGGCCAGTCAAATGCAGGGGTTATTTCTGGGAGACGGTTGCCTGTGTTGACAACGTAGCAAAATAGAGAAAGACAAAATGGATAAACAGACAGCCCAAACTGTGTCTTTTATTTTTTTTTTTTTTTTTGTATTGCTATCTGCTAAACAATCTGGGGATATGTCTTAAGTGAGGAAAATACTGAACATATTCAAAACAACTTTTTCATGGACGAGTGTTCCAACAGTTTGAACTTTTCCATTCTCTGCCGTGTCAAAAACAAGTTGAAAACAACAGGCTTCCTCCTGACCTTTTTTTTAGGAAGGGAGCTGTGTTGGAGGGGCTTGCAGGGGGAGCAACACGGTTGGATTTTTTTTGGGGGGGGAGCAGCTGCCCTATTAGCCCAAATCTGTTGTTGAGAGGAGATGGGAAGAGGATGGTGAAACACCCCAGAATTTCCACAAAGGAGAGCACACACGCTTTTTTTATTGGTGTGCAACAAAAGCCCTGTGCTGAGATTATGCCACAGATTAATGTATGTTTAACACCTACCGCATCTATGGGTGCAGATCCTGGCTTATTTTTACCCATAAATCAATGCATAGGAGAGAAGATACCATGGGGTCCCCATTAACTGACAGCAATTCTGATGGGAGGGCGTTTTCTAAAAGCTTTTCCCCAGCCTTCCGTGGGAATAATAAGTGAGGTCAGAAAGCTTGGTGACTTCCTGCTGCAACGAGCAGGGTCAGAGCACTGGTTGGCAGAAACAGTCAGCACTCAGCAGACATGATTTGGGAGACACACACACACACACACAAACACTGAGCGAGCGTCAACCAATACAATACTTTGTAGATTTACACACACCAAGAGCAGAAGCTGGAAAGAATTTAATAAATTTAATGAATGAAAATGTTACAGTGATTATGAGCCTGTTTCCCATACTGACCTCTACAATTACACACCGATTTATAGGCACAAACATCCATGTAGATGCACATACACACTCACAAACACTCACACATGCACATCCATAAATAGGCAACTGATTTAAAATGAGCTGACCTGTGTGTTGGCCTTGCTCTCAGATAGGCTCACACCCCCGCCAGGATGCATAAATCACAATGGACATGCATATGCATGAGCATCTGAGGAGGTGGGATAAGTGTGCGTCTGTGTGTGTGTATGTGTGTGTGAACATCAGCCAGCAGCAGCGTTTGTATTGATCACTGAGGCTTAGTTAAGTGCCTTTTATTTCATTGAGTTAAAGTTAAGGGCCGTGGACAGGCCTCTCTCCAGCGTGTGTTGCTTTTGAATGGAGAGAAAGCAAGAAAGAACGTAAAATGAAGAGAAAGAACTCTTAACTGTTCTTTTTTTCTTCTTTTTAGTGGCATCCAGGGATAGCACATCACATTAATGGAACTGAGATGACGTTTCACGTCTCTTCTCTCTTTGGAAGAAGTGGTTTTTGTGTTGGACCTTTGCCTGGTGTGTGTGTGTATGATGTGAGCTGCTTTAACCTCCTCTTGTTTTATGGACTTATACATGGCTCTGGATCTCACTGCTGCTAGATTAATTTACACACCACTCACACATGCTTGCCAAATCTCCCCTGTCTTCTCTTCTCTCTCTCCTTCTCTCTGAAGACAGAGCAGAAATTGCCTGGTGAGGTAAATAAATTACTTCCATCGATTGCTGTAGTTGCAGAGTGACTTTATCACAGTTTGACTTGTCCAGATACGGATCAGCGTGTGATAGCTTGCGGTTTTTATAATGTGCCACTGTTTCTGTGTGGGGGACTTAGTTTACATGTGCTCGTCTGTGTGTGTCGGTGTGTTTGTGTAAGTGAGGGTGTGTTGGCTGCAAAAATCAATGTAAAATCTATGTGATGGGTATCTCAACATATTAAAAGCCATAGCAAGAGCTACAATATTCACAAGATGTATTCCTAAATGAAACAGGCAACCATGAGCATATTGAAAAGCAGCAGAATTAGGTTCTTGTTATTATAGTGTCACATCTTACATTCACCTTGTGGCTATCTAGGTTGTTGGCTGATTGAGTTTATTACTATCGGGTTATCCATCAGCATTGGTCAGTGATAGGAGCTGCAGATACAGGTAGGTGACATTTTAACAAAGCTCACACTGATACCTGAGTCTATGATATACAAAACATGTATGTTGTGTGTACGTGTGAACACAGCAATGTGAGTAAAAACAATGTGTGCACCTTAAATCACATGCTCCTAGTGTCACTTTATGGAAAGAGGTTGAAAGTTCACCAAAAAGTGTCCATGTGTCAAGGTTTTTCTGTGTGTAGCAGTCTGAGACACATGCTGTTTCAATAGACGCTGCGCTGACGTTACTGCTAAGGCCAACAAGCCACTGTTAAAAAGAAAGGATTTGGAAAAAGAGCAAGAAACAGCCTCATCTGTTTGCATTAAACAGAGTGGAAGAACTGACCAGTGAAGGAGCAAATGAGCAGCAGACGGCTAAAAGATATCTGCTTCTCTTATTTAGCTTTTTTCCTCATTGAGACTTTTGTCTCTAAGTGCATCTATTAACTAACACAACTCCAGTTCTGCGACGTAAGTCTACTACAATATATCTTTTAAATATAGAGACAAGTCACAAGTCCACAAGAAAAGTAGCAGAAGAACGAAGCAGAAATATGAAACAAAAACAGTGAGATCCCAAGTAGATTGTATAGTCTGTGTATATATTGTATGTATATAAGAGAATTCCTCATGGTTTTCTGACTGGTCCACCCATCATCTACACTCTCTGGTTCTTTTCTGCATCAGATCCTCCTGATTCAAGAATTAATTAGGCAGTGCAGTTGCGTCAGGGTTGGGATTTTGGGTTTGTTCGCTCGCTATTTTAGTTGCTAATTACTGAGGGGGAGAGTGTTAATTGGAATTCTCTTAGATAATGTGAACTCCTCTTCCCCTTTTCTCCCTGCCTCCACTAGACTTTAATAGAAAACCACAGCACTTAATAGACTCTTCATCTCACTCTCACCTTATTTTTATTATTTTGATGTTGCTGAGCATAGCTCAGCTAATGTCTTTGGAGGAAGGTGTTTGTGGTCAAGCGCAGGCGCCTCACAGATAGATGATTGTGGGTTCACGTCCCCAGCTGACCATGTCCTTTCTGTGTGGAGTTTGCAAGTTGGCCCAGTGCTTGAGTGGGTTACCTATGGGTGATCTGATTTCCTCATTAGACCTGTCCAGGGTCGATTCCCCCTCTCGCGACCACAGGATTTGTGGTTACAGATAATGGATGGATGGATGTTTGTGGTCACGTTGGTGCTGTTTATGACTGTGTTTACATGCACTTAAGAAACCCAATTACCAAAAATCTGTGTATACATGCAGCAGAAATTCATCTAATTTCTCCTCCACTTGAGACTTATTTTAGAAGCCTTGGCCGCATAGTGACAGAAAACGCTGCTTTCTTACTTTCCTTTAAAAATGAGGTGGCATCATCCCATTAATGATCTTGCCTTTTTTTCAACCTTTTACGCAGCTGCATGTTCCTGTCTGCAGCATTTTGTTACTCACATGCACAGTTGGAGAAAGCTTATTAAAAACCTGGTTACATGTATACATGGCAAAGAAATCATCAACAGAAATCTACCTGGGGAGGTCAGGTTTCCCTATTCTCCGACCCAGATTTTGAAAACTAGCATTCCAATTTACATAACAGTTAAGAAATCGTTTTTCCTGAGAAAGCCAACTGTAACCTGGTTACTTAAGGCTATGTAAACACACTACATATGTGGAGTATACTTTGTAGAGTGAGCCTTGTTCAGAGAAAGTGACATCGTAATCCTCCCAGACTTCAGGATATTGACGCCTTTTCTGTCACTGACAAGTTGTCTGTTACCTTTCACAGGCCTAAAAATGATACACACACCCAACACCGCATCATAGAGAGAGAGGAATGAGCAAAAAGCGGGAGGTTATATTTTTAAAAAACTTAAAAAGAGCAGTAGCTGATAGAAAGATGCATCACAAATGCATCATTAATGTTCATTGCATTTAAATTCTTTAAAATATAAGCAATAAAAAACATAATTTTGATAAAAACTGTATCAGGGGCTTATTCAGTCTTTTTATTAATTTATTTTATGCTTAACTTTTGTTGCTCGGATAATGAACAAAACTGGCCTAACCTGCATTTTGACTTCGCACTTTCTCCATAGCCTGGGGCACTGAAATGCTAATTCAGTGGTGCGTAAGTAGGGGGATAAGAACACAAAAAAGTTATTTTAATTTTAAAGAGTGTTTGAAATGAAACAATAGTTGCATTTAGATGTTGTTATAATTGGAGCGAATGGCTGACTAGATAAACAGGCTTCAGTTTCTGGCGTAGGAGCACACACTTGGGGGTCTTTTCATATCTGTGCTCTGTTTAAAAATTAAACTCCTAACCAGCATAAAGCAGAGAACAAAATTAATATACAGTGAGGAAAGACTAATCAGAGATCTGTGGTTTCATTGTAATTCCTCTGTCATGACTAAACTGTGACAAAAAAATATTTAACATCTTTACCTCTGCTCAGCCACTCATAAAAGCTTGGTGCACACACAGAAGAGCGTACAGTTTTTTAATATCACTGCTTGTATATTCTAATCCTGACACCACTTGAAATATAATTCCTTCCCCCATTTTAAATCACGGATGTGAAATTGCATTAAGGCAAGAGTGTGCGGGTGTGAAAGTAGGAATGTTAAATGGACATATGAATGCAGGGGTGAATCCTAACCTATTAAGTACTTTCCTTATTATTTCTGAAAGTGGAGCGTGATAATTAGTTTGGTAGAAATCCTATAGCGGGGTGGAGGTACGGGTCTCAATAGTTGAGCCAAATTAATTTCTTCCGTCACCTTGAGCATACGTTCCTCTTAATAGGTTTAATTTATTTCACGGTGATTATCTTTTTTTTTAAATGGCCTGGCTGTGATGCACATATTCACAGCAAAATCCTCTTCAACCTTCTGCACATGTGAATGGTGCATTCATACCTAAATATGATATAGCTGCACAGCGTCATTACTTCTTGGCTCCTGAGTCTGTGATCTGAGAGATGGCACTGTGCCGTTTTCCCAGGGGTTTCTGCTGCAGCGGCCCAGTTGTCATGTGATCCATGTGTCTGGCTAAGCGCTCTGCTTTTCTCAGGAGTCGCTCCAAGTCTTTTTAGTCCTAAAAGTTAACAATCATTCCTGATGTTAAATCCATCAGAAACCTCTGTGTGCCACGAGGTTGCTTTAATAATCTCCCCAGTGACTCTGTGTGTGTGTGTGTGTGTGTGTGTGTGTGTGTGTGTGTGTGTGTGTATGCATGCATGCACTGAGGTTAGGGTGGGCCATGGGAAAGTGGCATACCTGAGCAGATTAGTATGATCTCAAGGACACTTTGTGTGGGGCAACATTCAGACGCCGTCTTGCAAATTCAAAGTACTTTGCCATCTTGAAGCACTTCAGACAACCTGGACCTTCTACAATACTGTCCAAAACAAGTCACTGTGAGCGCGTTAATTTTCAGCATACCTCAAGTGTTTGCCTGTGCATGTGAGTGTGTGTTAACCCCTCGCCTAAGTTTATGATAAATGGTCCGCATATATATAGCGCTTTTCTGCCTTACTGTTACCCGAAGTGCCAATAAGGCTGCTATACAGCTGACCTGCACTCACTGGGAGCACCTAAGTTTGGGTTCAGTGTCTTGCTTAAGGACACTTTAACATGTGACAGAAAGAGCTGGGAATCAAACCCAACAACCCTGGGACTGTTGGGTCACTGCTCTACCTCTGCATGGCTTGTTTGTTTATGATCTAGCAGGGATCACTCTAGATGCCCTGTTTGGTATCAGCGAACACTGGTACATTACACACAATCACTGAAATAACCTACAGACTGTGTGTGTGTGCTTGTTCCCTGTTGACGTCATCTTAAAAAGATGTTCTTAATGTCAGCTGTGATTAAGCTGAATGAAATCCAACTGTTTGTGTTTTTGTCATTTAGGGGGAGTAAAATGGAAATGCAGCTGTTTTTGTGTGTGTCCGTGTGTGTGTGTGTGCCTGTGAACGCACATGAATGCTTGTGCGAAAATTGATGTGTTGCATGGTTGCATGTGGCAGTGAGTGCGTAAGAGTGGTTGTTAGCTGGTAAACAGTAAGGACAGTGCAAAGCGAAGCTGATGCTCAAAGTCTCAGTTTTCAGTGGAGCAGCTGCAGTAAGGGAAGCTTGATGGTACAAAACTCAGATGGAGAAGCTGTAGTCTACCAATTAGTGAACCAGATGTTAGTTATTGTTGGACCAGGATTATGGCAATAACTGCAGTTGGCCAACCGTTATGAGTATGTGTGTGTAAGTGAACTAACTCCACTGTGATAGATTTTAAACAATCTTCTTTTGGGACTTTCTGTAATACTCCTCTGGCACCTGCAGTGTTTTCCAGAATTCAATGCCTCTCTTTTTCTGTGTAGTTTTTCAGCATTTTGGAAATGTAAACACTTCTAAAATACATCCAGATGTTACCAGCTGTGCTCCGCCACCACAAACACTGGGCAGGGAGTGTGTGTGTGTGTGTGTGTGTGTGGGTGGGTGGGTGGGTGGGTGGGTGTGCGTGCGTGCGTGTGTGTGTGTCTGTGTGTGTGTGTGCGCATCTCAAATACTCCTTTCCCTACTATTCACTCTCAGAAAGAAAAAAAGGTACTTGTATATCTGCTTCTTTGTCTGAGTATGAGCAGGCTTTCAAATATGGTGTGTGTGAGAGAGAGTGTGTGAGTGTGCTGAATAAGTCTATTGTAGTTGTTAAAAGCTGCTGCAGGCCAGCATTGTCTGACGTAATCTATTAAATGCAAAAAAGTCATATCTGATGCAGGGTGACAAAGACAGCGATTTTTATAAAAAATTGACCTTATGTATGCCCCATTATCTCTCTCTCAGTCTCTCCTCTCATTCTGACACACACACACACACACACACACACACACACACACACACACACAGTTGTACACATACTCACATAAAGCAAAACTAGCATTTTTATGGCAAAACTCCATTTAGATTTGACATTAAAAGAGATTGGCATGAGTTCAACCACTCTGTGTAGGCGAAGTTGAGAAAGGTGCAATTGTGAGGTGAATGGTGTTAATGTTTGTTTACCAAATGCCCTTTACTACATGTAAGCACACACACCCACACACACATACACACAGTTACCTGGGCAGAGTTCTAATTAGCACATGTACTTACTTTCCACCGTGATATGATATTATTACCAGTATTACTTGTTTAGTTTTTTTACTCTCACGCATGCTCACATACACACACTTTTTAACATGTGAGCAAATATAAATGTCATAGTGTTTCAGATATTTGAGTGTACTTTATATAGTACAGTGTGTGCATGTGTGTGTGTATGGGTGTACGTTTTGACCGTGTATTTGTTTATCCACAATGACCATGCTGAAACCTTGTTCCTTGGGGAGTAATTACAGAAGAGGGTTTCTGGCTGTTTTCTCTAATTAGTTTGAATATGAAGAGAAATTGTGGAACTTCAGTTACCATGAGTACTCACACACACACACACACACACACACACACACACACACACACACGCTCACACACACACACACACACACACGCACACACACACACACACACACAGAGGCTGTGTGTAAGGCAGATGTCCGGACGTGTGCAGGGCTTAGGCTGATGCCATAGCTTTAGCCTGGAGGTATGTGGGTTACTTCTTCAGCCACAGGTCTATTTCAGCCCCTCCATCTCTATATACATACACACTGTGCATGTGTGTGTGTGTTTCTCCCATTGACCAGCATCTGGCCTGAACCTCCTTCAGTCCTTCAATCCAAACTACAGGTTGTTTGTTTGGGTTCGCCCTTACAAACACACCATTAGGTTTGCTCTCTGTACTAAGCACTATTTCTAGCTCTGGCTTCAGCTTAGGTCAGGCCTGCTGCCTGACTCACTGGAGGTCCCTGCAGGCAAACCTCACTCTTACCAGAACCCAGGAAGATCCGAACCACAGCGCACCGCCCAGCCACCAAAGTGAAACTCTAGCCTGCTTCAACTAGGCTCAACCAACAGCCCAAAATGTCAGGTGGAGGGTTTTAGTGTGTGTCCTACAGCATGTCTTTTCTGTTCAACAGTCAGTGTGTTGTGATGCAACAAGTACACCTTTTCTGCAAACAAACAGGTATGGGCAAGAAAAAAGTCCTGATTCTTGTGACTCACACTCAGATGATGAAAAAGGATTGAGGAATGAAAGATGAAAAGAAAAGAAATAGAGACTAAGAGGCAGCAAGGAGCGAAAGGAAAAAAACAAAGGTGATTTGGACAAAAGCAGTATTGTATCATTGAAATGACTTGTGAGTTGAAAGCCTTAAAAGTTCTCCCCAGAGCCAGGTCATAAAGCCCAGAGACGGGCTTGGCAGCCGAGGCCAAAGCCAGAAAGGCCTGGCAGTCGAGCTTAGAGAGCTTCCAGTAATAGGAGATGTAAAAATCAATTTGCCGTGAATAAGGTAAACAATCGGAAATGACAAATATGCAGGCTCTTTCCATTCCTCTTTTTTCAACTCTTGCTATTTTCACTGTTATTAAAGAAGACAATTGTGGGGGCGAGGTGAATGACTAGTCAGGAGTCGTGGGGGGGGATCCCAGCAATGTTCTGGGGGAGAGAGAAAGATTTTCACCCTTTTTTACCATCTGAAACAGTGAAGCTGGACTTGGGTCAGCAGTAGAAACAGATAGACTGCATATTAGCACCTTTGTTGTTAACACACCCAGATGTGCACACAAGACAGTAGTCCTGAACGAAGAGGTGAAGGCCAGTACAATCATGTAGATGTAGAAATGGGGCTGACAGAGAGAGATTGGAGAGTAGGGGTGAATCCTTGGGGTCTTATTTGGTGGTTAGGGGCCCTAGATTCCCCAGTGGAGACCTCCATTAGTGGAACGATCTAAGCCTGGGGGAGCCTGTACAGTGGAGGGCCTTCAAGGCAGGGGCCAGTCTTTTTAGCAGCAGTTTGTCTGCATTGCTCATAACATTGATCCAGTGTTGAGCTGCATCTGCTGGAAAGCTCTTTGGTACTGAATAGACCAAGCAGCAGTGTATTGATAAGACAGAGTGGACCAGTGGAGAACCCTGCACCCTGTTGGTCACTTGGTTAAGACAGACAGTTCTTGCTCAATACACTTCCCCCACAGTCGCTTTATGACGAGTTAAATCTGTCTGTGTGTGTGCAGGTGCACATGTACAAGCAATGGTCTGTGTCCTACAGAATCTAATCCTCTTTACTTCCTGCTTTTCTTTGTCAGATGAACAGATCTACTGTGACTTGCTGGGGGGGAAATATAAAGGGGGGAAGGAAAAGAGAAAAAAACAAACATTTTTCCCAGGCCCCAATTAGCCCACTTTTATTGCCCCTACTGTAGATTTGCCTTTCCACTCTCCTCATTTTCCTCATCACTCTCTTTAGTCTGCTTACACAACATTCTTCAAATCACTGAGAGTGACAGGGGAGGGAGGCAGTTCCAAAAGGGAGGAAGATCCTCTTTTGCCCACTAATGTTTTTTCTTCAAATCTGTGCTTTTAGTTTAACACACATTGAGACGGAATGTGTTAAATGCGTGTGCCTACTTGTAAGAGTTTTAGTACCATATTCTTATGTCTGTGTGTGTCAGCTGCACTGTGGGATATGTGTGTTTTGTGGTTGTTGTGTTTGTACAAAATCAGTCGCCGAATGCTCACAAACAAAACAGTTTGAACCTTCCCTGCAGAAGCCATCCATTCTTAATGAGATAATGACATGCTAACACACTCACAGCAGTAGCTCTGTTTACAGATGAAGACAAACCACAAACAAGACACAGACATGCCTAGCACTTCAGCTTTCCTTTCCTAGCTGCTTTCTTCTTGCTTTTTTCCCTCTCATCTCCAAGTATGACTTTGTGCATTGGCCAAAACTCAGCTAGAATAACAGGTGGGGAACATCTTGTTGGTGTGTGTGTGTGTGTGTGTGTGTGTGTGTGTGTGTGTGTGTGCTTGTGTGTGTGTGTGTGTGTGTGTGTGTGTGTGTGCGTCTGGCGTGCATGCGTGCGTGCATGCGACTCGTGTCTGTCTAACAGGAACACATATATGCAGTAATGAGTCAGGCGCTATAATGTGGCTGCAGTCCAGATTCCCTAATACGAGAAGAATGCTGTCCATGGCATCCAGAGTTTTTCCACTGGGCTCACATATTCATCCAGCCTGTTTCCTGCCCCGGGGTCTTCCTCTCGGCATGAACAGATGAGGAGAGGGAACCCTCTGTCTCCCTCTCCCTCCCCCTGCTCTTCCGATTGTCCCTGTCCCCCTCCCTCACTACATCCTTTTTTGTCTCATCGTTTTTCTCACTTTTCCTTCCCTTCAATAAGTTAGACAGTTAATGTGGGCTGTTGGAGCTCTGTCTTTTCTTTTCTCTCTTGGACTGTGGTAGTCTGGTTCTGGAGTGACACAAGCACATGACTCACAAGTGAGTCAGACCAATTCAGGCTTATTGCTGAGGAAATGGTGGTGGATTAAGAGGAGAGGTGTTTTTCTCAGACTGGCACAGGAAAACACAAACACACACACACACACACACACACACACACACACACACACACACACATACAGAGGCATGCACACGTACAGCTGAGTGAAAAAGGAAAAAAAAATATCAGTGCTTCACTGAATCTCCAAATTAATGAAATTCTTAGTCTAGCTGTGGAGCAACTTTAAACAAATGAAGATAGAAGTTTAAAAATTCACATTCAAATACTTTAACCTTGAAATCTCCCCTTGCCAAGGCACCAACTCCCTCTTTTTTTCATCTGTTAAATGTTTGAGTGTTTGATAGTTTGAGGTCTATAGCAGAACCCGCCCGGGAATTAATGTCATTCATATGCCCTGCGGAAATTACTTTTGAAATGCATATAATCTAAAACATGCAAATGAGGCTGACTTTGTGCACCCTGTTTAATATGAATTATCATTTTCTGAATACCTATTATTACTGCGTACATTTCTCCAATTATATTGTTCTTTTTTTGTCAATTTTGCATATGGACGCACACGTGCACATCAGGAACACTGGAAACGCATGCATGCACATACTTGGTCACATGCATATGGGTGCTCGCACACACACATGCACGTAGCAGGATGTCTTTGTGATGGGTGTATTTTAATGAGGAGTAATAAGGATGGTAATGACCCAGTCCACTTCTCTCTCTCTCACTCTCTGTCTTTCTTACTCTCCCCCTCGCTCCATCTGTATTTCTCTTGCCCATTGCCTGGCACACAGCTGTGAGTTTACTTAAAGCCAATGGGAAGCGTAAGAAGCATTTCATTTAAAAGAAAGGAACAAATGTAGCTGCGTTTCGCAGATTCTGCACAAATTTACCAGTCAAAAAGTCCTTAAACAGCAAATGAAAATAACAAGGCAGGAAATACAAGTGTTGCTCATCCAATTTTCATTAACTGACTAAAATATTGATGCATTTTGCAAGTGAACAGTGCATGTTTAGTTTGTCTCTTCCTTTTCTCATTCTGGTGATAAAGCACTGTTATTAATGTCCTTGTCCAACAGGCAGACATTTTTTTTTGCTCTTTCCTCCCAAATTGAATTGAAGGCATCCCTTTTTCAAACGAATTACTCTATTAATTTATTTATACTGTGCTATAAATTATTCTATTAATATTAGCATGTTCCAAATTAGTATGACTTCTCTCAATGTTCCTTTTACTTCTATTAATTAGCATGCTTGTCAGTATAACAAAGATTTTTCTTTCTCTGATAAATTATAAAGGAGACATTTTTCAATACAATGAGAACCGCCTGAGAAATTATTAATATTTTAGTTGAGGCCTGTAAGACAAAAGTAAGGAGAAAAGATCAAGAAGAACAGAAAACTAACAGTAACATGGAGTATATTATAGTCTACCATTGGTGTGCAACAGTGTTCATTTTTATTTTGGTTTGTTGAAAGAAAAAAAATATGTGTGAGTGTATGTGTGCATACTGAATGCTCAGGGATATCATCTTGTTTTAGCACTTTTGGATAGGATGTGAATTAATTACCTCTGTAACAGCTTTGACCAAGTTCAAAAGTACTAAAATTCAATTAATTTGAAAAGTGGACATGCTATCATTTTCTCTGCATGTCTCCTTTAAAGTCTGGCCTGTTTTCACTATGGACTTATTCAATTATATTTGATTAAACTCGCTCTGATCCAATCTATTAATTAACTAGGAAATGCAAAGTGCCAACTTGAAAGCCGATGTATAAAATTATATCTTAACCACTTTCATATTTATTTATTTATAATAAATTTTGATCACGAATAAAATTGTCTCACCTTAAGGAAACTACAAGAAATTTGGCTCTTGGGATAATATAGTTATTTCTATTTATTTCACAATTTGGCCTTTTTAAGCAATAAAATATAAATTGTCCCAAATAATTAAAGTTAAGATGTTGGTCATCTTTTTTTAGTTTAGTTGAAGAATATTGTGGTCACAAATGAAGCTCTTGTTCGAATGGCAGTGTTCTGTAAATAAACCACATTTTCATATAATTAATAACATTCAGCATTCATCATTCATATGTTTTTCACAGGTAACATTAAACTTTGTGTCTGCGCACCCGCGCGCGCACACACACACACACACATTTTTCAGTCTTGAGGTTACTTGAGACTGAAAAGTGTGAACACGTAAGTATTCATGTCAACCATGTCTACAAGGTTTGTTACATCGTAGACTGAGGGTCAAACAGATCAAACTCATCCTGCTCCACATCTGTCGCAAGAAAATGAATGTTAAATCTCTATGTGCTGAAGTCTAAGTTTACTTACTTTTTTCCCCTTCATGACGTTTGCCAATTTCCCCACTGACACCTTTTCATCTCTCTGTCAAAAATTCTCCTGTTCTTCCTTTTTCTCTTTCTCTCCCCCACTGTCTCCCCATCCCCCTTCCTCCCCCTCACAGTGAAGGTCAATCTAATAAAGAGCTCTCGTAGGACGGAGCTGCTAATTGCTCGGCAGCGCTCTACCTGGTTTCAGATCCAAATAAAGGCACGTTGCCTTTTTCCGAGCTCTACTTTCGCTCTCCCTCCATTCCTCCACCTCCCCTTTTACCTCTGTTCCACCATGTTAAGTAAAATCTGAGCATTTGCTGTGTGGACTCTCATAGACTGACCTCAGCTTCCATTACCTGTCTGGACAGAAGGGAAAGATGAAGGGAAAAGTGAGGATTTTTATCCTCATGATCATAGGATGATTTCCAACTGGCACACATGGATGCGCACACGCACATCCCTAAACTTTACCTCTTTAGGAATTTGCAACCCATGATTTTAGGCACAGATAAATGAGGTGTGCATGAAGTCTGCTCCTTCTACAAATATTTGTGTGCGCAGTGTGTAAGTGTGCATATCTTTGTGTCTATCTTCAGTATTTTGAACAGACAGCAGTCTGCAAGCTGGTAAATCACTTACTGCACTCTAAAGGAAGGGTCGAGGTGAATGCAGGAGTGTATATTTGCCCCGGTCATACACACATACGGAGCGATCTCATCGGTGCGGAATGTGCTGTGTGTTTACCTATGGCTCCAGAACCCACCTGACCGAGGGACGCTAATCTTTATGGGCTCTGTAAACAGGGACTTTGTCTTCAGAGAGCTGCAGGCGGGCATACAGATACACAAATCACACGCACACGTGCACGCAGCCGCATATGCTAAAGATGAAGGAGGCATGGGGAGCATGTATGGCAGGTCACACACTGTACAGTCAATACACAGAAAAGAACACGTGCACGTGCAGAGGCTGCGTGTGCTCACTTAAAAGCTCAGACAGACTGAACACCATATGGCAGACAGTCCTGCAGTATAGAGGATGTCTACATGCTCATATAATAGGGGGAGTTCTTATCATCTGTACACTGAGCCCATCTCCTCTTCTCACCAAAAACAGTACTGGCTTCTCCATTTGCCTGCTGTTCAGCATGCTGGAGCTTGAGACTATAGGTCTGTGCTGCTAGCTTTTCTTTTCTTGGTGATGCACTTTGAAGCCAGCAGCAGCCGTAGATATTGGCCCACATCTGACTGACTATCTGTCTGCAGGATAATGAAGTTCACCTGTTAGCACTGGAGCAGGGCCAGGGCAGCCACAGACATCTAGCATTAGCCCTTTGCTGTTAGCCAACCTGTTAGCACTGGCTGGCAGCCAGAATAGCCCGGAGCAGTGCTGTTAGCTGCTAGCTTTAGCTCTGTGTGGAAGACTACCTGCCTGCCCCTGCTCTGGTATCCTTCTGCAAATCTGGCTAGCAGCATGTAGCAAAGGCCAGCTGCTGAGGAAACAACAGAACTTGGACAGTGAGGTGATGGAAACATAAGTTGTGCATTATATTTTAATGTGTCTGCTCAATGTGTGTGTTTCGGTGTGTGTGTGTGTTGGGGGGGTATTATTTTTTTGTAGCTATCATCTGACCTCATTCTCTTTATTGGAGCTAATACACATAAGCTCAGAAATGCCACGCAGATATTTTTCCTGTCCTTCGTGTCCCTTCCTTCATTCTTCTGCCATTCTTCTCAATTTGAGTGAGGTAATAGTTTCTAGGCATGTTTTATACGTACTGAAGCAGAGATCATCCAGTTAAAAAAAATTACATATATGTTTGACACAGCACTCTAGCACTTCAAATGTTTTGATAGTAAATTCAGTGCATCTAAATAAGCATTTAGGCAATGAAGGAGAAAAACAGTTAGCCTGAAGTGTGGATTTGCTACAACAAACCTCTCTTTCAGGCAGCAGTTCTTTAAATTTCGTGGAGGGTGATGCTGTTCATGGAATTGACTTGTCTTGACACACAAAAGTTTATTTCATTAGTTAAATAGTTAAATATGTTTTACATGAAAAGATAGAGTAAGGTGCTATGTGGCCTTCTCTTGTCAATGTTCTCCTTATTAGCTTTTTGTTCCTGTTAATCTTTAGTATAGTAGTGTTTGACTGTCCTCACCTATAAAATTCACTCGTATCGAACACAATGACAATAAAGTGTTTTATGCTTATATTTCAGCATAAGGTGTGTAAAAGGTGCACGATTCTAGTGCCAGCTCTGCCCTGAAACTATAATTATAAAAAGAACAGCTTGTCTTTCCAAGTCTGCAACCATTGTTTACTTTACTCTTTTAATTTCTTTATCCCTTCGCACACACACTTTTCCCATTTAATTCTGCTCAGTAATTCCGGTTGCCTCTCTCACACATGAGCCTAAGAGCTTATTCAAAGAGAACCTAGAGCCCAGTACTGATAGTTGGGTTTGTTCTGGGGTTTGGACTTAAAGCAGATTCCCTTTGGGCCAGTGTTTTGCTTGATTTTGTGCAGTCTTTTCCAGCTTGCAGGATGTGAGAATATGGGTGTGTAAGTGTTTACCAAGTTAAGATCTGCCTGTGTGTATGTTAGTGTTCATGTCGCTGTCAAAGCATAAAAAAACTAAGGCTCTGTGATGCTTGAAAGACAAATACTGGAGCTGCTGCACTGACACTAGGACATTTGGTGGACACCTTTGTGTGTTTGTGTGCGTACGTGTATGTGCGTGTGTGCGCACGCACGTGTTTGCGTGCGTGCGCTTTTTTAGTTCGAGACTGTCAGTTATAATGAAACGAGGCTCCTTTGGGTGTAACAGCTAAACAAAATATTTTATGAATCCACACAGCCACTCATTGTCAACAGAGGCTCCTTAAATTCTGTTTCCTGATTACAAAACAGGTTAGGGCTCCAATTCCTCAGATTTCTATCTCAGGAAGAGTGTCTCTCTTTCTCACAAATATTGATTGAACCATCAAAGATTATAGAAATAACCTATGTGAATTCTATTTCAGGAGGAAAACTTTTTCAGCGTTTTCAAGGGTTGAACCTTTGCACTAGTTACCAAGCATAACCAGAGGGAGAAAGACAAGCAGAGAGTATGAGAGAGACAGATAATTCAAGAGTCAGATGAAAGTAGATAGATGATGGAGTGTAGATACTAGTGCAGACAATTTTTTTCCCTTACCGCATCCCTCCTTCTCCCTCCTCCCCTCACTCTCCATTCCACCCCTATTCCCTTAGTTCTTTGCCTAATAAGCAGCGTTCCTGCGAGCTGATGCAAGGCGGAGGAAACAGAACAGGCGTTCTGGGACTGCTGGAAATATTCCCACACGAGACATAACATGATAAAGACTTATTATCTCACTAAGCTGCTGTAAACACAGATGTACACATAAATACACACTGTACACAACTCTCTCCCTCTCTCTCTCACAAACACGCACACATTCACAGAAAGTGAAAAGTGTCTGGCTTTACTGTTCTGACAAGCAGTGACCAGGAGGAATCTGACAGGGCCAATCCCTCCAACAAAGCCTCAGAGTCAGCCGTGGTGAGCCAGCTCACTGGGCATTTGGCTCGGCTCGTTGGAACACCACACACCCAGAGCAGTGAGAAGGAACAGAGGGAGAGTTGACTTCTCATTATTATTAGTGCTAAATTTTTCAGGAACATCTGCACAAGCTACGTGTCGAAACAGGATTCATCTGAGCACCTCTCCACTCATCAATCACGCCAGACACACACATAAACACATGCACCTAGCGTTTGCTGTGAGCTAATCCAATACAGTACAAAGGTATGTGTCAGCCTCTTAGACAAACACACATGTACCTGTATACACCAGAGTCATGAGAAACATGTTGAGTCCCATTTTCTTTCTTCTTTCCTCCATCCCAATTAAAAGGCAGAAGAGACCTTTTATTTTGCTCTCTTCCAAACACATTCTTTATCTCTCTGATCTGGGCTCCTCCCTCTCTTGCTCGGTCCCCTTAGGGCAGTGAGAATATCTTTTCCCCACGTACTCGCAGGTCAAGGGTTCAGCTGGAGGGGGTCTGAGCATGTAAAGAGTTTGAGAGAGGGAGAAGGAGGTGCGCAGAAAGAGTGAGTAGCGGGTTGAGGCAGGCCTTTGCACGGGCAGCTTCTCATCGCTGCCAGAAACACTTACTTTAAAAGCAGTGTGTGTGTGTTTGAGTTTTTGTGTGTGTGTATCATATCCCTAATCAGAGACTTCAGAGTAGATTTATGCCCCTGCCTTTTTCCCGACCTCTATTACACCAGCTTATATACACCCATTACAGGATATGACAAAGTACACAGCCTTTAAAGGAGCATACCACACTGCCTGTGTGTGAAAGAGAGGGCATGCGTCTTTACACACTCCCCACTTTCCCATTAGGTCCTTGTCCACCTGTGAGCTCTATCTCTCTGTCTGCCTTTATCGCTCTTTCCCTCATTGCTAATAAGGTCAATGACGAAGAGTTAGAAGCAGATGGGTGTACAGTACATTACAGCACAGCACAGTATAATGTGGGCCAAATAACAGGCCGGTGATTCATGCTTAGTGAGACGTGTGATGATGTGAGGAGTTTCTACTGCAGTGCAAAGTCAGTGGACTGTGCGGTGGGATCTGTTGATCACTCAGCACTATGCTTTGCTTCATAATCTTACCTCAGGGAGCAGTTTGACCTATCTGGGGTGTGGACAAAGGCAGAGGAAGCTGGAAAGAGGAAGAATGAAGCAGGGGAGACTGTGTTGGGAGGAGGAGTGAGGTTAGAGTTTAAGTGACTAGCTTTAAATGTCAGAGTACCGCTTTACTTCTCAGTCTTAACTTCACTGGCATATGGGTGCCAGGATGGGAGACAGAAGAGAGTCAATGGGGAGGAAAAATGCTGCACTGTGATTTATGGTTTATAAATGGCACAGCTTGTTAGTTTTAAACTGGTAATGTCAGTCTGTAAGCACTCTGTACATTTAAAGGTTTAGTTTGTTTGTTTAGAATTAAAAAGCACATCTTGCAACAGTAAATTATGTTGCCCAGTTGTCATAGAAATACAGTACTCATCCATGTTGGCTTAAAAGTTGCAATAAAAGTTCATTTTTGACCTTGGAAAAAGTAGTTGATAAAGACAATATTAATACATTCAAACATGCAGAAAAAGAAATGCAGCTTTTCTACCTCAGCGGCATGAAGTTATACAGATTTCCTAGTTTTGTGTGCCAAGCCCTTGAGAAATCTGCCTCTGAAATGTCTGCTATTATATGAACAATTGTAGTGTTTGGATTTTTTGTTTTTCCTAAAATCCCTTAAATCATTGAAAGGTGGCTGCAACAAAGTAGTGTTCTTTACCAAAAAAGGTAAAGATTTCTTTGGATAGGATTTAAGTATAATTGAGGGTGGATGCTCAATCGATAGAACATAGGGTTGGGATACAGACGGCAGCGGGATTGAACCCCACCCAGCCAGGTGCGGCCCTGGATAAAAGCCCGGATAAAAAAAAAATGGGTTGAGGCAGGAATCCAGTGAAATATGGTGCATCCAGTGTAAAAAAAACTAATGCCAAATCATGGTACAGGACATGATCCGCTGTGGTGACCCCTGAAGGGACAGGCCAAAAGCCGTTGATCTTTTTGAGGATTTCAGTGTAACTATGGCATTTTTGTGTTTGTGTAAAACACAAATTGCTGTAAATGTATATTTGTCAGTGCACTGGTAGCACAAACAAAAATCTATTAATCTCCATTGTATTGGGGCAACACCAGGAAATTAATTAGTAGGTGCTATATCTTGAAACCTAGGGAAATGGATCTGAAGTATTTACATGGCCAGGCATCAGCTAGACAATACATTTGCCATGATTTGGGTGAATTGGCCCTTTAACATTCATTCGTGCGCACACACACACACTCACACCTGCTCAGGTCCCTGTCCTTCTGCAAACATCTGGCAGCATTCCATTAACAAAGCCACAAGCGTTCAAACTCACCCTCACCTGCTGTCACCGGCTCAGCACACACAGGCACACACACACGCATTCAGACACTCACAGAAGTTCACCTGCTGTTGCCTCAGAGGAAAAGAAAAGCTAGATTCTGTCATGAAATGCCTTTTATTGTTTCCCCAGAAGGCATGGGTTGTACGCCTCTGAAAAACACGCATACACACACAGACGGCTGGTAGAATGCCTCGATGGCGTTTTGTGTACCCACTCCGGGTTGCTGAAATAAAAGCAGTAGAACTTTCCCCTTTAAAACTATGTGCTTGTGTGCGTTAATTTCTAAAACTGGATGAGGCAGAAAGACGAGATTGAGCTTGTCATTAGGAGTTCACAGCCTGCGTGCTTGTATGAAGGTTTGTTTTGTTTTGTGTTAGCTGCGTTGTGTGCTCTGTACGCCCGTGTCTGTGTGTGTGTGTCTCTGTGTCTCCTCTCTCCCACGCTCAAGCTCCTAACGATGGCAAATGTGCCTGTGTGTTTGTGAGGCGTTGTTTCTCAAAAACAACAACACATCCAGGAACGGCTCGTTTTGTCGGGTTTTGTGGAAGGAACACGCTCTAATTAGAGATTCCCTATGAAGGTGCATCAAACAGATCTTTCTCAAAGACAAACCTGCACAGCGCACACATGCCACCTCTTATTATCGTAGAAATGCGTGTGTTATTTAACTATATAGCAGAGTATTAACAGCCTTGTCAGTTTAGATTTGCTGCACATCTGATCCTAATCCATGCGTATGCTTCTAGACCTACATTTACGTGTAGACAATAAAACATCTGTGTTGTGGCCACTTGGGCATGTTTGTGTGTGGGTGGTTGAAGACCAAAAGCCCTTTTTACAAAGTACACATGCACAGACACATGCACATAAGCACACATTTCACTTTTTTATCTCAGTGTGTGTTTACTTTAGTCTCCTGCCATGTTTGTTCTCTCAGATGGGAGCAGGCTTTCTACTCAAACTGCTCAGGTCACTTTTATTCAATCTGTGCTGTCTTGCCTCCTCCCACTTCTCCTTCCTTAGGTGCCAGTGATGATGGTGGAATCAGCCTCTGAGACCATTCGAACAACGCCATCCAACCAGAACGGAGTCAGCAGCCTCAGTAGCCAGTCAGATGGAGGGGGTGGTAGAGAGGGCGGATCTAATGGAGACACCAATGGAGAGATCAGCCCAGTCGACCTCCTGCACCTGCAACAGCAACAGGTGCGCATGGGGCACGTCATGCATGAATTTGATACTTTGTTTGCATATCTACCAGAATGTATGTGTTTATGGCACTTGTTTTGTAACACATCGCACTCGTGCAACACGTGAATACAGTATGAACGGTACATTATCTAGAACATCATGTACACAATAGGCTGTTACATAATATACAGATGTGACAACAAGTAGCTGGATAGACTCTGGTGATTGTCAACCTTGCATGTAGGAACAGTGAAAAGTTCTGACAGGTTGGCTCGCTGATGCTTTAATTATCTACTGTTCATAATTTGCCAACAAATTCCACTGGGACATAGTTCGCCATAGTAATGCATACAAATAGAGTTCCCACTGAGAAAAAAAAATTGCCTGAGAAAAAAACCGGAGCATGTACCTGTCATTCAACTACTATATGGGTGAGAAGCCATTTTGTCCTGTTGTGGATGTTTAAAATTCTCACTGTGGCATGCAAACACATGTTGCATATAGGATTCAGATGCTAAACAGTGTGAGTGGTCATAGTTATGTTCTCTTTGTTTTATTTTTTTCACTGATCCATGGAGTAGTGTTTATGTGTGTTTGACACGTCAGCATGTATGTGTCTAGTAATGCCATTTATCTTGCCTCCTGTGCGTCACTCCCCCCACCCTTCTGCTCCACACACACATACACACTGGCCACGGTGTCAAATGGAAATTCCAAACTTCCCGGAACATCTTGGATGAAATTCTACATTTTTATTTCTCATTCCCCCCCAAAATCCACAAAGCTCTTCTGTGATTCCTCTGAGAAGGAACCAGGCCGACAGTACATGACACACACATAAACACACACAAAAGTATTTGAAAATGTTTTTTCACCTCTGTATTAGTTATCTGTCCATAACCACGAAAAATGTTGGATGGAAGCACATTCATGATTTTACTGACTGTGGCAGCTGTTGATTAGAAAACAGATTAAGATATTTTCCAATTAATATATTAGTTATACAAGCATACAGACAGAATCTCTCTCTCTCTTGTGCTCTTTGTGTGTATATGTGTGTGTATACAGTATGGTGTTTCCAACCTTCAGTGACTGTCTTTGAGACCACCTGACATTGTAGTAGCTGAAACCAGGGAGTAAAAAATAGGGCTTCTCCCCCACTGCTAAAATTATTCCCCCTATGTGGAACGATGGAGTCTTAGGTGAATGAATAACAGTTAAGGCCCTTTACTCCTGTCCTGGTTTCCCTCCTTCTTCCTCTGACTGCATCCTCACCCTGCTTCCTCAGCAACCTTCAGTCGTGCACACGCACACCAAGCTTTGCACAAATGCTTATACATAAACACCAAACCTGTGGCTAACACAAAGCCGGTCTTTATTCTCTTGGACATGTCTCTGCTCTCTATGTTTTTGCACCTGTGTGTGTGTGTGTGTGTGTGTGTGTGTGTGTGTGTGTGCGCACTGGTATTTCCTCTCTTGAGCGAGTTACCAACCACAAACATACCTCCCTCTCTCTTTCCATCTTTTTCTCTTCCTCTCTTTCACTGAACTATTTTTCCTTCTATCCACTGTAGACCATGAAAGACAAGCACAACCTTTCCTCCAGATCCCAAACCAGCCTCAAAAACACACGTGTAGCGGTAAATACACAGTCATTTACTGCAGTAATACTCTGTATAGTGCTTTCTGTTAATTCCAATATGCACAGATTGACAAGACTCATTTGTCATAACCTACAGGTGTATCAGTATAAATATTTTTTGAAATTCTGGAACTGCATAGACTTGAGTAGACATAGACCTGCCTTTGGTAACATCCCACTTCCACTTCTTTTATCTCATGCTTATTCATTATGAGAATTTTATGCCCAATTATACTATTTAAAAGTTCAAACTTTATCCGCATTTATTTCTTTTAAATTCTATGCCATGAAATGTTTACAAATATGTTAAAATGAGATGAGTAGATATTATTTATTACACTTAACCATTTCAGGCTTGATAATTTTTACTAAGTTAAATCAAATATTGAGCAATATTGTTTTTTAATAAATCTTAACTATCATATCAAGTAGACTTTTTAAAGCTGTCAAGTTTTAGCTTTAGTCCGACTTTCATAAAATCAGCATTGTTTGATACAGACAGCCTGAAAGTCTTAGATATACTTCCTCCTCCTCCTCCTTCTTGTTCCTTTCTCTTCCACGCTTGAGTCTCTCACCTGAAGGTGTAGTGCAGACCAGTGTTGGTGCTTAAACACCATGCCAGTGCGCACTGAAGCAGAAAAGACACACACACAGTCGCAGAACTTCTGACAGCGCGGTGTTGTCAGAACACAAAGCCGTCTTTTCCTTGGCCCTTTGGGAACCTGAGAGAAATCACTGCCATCTCTAACCATCAAACCCCTCCACCGGCCTTTCTCAGAGTGTCTCCATCTTTCTCTGACTTTTTTCTGCCTTTTTAAAAAATGTTTTATAGATAGATAGATAGATAGATAGATAGATAGATAGATAGATAGATGTCATTGTCTTTAGATGGATTAAGTAGCATTGGTCAGAATGGGGAAACACCAGAATTTCCAGAGGAAAGAGAGGTAAAATGAGGGGCAGAGAGGCAGCACATTAGGAAATGTGTGTGTGTGTGTGTGGGGGGGGGGGGCAATGGTGGGCTAGGGCTAGAGAGGAGAAATAGAGGGATGAGGGAGGGGTGTAACTCTGAGACGTGTCAGAAAAGGGCGCCTGGGCCTCCCTGTGGAATGTGGCCTGTCTGCCTCCCCAGAAAGAGACGAGCAAGAGAGAGGGAAGAAAGAGGGAAGAAAGAGAAGAGGGGGTGAAGACCACTTCTGCCCCATCATTGAGTGGATAGAAGAGTGAGGAGGGGAGGGAAGGAGGGAAAACAAAGAGCAGAGTTATATAGTAGAGCGAGAGGAAGGTGAGGTGGAAAAGTGAGAGTGCATTGGAGAGTAGATGGCACTTTAGTGAGGTGCTGGGCACGGGTGTAGACATGAAATGATGCATAGCAGAGGAGAAATATAAGCAGGATAAAGCCTAACAAACCTCAAACTGTGTGTGTGTGTGTGTGTGTGTGTGTGGCTGGGTGTAGGGTGCTCTGACGAGAACCAGGTGTCTTCAATTCTTGCCTTTACTCTATGTCTCTCATCCCCTTTGCAGTCCTCACTTAAATTGCCGTCACTCCCACTCCCTCCTCTGTTCTCACCCATTTCTGTCTCCTCCTTTTCCTTTCCCATCAATTAATTGCTTCAGGTGTTCCAGCAGTTACAGTAATACTGGCTGGTGATGACTGGATGAGAAGACAGGAAAGTAAGAGGGTGAATAAGGAGAAAGAGATGGTTACAAAAAGGTGCTGCTTCCTCTTGGGAGTGCCACTCATCAGTCAGCTAAATCAGCCACATAGTGGTCTTTTCCTTCTTCTCTTTACTCTTTTTCTCGCTATCTCTCTCCCTTGCCCTTAACCCACTATTACGTGCAAATACAAAGTGAGAGGTGGATTTTAGCGGTGGTCTCCCTTCCCGACGGGTTAAAAGGGAACATTGGTTGAGAAAAAGGCAGTTTTAGAAATTGGTTTGGAGCTTCGATCCCCACTCCCATTTGTCATGTTCTATTTTTTTCATCAGTGCTTCCCTCTTTTTGCGCTCACACATGCTTACGCTCATACATACTGACAATTCTCTTTCTCTCTCTCTCTCTCTCTCTCTCTCTCTCTCTCTCTCTCTCTCTCCCTCTCTCTCTCTCTCTCACACACACACACACACACACACACACACACACACACACACACACACACACTTAGACACACACAAACACATAGGCAGTCACACACATGCACAGAGCTGATGAGAGTTAATGAAGGGTGTAATTAAGGAGCCACAGTGATGACTGGAGATCAGGGGGAACCGATACTGATCTCAGATATACACAAACACTGATGAAAGATAACTGTTTTGTGTGTGTGCACATGTGCTAAAGTGTGCATTTGGATTTGATGCTTGGAGTGCTTTGCAGACAGATGTATGAAACTGGTGTGTGTGTTAACAGATGATCAGAGATGCTAGATGATTCAGATAACATATGGCTTCCTTTTAGATTGGCTAGACTCGGTAATTATGACCTCTATTGATGGAGGTGGGGAGGTTTTGTGATGTATGTCAGTCTACAGCTTTGCTTTTTAGGCCTTTGCTAAATTATGGGAGGTGAATGTTGGTCACTGGGACAGTTATATCCTGTTTGACCTCCAGCTCTCCAATAGAGTTCACTTTCAGGTCAATAGCATAGATGAGGGGAGAGCCAAAGATGAAGAGAAAGAGGTCAAGAAAAAAGAACATATTCAGACAAATTTTCTGGTTTGTTAGTGCAGTGGTATTTGAAGTAGTTACATTATATGTCTGAATTAAAATTTGCATACTCATCACAGGTTGTCCTTTATGTGTATCTGTGTGTATAATTTGTCTGTCTGCACGTACAACATGTAAGTTTATGTCTGCGTGTGTGAGTGTCCATCTGTTGTGCGTGCGGGCCAGTAAATCAGTCCCGGGCCTGAGTGCTGTCACCTCCTAAAAGCTTTCCCTTGGTCTGGGCTAGGGCTTGCTCTTTCTGTTTGAGGTCAGTGTAGTTCACAGGTCCCCACAGGTCATGCTGAGACAGAGGACTGGCAAGTTGGGTTGCCTAGCATCATAGAACACCCACTGCCATTACTGCGCTGACACAAAGGGACCTATAGAATGTCAACTTCCTCCAAGAGTCTTAAAAACACCAGCAGTTCAATTTATCTGTCTTCTTTGACTTTCACTTCCCTTTTTTCTTTGCCCAGTCAATCTTTCTCTATATGAATCAATATATATATTGATCAATAGACATTTTTAAAAATTATTTTGGCATGCGTCCATTTCTTAAACTTTATTTTTTTTGAACTTTCTTTTTTTTTTTGAAATGTTGCAAGATAAGTGTTTCACACGTCTCCCTTTCCGTATATTTGTTGTTCTGCAATTTTCTTCACACATTCAGAGTTAATTCTGAGATGCTGTATTTATGACTGCTCATAAAATATTTTTACTGCTTTTTCCAGTTAGGCCATTGAGTGTTGCAGAATTCACGTGTGTGTTTCTGAGCAGATTTTTGTTCTCGCATTCACAGTCTTTTCAGTTTCTTTATGCTCTAAGGCACTACTACGACCTCTATATATACATTCATTTTCTGAAAACAGTGTAATGTTTTTTAGGCACAACCCTCATTTTACACATTTTTGAAATCATAGCTAACAGATCATATTCGCAGGACTATAATTGTCAAATCGGCTAAAAAATAACATTTATTGTTTAAATTGTTTCACAGAAAAATGATGCTACAAGTACTTTGGATACAGAGTAGATGGACAGGACACATGGTCACGGCTGGTTGACCCAACCAGAGAATAGAGAAAAGAACAGAATAGACAAATATCAAGACAAAAAAAGGATGTATGTGTATATTTGTGCTTGTCCTGTCTCTGTTGTGGAGACAGAGTTATAAACACACATCCTTTGGCACCTGAAGGGGTTAGGTTTGATCTGGTTGTCATGGGAGTGTTTGGTAGCTTTTACACAGTGTAGGCATAGCTGTGCTTTCAGGTAAATAACACAGAGATGTTGACACACATCTCATCACACATTTTCTTGAGACGTTTCTGAGAGTGAAGCAGTCAATTGTAGACTCTCGCTCTTTAGAAGTATCACGTTGGTGACTGGGGCCTTTTTAAGAGGTCATAGGTCAGCGAGCAAAGCCGCATGACCTCATTACTATTACTGGTCAGTGAAACAGGGATGTGACTGTGATTATGTGTGTATGGGTGCCTGTTCACATTGCTCACTATCCACTGCTTTCTTCATCAAAAAGCAACGTCGTAATTGGTTTTAATTGAAGGCTGTACTGATTCAGAGTTCATTAGGAGCACAGCACTCAAACACCCACCCCCACATACCCAAAAAGGTCACACAAAATCTCGGTTGTTTTGTCCTCTGTTTTTTAAAATGCTTGCACCTTCATTCCCTTATTCCGGACACACACACAGAGACGGACACCAATAGTGCAACAAGGGAAAGTGAAGAGTATAAGACAAAATGTGCAACGCTTACAAGGCTGTTAAGCAAGTTGTTACCCTGGAAACAGTTGAGAGCCTGGGTTGCACACAATGAACACACACATATGCACCCCAAACACACAATGGTTGCAGAGGCCTAAAGTGTAGCTAATTAGCTAGTCTGCGCTGGTCCTTTGTGTGAGCCATTTTGAAGGAGAGATTAGAGTCAACAGGGAGGAGACGAGGAATGTAGCTCTTCCCTCTCTCTTTCTCCTCTTTGCTTTCTTCTTGAGCTGTGGGACATAGCTTGGCGCCCCTTTTCCCACCTAACTGACAAAATGAATTTGTTGTCTTGTTTGTGAACATTTCGATAATTCAGAGCATGAAAAAAAATGTCAAGTGTGGGCAAAGTTCCTTGAGAAAAAGTGAGGTAGCACTTACTAATGAAGGCTTAAATAAGTAAATTATAAATAAATAATAACAAGCATATGACAAACTTCTATTCATGTTTCTTTTTCTTTGCTTTTAATTTGTGGCCAAGTAAAAGTAAAATATCATACTATTATACTTTTTTTTACATATTTCAATGTTTTATAATTTATGTTGTGAAAACCTTCATTATTGAAAGTGCATGCTGTGTATGCATTACTGTAAACTTGCAAAATGCTGAAAGTGCACGATGTGAATGCATAACTGTAAACTTGTAAAATGCTGAAAGTGCACATTGTGCATTACTGTAAAACTGTTACAAAATTCTATATTTTGAACATGAGACTCATCTTCAATCTACTCTGATCCACCCAGCCTCCTCTGTCCTCACTTTGGTATGCTCCTCCCAGTCTCAAGCTACATTTAATACTGTAATAAGGTTCCAAATTTTACAAATCAAATAGAAGCCGTTGAAATTTACTAATTGATTAGTAAAGAAAGGCTTGGTCAGAAGCATGTAGAAGCCAGTAATTTTAAATCCCAGGTTGGGTGGATTTTTCTATTAAAGAAAATGTACATACTTTATCTTACTAAATAGATACTAAATAAGGGTTGAACCAATCAGTATCATCCCAAAGCCTCCTTTAACACACTGGTAACTGGTGGTGAATACCTGGCCTTTGTTGTCTAGCTGATGTCTAGCAGAGTCACCCCTTTCCCAAATCCTTAAACTACATGTAAGTAAAACAAATGTCAAAAGTCATGTTAGAAAAGTTAACTAAATCAATAAAACCCTGTTCAAAATTTTTAAAATATAGAGAAAATAGAAAATTGTTTTGGACTTTGAGGTATTTTAAATTGAAAAAATGTGCATGTTCACATCTGGCTGGATTGACCCTTTTACTAAATTACGTAGCCCAGCACCCCTACACACAAACACACACACACAGAAACACACACTTCTCTATTTGCCTTGATTTCCCACCCTCTACTCCTGCATCTCATTTAAGGGAAGTTAAAGATTTTGTGCTTGTTTAAAAGTTTGTACAACAGCCAGCCTTTGTTGTGCCTTGCTCACTTCTGGTGTGTGTGTGTGTGTGTGTGTGTGTGTGTGTGTGTGTGTGTGTGTGTGTGTGTGTGTGTGTGTGTGTGTGTGTGTGTGTGTGTGCGTACGTGCGTGCATGTGTGTGGTAAGGGTGGGTGTGAGGGTGTGTCCATCTCCATCTCTACAGCCACAACCAGGTGTAAAAACTCTCTGAATCAAAGACATGAAAGAGTTTTTTTCCATCGAAGGAGGCTGGCAGGCTAATACTTTTACAGACCGCTGACTAGAAACAAGTTTTTCTGTTTAACCAATAGGCATCTATGTGTGCTCATCTGTCTTTGTGTGTATGTGTTTGTGTATGCATGTGCACATGGCAGACAGTCTCTGTTTGTGTATGTATGTGTTTTCCCTCTGTCTCCTGAGCTGAGTCTTGGCAGTGTCTTACATGTGTTATTAGTTTAATTTTTTTTGGGGGGGGGGTTATTAATAATAACAGTTAAACAGTTTCCATATGTGAGGCCTGGTTGCCAGGCTAGTGCTATCCTCACATGGGCTTGCCTCCCTCAATCTCCCCTCTCTGGACTTGCTCTTGTTGGGCAAGAGAAGCAGCTAATCTCTTGAAGTGACCCTAATAAGACCCATCTCCAAATTGGCATTGTCTTCTCAGGAGCATGACCAAATAACTGCCCTACCTCTACAAGATGAGGGCTTAATATTACATGTACACTGTGTGTGTGTGTGTGTGTGTGTGTGTTTTCCGCTGTGGGCTGGGTTTGTCTGGAGTGAGACCTTCCTCTCCTGCCAAACGAGCTGTGTTGAAAACCGCAGAGAAACGGCATATGTGTAGATAATGTATGACGTGTATTTTTGTGTGTGCAGAAGGAAACTGCTGTAGAGCTATTTGCCATCAATTAGCCGGCTGGACTGAGATGAGGCCCACAGCATAGAGGCAGCTGCTTTTATATTTTTTATGAAGGGGGTTCCTCTCTGTTTTTGTCCATGCTCACCTCATCATTATCTTTAATTGTCTATCACTCGATGTCCTTTTCTCTTCACTTAACAGAAAAAAGCTGACAGCATCTTTTTTCTATGTTAGATTTTTTTTCTATGTGCACATATGTAAGTAAGATGTAAGTGTGTTTATGTTGATGAATTGTATCATGATATAGAGCAGTCCTGGGTATTCAGTCAGCTTCTTTTTACAGCCGTGCTATACCCCTGTGAATCAATAGAAACATTAGATGAGTATAGGGACATAGTTGAAGGGGAGAGGTTTTCTCGTTTCACTGAACAGTTTTGAACTGAAGAGAACCATCTGGAAAACGGCAGAGTCCCTGAAGTTTAGAACAGGTCCCTTTTGTGAAAAATAGGATGTGAAAAAAAAAATCTAAAATCGGCCAGGGTTTTCAAACATTACAGCATATTTTGAAGTTCTTTTGGAGTTTGTGAGTTTTTATTGCATTGGCTCTTGAATGCGGTCTTTCCTCTCTTTAATGGTCAGTCTGGGCCCAGAGAAGCTTGCTTCAGCCATTTTAAAACCTCAGCTCTAAAACGGTGCCCTTATATTGCGGAAACATTACATTAAATAGTTGAACAGGATTGTGCCTGGCTGGGGTTTCTGAAGGTGTCCTAGATAGATCCAGCTTGACTGCAGCCTAAACAGATTATAACCTGGGTTATGTAGGTGGACAACTGGTTTGAAGTCCACGTTGCTATGAGCAAAAACAAATGGTAGGATAGCTGGTAAAGGAAGTCCGGAAAGACCTGATTAATACCAGAAAAAGAGACGGCATACATGAGGAAAAGTCAGGGAAAAGGGGCAAATTCTTGGCAGAGCAGAGTTTATTTGTAACCCACCGTGAAATTGAGCGGCTCTAGCAGGCTTTGGTTCAGGCTGCCCCTTACTCCTATATGTTTACTCCCTGAAAACCCCTGATCCAACCTAAATATATATACAACTGTCTGTTTCCTTACGAAATTGACATTAAAAAGTTTACAGTGTGATGATTTTTGACAAATTAGTTCTAACACTTTTGTATCCACCATAAACAAATGAGACCCTGACCGACAGTTTCTCACACCAGTTCATCACGACAGTATTGCTCCTCCAGCTACTTTAAGACCATGGTCATTTATTGTTTTACTGCGAAAATGAAGATGCTGCTATCGGCTCAGCAGACCTCCCTCTTTTTCATTTGACAACTTACCTTGCCCAAATTTAGAGGAAAATATGAGTATTACTGAAGTCAGCTGCTCTAGTTTTTGACCTAAATATACATTTCCAGACTCAGGTCTTGATGGTTACATCAAGTTACATGACTGTCAGTCTTCTCAGCACTTACAGTTGTCATCATTGTTAAAATCTGTTATTGCTACCCTTTAAATATTCTTGTGCTAATCTTAAGTGGAACTTTCCTTTGTCTACCTATCCCAGCTCCTCAGTTACTGTCACTGTAGTTGGTTTTTGAAGGCAAAGGTCCCTCATAAGGCCAACAGCTGCATTCACAGAGCTTAGTTTCCATTGGTCGGCCTATTTTAGGACTCTGTCTAAGCCATATCTGCTCTCAGCATTTACTGTGGTGAAAAAGGGTATGGGTAACAGATTTCCAGAGAAGAGAGAGGGGGTCCAGGGCACAAAAAAGACTTGGAAAGACAAACAAACAGTTTGTGAACTATACATTTTATGGAGAGGTAGAGTGAGGGCAAAGATCAGATCTGGTGATTTAGATGGAGAGAAGGAAAGTACGAGTGATCTGGGAAAGCAATATGGCTTTTGTGGTGACTCACAGTGATGCATTTGATACGTGTGATTCCACTGCGGCTGTAACCAAGCTTTCACTCACATATGCCCCAAAGCCATGTAGCAATCCCACTAACTGACACCTCGTCGGTAATCCAACTTTGTGTACAGCGTGTGTGGGTGTAAATACAGGGCCAGTCTCTGAAGGCAGGTGAGCTGGTACTGTACTATGTATCATTAGCCTTTCAACAAATTTACATGCTTTGTAGATAGTGTTACATCTGTTCAGTATTGTTTCATCTTCTTCTCTGATTATGATTCCCTCTGAGTATCAAGAGAAAAAGAAGGAATCAAAGATAAGAGAGATTTGGAGTCAGAAAAACCTGTTAGAGAGTAGCAGAGACCAAACCCCAAGGAGAGAGTAAATTAAAGTAGGAGGGGCGGGAGTTCTTGGAGTTCCAAGGTTTTGTTGGTGTCGAAGTGAGAAGGCGCACTGCACACAGATACAAGGGATCACCAGGCTGACCCAGGAGGATGGCAGCATTGACGCAGCTTTAGCTTGGCTTTCAGCTTCAATGACAGAACTACAGAAAGAAGATAGAGAAAAAGAGGGAAGTGAGTGTGAAAAAAAGATCCATCGCTCCTTTCTGAACCCGGTCTCTCCCACTGATCCAAAATCAGAGAGCGTGCAGGCCTGTGGAGAAGCAGCTGGGTGTGACGAGCTCTTTTCTACATCTTCACCCTGTATCTATCTACCTGTCTCTGCACCCATTGCTCTCTCCTGGGGAAGAAAAAGGATAGAGGAATGAAGAAGGGGTGCATTACAAGCCTCTCATCCCAGCCTGCTGAGCTAGTTAGTCAGACAGGATATTTGTTTGACGCTGGAGAAAAGCCGTTGTAGCTAAAGCTGTTGAAACTTCTGAATACTTAGTCCTGCCTAGTTTAGCTCTGTTGTGGACAGATGAAACGCTGAGCCTTCCTTGCACCCTCACTTGCGCTCCTTTTTATCTCGGTTGCGTTATTTTTTCTCTTCTAGTTCTAAGAGCAAAGAAATCTGATACCACCTGCCTCCCCCTTGCCTTTGGTAACTCCCTCACCACCTTTTCCCACTTCTCCCTAAAGGACAGCCCACTGTCTGCCCCATGGGCTGTTTATCTATGGGGGGAGAAGAGGAGGAGAGGGTAGAAGGGGGACGGATTTGTTTCGTTTCGGCCATCAACAATGGACCTCAGTCAGTGCTGACGGATTACTCCAACATATGGTACCCACCTGTCTCTCTTTCTCTCCCTCTCCTCTGTTGCCCCCCATTTCTCTCCTTTCCTCCTCCCCTCCCTTCACTCTGTCTCACTGTTTAGATTTCTTTGCTTATTCCTGCACTCTCACCCCCTGTCTCACCCAAACACACTGGGCGGATTAGAGGCCAGATTCATCACACACGCAGACCTGTTTGCTTTAGCAACCTGAGCCAGGCACAGGCACACACAATCACACACACACATGCATGTATTTTACTGTAGGAGGCGTACCTCCGTGATCCACGCACACCTACTGCAAGATCAAAACAGACACAGGAAAATTACATTTCTGCTAATGGATTCTCTAACTGCCCCACCAATGCTCCCTCCTTTCAAAGAAACATAGTTGTCCTCTATCTTTTAGAATCTTGTTAAGGAGAGAAAGTAGCCCACACTGTATGTGTGAGTGTGTGTTTTTTATGTTTTTTTTTGTGTGTGTGACCCTGCTGAATTAAAAAATGCACTGTTATTAAAGGCTGTGTCAAAGGCGATGATTTACAGAGGGGAGCGATGACAAGTCAGAAGAACACACACACTGAACTGACACACACACTCACACACTCACACTGTGCTCCCAGGCCTCCAAGCTGAGCAATGACCTCCTCACCCCTCCTTCCCCTTCCTCCTCCCTCTCTCACTCTAATAAAACCTGTCTGACACCACTGATGTGTGTATATGTGTGTGCATGTTTGTGTGTGTGTGTGCTCTGCAGCAGCACAAAGACTCTGTTGTTGGGCTTCCCTCTTAGGCCTCCCTCATATTTTCTTTAAAGGTGCAGTGCGCCCCCAAGAATGCCATAGGGGGAGTTGGGGATGGGGGAGCCTAGAAGGCGCTGGTGTATGTAGGTGGGTGGGTGAAGGGGGTGCATGCTTTACAATGCTACAACTCACCCGGGTCAGAGAGGGAGAAAAGCAAGGAGTGAGTGTGAAGAAGAAAAATAAAAGAAGAGTCAAAGAAGAGGAGTGCTTCTTGACAAAGCAGATATGAGAGAGTTTGGCTTTCAATTCTGGTGGCTTTCATCTGTTTGTGTGTGTGTGTGTGTGTGTGTGTCTGTGTTTGTGTGTCTGTGTGTGTGTGTGCGTGCATTGGTCTGCATGCATATGTGTGTGTCTTTTAAAGCATGGATGGATCAGTATACTTTACACACTGTGTTGCCTATTATTGTCTGGCAGATTTCACTTAACAATGCCAAACTGTTTTTCCTGTGGTTATGTCATAAATTTACACTTCAGAAAGTGGCAGTTTTTTTTAGATGTACTTCTTGGTTGTGTGGGACATTTGAATAAACTAGTATCTAAATCCACCATGAAGACTTTGTTTAAATATATAAAGAATCATAGGGTTTGTTGGAAGTTCTTGTTAGCCATATTTACACATAAACACACATGAACGTTACAGGAATATAGGCCTAGGAGAGGAGACAGGCATCACCTCTGCTTGGTTGTAGTGTTTATGAAAGCCATAAATGGCTCTTTAATATAGTGGTAATCAGGGTGGTAATTTGGGTAGAATTGTCCCTTATTGTTGCCAGACATGCCTTCCCAGGCCCTGCCAGCACACATGCATATGCACACACAGACAAACACATATACTCACTCCTGGGCAGACAGAGTGTTCAAGGAGTAATTCGCACCACATGCCAACAAACTGGGCGGTTGTGTTTTTGTTGTGTGTGTGTAGGTGTGTGTGTGTGTGTGTGTGTGTGTGCCAGTTTTAATGCTGAGGTCAAACCAGTGAATGAGAGGGGGTTCCCAAGATTTTTGTTTTGAAATACGTGTTAAAATACGTGTGTGTAAATGTGCATGTCTGTATAGACATGTCCACAGCCACGTCTGTGTGTGTTTTAATTGCGGTCTCAGCAAAAGTAGCAAGTGTGCTCGATACAGATGGTTTTCATCACTCTGACTACACCGAGAACTTCTCTCGCTTTCTGTCTCCCTCTAATCTCCCTTCTCTGTTTTTGTAATTAAACATTACTTAATGTACCCAATCTTCTAATTTGACAATTCATTAAATATCTGACAATACTCAGCAAGTGTGTGCTGCACATTTTCACCCTGTTCTAATTTTCTGTAGTTAAATGATGCACTACCACAGAAAATAACTGATTTCTGGTGATGCATGGTTGAGTAAGAGCTTTCACAGTAAAGAACATCCCTTATTCTAGCCGTTAATTTGTGGTGTACACACACACACACACACACACACACACACAGACACACACACACACACACACATGCGCATGCACAGACACACACAGACTTTCATAAATCAATATTTACTAAGGAACCTTTCCCCTTTGAGTCAGAGGAAGCAAATGTGCATCCTGCTGTCTCCCTTCTAAACCCTCTGTCATGAGGCATGTGTGTGTATGTGGGTGAGTATACACTTACTTACAGTAAGCATGAGGTGGCTCATGTTTTGAGATGGGTGTTTTCTTGTTTTGCTTTCAGAGCTGTTCAGATATTCCAAGAAAAATGTCAATTCCTCAGGGACTGATTTGTGTTGATGATAGAAGGCTTGAATTTTTAACTCTGTAACAAGTAAAGAAAAGAGATTGAAATTAAAGATCTTTACCCCTTTTTTAAAGGGTAAAGAGGAAGGTTTGAGGATATATGAGAAGAGAGTGGGAGAGAGTGTTGAAAGGATGAATGGGCAACACTCAAGGGCAGAGTGAAGGAATGAAGACAGCAAGCTAGTGAGCAATTGTGTCAATGGTTTGAATAGACAGCACTGGAGGGCAGAAAGAAGAGAACTGCGGAGCGGAGGGGGAATGAAGAGGTGGGTGGTGGTTAGTCACAGCTCTTTAGGGCACATTAGGGCAAATACTTTCTTACATCACTCTGGAACACACAAACAGTGCAAATATCACACATGCAGTTATGCTGACACACTTTTGCCTCAGAGGATATGGAAGCCCACTTTGCACCTTCCTCTGAAAAGAGGAGAAGAGGAAGAGGAGGGTGAAACAGATGGGAGAGCAGATAAACTATGATTGGAAAAACGAGATAGACAGTTTGGAATTAAAAGGTTTTAAATGAGTCTGGATGAATTCAGTCTCATCAAGGCACAGACAAATGCAGAAACACACTCTTGAGCATGCTATACTGTATGTTTGCCAGATGGACGTCTCGGGTTGAGGAAATCAGACCTGACAGCTTGGCAAAGGGAGAGGGTGCCGAAAGTGGCCAGTATGAGAGAGTGCTTTTGTTTTTTTCTTTATCTAAATTTAAAGAGTTTTATTTAACATCTGGTGCTTGAAACCGTGGATATTCACAGGCACTTTAAAAGTGTTAATTTGATGAGTGTGTTGTTGTTGTTTAACACTGAAAAATTTTTACATGTATAAATGTGTGCGCGTGATGAACATGTGGTCATCTCTATTTCTCTCTTGTAGGCGCTCCAGGCAGCCAGACAGTTCCTCCTCCAGCAGGCTTCTGGACTCAACTCCCCTGGCAGCAATGAGGTCAAACAGAGCCCTGTGCAGGTCAGAACACACACGCATACACACACACACACACATACATAATCACATGTGTACGCACAGACAGATGCATAACCCAAGTGGTGCTTTGTCAAAATCTGTATATTATTAAGGCCCTGGCTGCTGGAGCTTTTCTTTCACCAACCTGCCACGTCAACTACACTGTGTGATAAAGGCGCATGCTTTTCACTCCCTTTCTCTTTCTGTCTGTTTCTCCAGTTGGGTGTGTGTGCGTGTGTGTGTGAATGAGGTCTTTGTAGTGATTGGGTAGTGAACTGTTTTCAGAGTTGAATTCCTCAGAAAGAAGAGAGAATGAGGTTAGCTGGAGTGCAGGATCCCCTCTGAAAGACACTTGAGGAGGACACACACACTGCTGTTATTTACAATTATGTGATGTGCAGAATGCATGCACAAGTGTGATTTGTAGCTGTGTCTCATATCAATAAAGTGGGGCCATGGGTATACTTGATCAACAAGCAGCCTGGCTATTGCACTGCTCTTCTCATTAATGTGCCATATGATAAACAGACAGCACTATGGGAAATAAAGAAAGAGATGGAAGGGACATAAGGACGAATGTGAGGCACAAGCAAGGATAAACTCCAGCATAATTTGTGGTGTCTGAAGCCTGTAAAGTGCATTTAAATAGTGCACATGTAGATAAAATGCAATTGTTTGCAGTTGTTTTAGAGTGATATGCTCCCAACAGTATGCTTAAATAATAAAGTGCTTTCCAGGAAAACCCTTCTAGTGCACAGAATGAGTGAAAAAAAAAAGTGTTTAGCATGAAGAGCAGCGACCTACATGACACATCAGAAAAGGAAAAACTAAACTTACCAAAACACAGAAACAATAGAAACCCCAAAAGACAAGATTTTTCATGACAGCCACAAAGTCTAATTGCCAAGTGACCTCTGGGAGGAGCGAAAAAGCCATGGAATTAATGGCTTATTACTGAAGATGTCAAAAATGAAATAAAATTTTTAAAAGAAGATCTTGCGGATTACACTTTAATCAAAACCTGAATTGGAATCAGAATCACTTTATTTACTTTGGTTATAAACTGACAGTTGTAGAAGGTACACGATGACTTGGAGGAGGTAAGCGAGAATTGTAAGTGTTAAAATATTCTAAAGATTGAAGTTGCTTTAATATTGGAACTCAACACACAATTCATTGCACACACAGCCTAAAGTGATGATTCATTAGTTCAGTAGTAGTAGTAATAGTAGTAGTTGTAGTTTTTGTCTTGCTCTTTTTACCAATTTGAGATACACACATTTCAAGTCCACATTGGCAGATGATTGAGATGGGTGATGGTGTGTCATCACATCACATGCTGACTTTACTTTAGTCCACAGATTGAATATTTAATTCAATCCTACAGATGTTTAAATTTACTTAGTGGCTTATTTTAAAAAGCTAAAAAATGTCTATGTGTTGGATAGAGTAACTGAACATTAACATGTATAGTAAATCTGTAGTTTATCCATAAGATATAAACATCTAAAGTGAAGTCTCTATGATTTTTGACAAGGAATTTAACCTGTGACAGCAGTCTCACATGAAAGGGGACAAACAAGTCAACCACACTTTCAGAAGACCTCCTTCAAATGCGCATCTCTTATATGAAAGCAGTTTTACCTTCCACTGCCTTCCCTCTCTGGAACGTACACACTGACACAAACACACACCCCTTCTTTAGTCTCTCCGTCTCTGTCTTGTTTGCCTTGTTTGTTGGTGCCTGGCCTGGCTAGCCTCGCTGTATTCACCAGGGCACCCACAGTACATCTCTGTTGTCTGAGCTGTCAACTAACATGGCCCCACACACCATGCTAACACACACACAGGTACACACTTGGATTTACATTTGTCTGTGTCTGTGTGTGTAGACTTCCGTTCTTACAATCAGAAGCACAAGCACTAAAGGGGTCTGTGTATATGTGTGTAGCAACAGCACTGTAGTCAGTGCCTTAGTGAGTAGTCTAAGGTAACGCATCAAACTTTATTAATTGCTATAATTCCAGAATTATGATCATTTTATAATCGCAGGAACTGCACCCAGTTGCTGGCATTGAAGCAATCGTTCATCGGCCACATAGAGAGTGAGTGAGCAGTGAAGTGAGTTGAGCCAGATATTTCATCTGGTCATTTCTAAAGGTGGCAGTAAGTGACTGTACAGTGACACAGTGGCTCACATCACGCACAAAATGGCCGTCATCAGGTTGGTTCCTGCTGGGCTGCTCTCACACATGCAAATGAGACTTAGCCAATAATGAGATCTTTAGGAGCTCGATAATTAGATTTTTCCCTTCTCTCTCAGGGAGAACGATAGAGGCAGACAGGGCGAGTGGGAAGACTTTTTTCGTGTCTTGACTGCTCCGGAGAAGCCTAGGACTGCGCTGACACCCCCACACTCCTCCTATCCCCTTTCCAACCTTTCCTCACCATATTTTTCTTCTTTTTGTTATTTATAATAGAGGGGAGGATCTAAGCAGATAGCAAAAGAAACTCAGAGATTATATCTGCTTTTTGATTGGTTGTTCAGCGACGGTCTCTGTGTTTGGCTGGATGTGTGAGATGGTATCAATCCACTTTGTGTGTGTGCATGCCACACTGTCATGTGTCACATTCAGGAGACACTCAACAATAGCTCAAGTCTCTAGACAGGCAATTGCAGGAAAAATTGATTGTGTGCACCAAAATTGCAGTTACAGCTGAAAAGCAGAATAATCAGAATGTTTTCAAGAGGTTATTTATGGGTTAGACAATTCATCAGATCAAAGAGACGTTTTAATTTGACATTTGAAACAAATGTATAATTTTACACAGATAGAAATAATATTTAATATTGTTAGTATTCATAATGATAAAGTTCTAATTCTGTACTAGTGCTCTCTTTTCCCAAAATTAAAATGTGTGCACATTCCTGTGTTGGAGTAATCATTTTTTTAATGTAAGACAACATGGCAAAGATGTCTATGGCACTAAGACTTAATTATTGTAACCATAATAAAAGGCGTTTATTACAACTTTGCATGACATGAATTATTCCCGATTTTCTCAGTAAAACAAGTATCTGACCACACTGGATATAAAATATTAAACTGGCAACTGGTGATTGGTAGTAAAGACATTAGAGATGCCAAATCATGCAAAACCAGAGGATCGGGGTTCTAAATGAGGATTTGGGCTTAGAATGGCTGTAATAGAGCCATTGTTCTTAATAAATGATTGCTGCTGATGTGCTCTGAAGCAAGGCAAACAGAAATGTATGACTAAACCAAGTACCCTCTAGGTGTGAATTATTTGTTGGCATCACGGACAAAGGGCATGTCAGTTTAATCAGTCAGTATAAGTAAAAAATGTGATTCCTTTACAGCAGATTATACTTGAAAGATATCCCTACCCTCTGCAGTGTGTATTTTCTAGCGGAAATTGGGCATACAGTAATTGGCCCTACAAGTTACCTTAATGGGTTGTGGCACATGTGCAACTGTGAGAATTGGCGGGCACGCAGTTGGCAGACAAAGTGGCAATTGGCGGATTACCCAGCATGATACATAGCATGCCTCTGTGACCCGCCACGCGTTCTCTACAATGGGCACACTTGGCACATGTTCATACACTGGGTGGGCACAAGCAGACACATATACACCCACTTGGCAGACACATGCCTGACGCACTTAACACACTGCCACTTGGCATGCACACATACAGATTAATGCACGTGCTTGGCTGTGGCCCATGTGTATGTAATTGAATAGCGTGGTGTCCTGTTTTCATGTATTATTGAGAAGCTCGTTTAATTAGTAAAAAAATGAAAAGACTCATTAGAGATATGTTAATTAGCTTGGCTCTCTGCTCTCTGGAGAGGGCTGGCACCATCACAGTGGGATGGTGGAAGAGAGGGAGTCACACAGGAAAAACGGGAGGTGGAAACTGAGTCATGTCAGTCTTTAAGCAGAGATTTTATTCAGTGAGACTAGTTTGACTCAATATTGCAGTGGTAATTCACCAGATTTCTATATGCTGCTAAATTGTTTTCTGCTTCACCCAGTTGGCCTATTTGAACCCCAAAAGATTAGTGAAAACCTACTAAACATAAAGATTCTGAGGCAGAGTTCAAAGTCTTTTAACTAATCAACAAAAGTATGTTGAAAGATGAGTGTTTAGCCCCCCAGAGTCTGCACTAGTGAAGCGGCTCCTTCTCTCATTCTCTTTTATTTTCTTTCAAAGTGTTTTTCCCAAAGCACTCCTTTTGTCTACTCAATGAAAGTGCTTAGTTGGCAGTTTCTCTCATTTGATGGGGAGGGAATTTAGGCTGTGTGTGCACACTTCTGTTGGTTTGTGTGTGTGTGTGTGTGTGTGTGTGTGTGTGTGTGTGTGTGTGTGTGTGTGTGTGTGTGTGTGTGTGTGTGTGTGCGTGTGTGTGTGCGTGTGTGTGTGCGTGTTGGGATGTGGTACTGTATGTCGTCCTGACATTTTGTGAAGGGTGTACTGTATGGAATGGGTCTGGCATTGGGCAGAGGGGTGGACTGACAGAGGGGAAGGATGGAGAGGAGAGGTTTGGGTCTGACCACTGAAGTGTGAAACTCTTATTTTGTGATTTGAAACATGAGTGAAATCAGTAATGAAATATGGTCGATAACGGCCTCTCACACTTCCCAATGAAGTGCCCTGAGTGTGTGTGTGCCTCCGTGTGTTTCTGGAAATGTGTTGTCATTTTTATTCTGAAGCACTGGGGCGTTAGATGGAGGAAGGCAGTGGATGGAGGGGGTGGGGAGTGGTACAGGGAGGAGAAGGGGAACGAAGGGGAGGAGGAGGATTTTCCACTTGAACTTGCTGGTCTTCTATGAAGTTTTTTTTCTTTTTTATTTGTCTGGCTCATGTCAGGGAGTGCTCAGTATTGTGCAGTGTGCACAGTATGTTCATTCACTTACATACTGTGTATGAGTGTGTTACATGTGCGAATCCCAGCTCAGACTCAGATGGTAAAGGCCCCAACTCAGTGTTCTCAGCAGCCCGTGTTCCTCTGTAGGCATCTACTGTCATCACATGTCAGTCACTTCATCTGTTCGTCCCAGCCACCAGTCATCCATCCTTCAACTTCCATCGCAACCCTGTTATACTCAGTGTCCCATATCTTCCATTACACCTGTGTGTTAAATAAAGACACATAGTCAAAGCATAAAAAACAGTCAGCTGTGTAAAGTTTACAGCAAAGTTAGGTGCAGTTAAAAAAATAAATGTTAAATTCTTTCGTTTTCCAGACTGGCATAAAACACTTACTTGTGTCTGTCACCTGTGATGTGAAAATAATTACTAAAAGTCTCACATTACTCAGCAAACTTTTGAGGTTGAGATAGCATGGTGCCCTGATAATCCCCAAAACCTACTGGCTTCGCTCATCAGTTCGCCTCATAGTAATGTGGCCCCTGGCCCCAGTAAAGATTAGCTGGAGGAGGGGTACTCACACACACAATGGGGCCCTTTTACTTCCAATGGAGGCCTGGGTCTGAGCTCTAAATAATGTCTTCATCACAGTATGCACTCCTTTCTTTCTCTTTATAACTTTTTATTTTTTCCCTTTCTTTCTCTCTTTGGCCCTCTTACGCTCTCCATCTCCCTTTACCCCATACTCTTATTTCTTAGTATGATGAGCACAGAGAGGCTACTTACTAAATAAACACATCAAACAAGACGAAGAAAGGATGATATTTCAATGGGATGCTCTCATTTATCCCCTAGTTAAAGTGGCAGAAGAGGGTTATGCAGTTTGCATGAATGAATGAACACGAATTTCTCTTTTTTTTTTTACTATTGCAGCTGCCATGTTAAACTTTTGCAACTGTTCACAACATTTAACATATTTATAAAGATATGCCTGGCAACATTATGGCAAGATTTCATGTAGTGGCCAAAAACAGCTAGAGACAGGGTCCAGTTTTCATGTTGCGCAATAAGAGCGTGTGTGTGTGCGTGTGTGTGTGTGTAGCAGGGGCGAGACAGAGAGGCAATCGTCCCTTTCCAGGGTGAGGTGGTAATGCTCAGTGACAAGGATAAACAGCACTGGGGTTTGCTCCTACCAATAGAGGGGGGTGGGGAGGAGGAGGTCTGTGTCAGCCTCTCGCTCTTGCTCCTGCTTTCTCCTTGTCATTTTTTCAATTATCCTTTTCTCCTGCATGTCCCCATAGACCCAGAGGCAGGGCCTGCATCATTTAGACTGAGAGCCTGTTTAGATTCTGATTATAGCCTCCTTTCTTCTCAGTACTACATGCAATCGTTTTCTCTCTCTCTCTCTCACTCTCTCTCACTCACACACACCCAAACACACACACATCATGTGATATAGCAACTATAACAGTACATTTATCTGCTAGTGAAGATTCAGGGAGTGTTGATAAGCAAACAACTGTTGCTGTTTCATAAACACAGTGTTTGTGTTTTCCTTTTTATTTGTGTCAAATTATTACACTCCGAAAATATAGATTAAATGTGTGACCTTAATTTAGAAGAAGATTAAAGATGTAAAATCTATATTTCGCTTCAGAAAGAGAAGTGATGCAGTCATTTAACAGCCTTTGTCTATATAAACATGGCGCTGAGCTGGACTGGGCCTATTTCCCTTGGCTGCATACTGGTTTAATATCAGATAGTCTCCTTCCTCTCGTCCTGAGGTTTCATCTGAAATGGAAAGTGGGGCTTTCCTCCTCGTTAGAACAAAAAGTCATCAAGGGAGGAGAGGAGAGAGGGATGGAGGCTCATTGAAATGCAAGTTACATCCCCCCTCTTTCTCTCTCTTCACTCCTCTGGGACTCCATGCCTTTCTCCTCCTTCCCATCTTTTGGGCGCTCCCTCGCTCCCTCTCTCCCTCTCTTCTTTTGTTAATCAGTTAAACTCCCTCTTCAAACAACCCCTCTAATTACTCCTCCACTCTCTGTAAACGACAGGGCTGTCTCTTGCTTCTCCTGTCTCCCCCCACACCACCCTCCACCCCCCCCCCCGCTCCTTCTCTCCATGGCAGGGGTTGACCTCTGTCAGCCACCAACCCCGCAGTGGTGTGTGTGCCTATATGCGCATGTGTGTTTGTGCACATAAGACTGATTCTTTCATATTAATAATAGGAGTGACATATTATGTTTTTAAATGTTACTATTATTAGTGTCCAACATTTATCTGGCACACACTATGTGTGATTTTCCACTGACATTTGCCTAAATGTGCACGTGTGTCTGCAACAATGTGCGTGCCACTGTTGAGGCCATTTCCTCTTTTTTAAACAGATTTTTTCTTTCAAAAACCTGCTGGGTGCAGTTTCACTTTTTCTATGATTCTTCTTAAACATTTCACAATTTTCTCACCATTATTTCCTCTCTCCCTTTCTATCAGTCTCCTTTTCATTTTCTTCACTTCTTTCCTTTTTTCCAGTGTTTGGATGATATTTTCCTTCTTCTCTCTCTGCGCTCTCTCCTTCACTAACTTCCCCCCACCTTCACCTCTCTCCCACTAATCTACCACACATCTCTCTTTTAAATTAACATGCATCATGAAGAAAAAAATGGGATGACAGCAGAAAAAAAAAATTAAATACATTTAATAAATGGCTGACTTCAAATCGCCCGGCTTTGCAGACTCTCCCTATTCACAGTCCAATGAAAGGGGAGAAATCATTCACCGGGAGAGACAAAGCCGAATGAAAATATAATTCTGCATTGTGGGGCGCTTTTGTCCTGGCCCGTCAAATCGCTAATGGCGAGGCTTTTGTTTTGTGGAGGCGCTCTCAGGCTGGCGGTGTCGTATGGCGGTGGCAACGCATGCCCCATAATCACCACGCTTTGTGATATTAGATTATAGGGGCAATTAATGGCGTCAAACCTTAACTACTCAGCATTCAGCCTGCCACACGCACATTCAGTTTTAAACACATGGACGTTTACACACATACACACACACATGCACAGATACAGTACAGTATATCAGCACTACCACACATGCATTTGGTTCTGGCATCAGAGCGTCAGCCAACAAACAGAAAGGTGCTATAACTCCAGTAATTATTACGCCTGTGACTTGAAAATGTCAATGGCGGTGTGTATAAAATAGAATGTATGAGTTGTCAGGAAGAAAGAATGGGATGCACAAGAGCAATTAATTACAGCTTTTCATTTGGCAGCTTAGACTGACAAGGCCCGGCGGCGGGGGCAAGCTGGCATGACGCCAAGTGGCACCCATCACCACCCCCACGTTACTCACTACCCCACCTTCCAATCCCCTCGCCTGTTCCTTTACCAACTGCCACCACACCAGCCTCACTCACCCAACTCTGACTGTATTTTTTGCTCTTTCCTTCAGCTCACACACACATGTACGCACTCATGTGCTCACGCACTACTACCAGATTCTTCTTCGACTTTCCATGACCCACTCTAGCCTTCTTTTCTGCGCTTCCAGTCCCTTCACCATGACAGGTAGCTGGGAGGCTCAGTTTTATAGAAACATAGAGTCTGTAGGGCACTGACAGATGTACAAAGGCAAATAAAAACAGAAAGGAATGGAAGAATGGAGTGTGTTAGTATTTATGGCCAGTCTTGTTTACAAAGTCGAATCAGCTCTTTACAGATTTCATTTGTCAGTGCCAACTTGTCCCCTGTGTTCACTGCCACACAATTCCCATCAGCCTCCCCAGCATCCCCTCAGGTGCTGAGTAGATAGACTGGTCTAAAAAGAACTCCATGCACCGGCACTTGTGGACGCCTACACTAGCACACTAGCCCACACACCGACACACAGATACTGTACACAGTTTGACTACCAAACACAAAGAAATTTCACCATGGAGTAAATATAGATAAAGGGCCAAGTGATAAATCATCCTTGAATTTCTCAGTAAAACAGCCACTGCTTCCTCACAGACAAGATTATTTGTACTGAGAAGGCAATATAGTTTTATCCTATGGCAGTGAAGGAAGAGGTAACCATCCTTCAGCTTTGCCCCTGATAGTTCACTTACTATAAACAAAGAAAATATAAGCTCTCTTATTCAATCTCACTTTGTCATCTCCCTAGATATCTCTCATTGCCTCAAATGCTCTGTCATCTTATGCTTATTGTTTTCTGAAACCTTCAATCTATTAATAAATACAATAGCGCTTTTTCAGCAGGACCATGTGTGGTTTTTCATATATTGTGTCTGTATTTATGTATGACTGTGAGAGTCTCTGTGTCTGATTTATGTGGCTAGTTTGACTTTAGTTTTGCAGTGTTTGTAATCAGATTAGCATCTCTGCCCATCAATGTGTACAAAGCATGTGCATTTAGAGTGCTTGCACAACACATCTGCAAGAATCACCATGTTTCTCTCTCAGTCCTCTTCCTCTCTCTCGCTCTCTCTTTCTGTCTTTGCCTGCCATCAGCTCTATCTGATGAGATAGACATCTCATCAGATAGCCACTTTGTTGTTCCTTTCTTCTTAGCCAGGCTTGACTGTGTGGAAAGAGAATTGCAGGCAGTCCTAATCATGTGTTTATGGAAGTAGATAAGATTTTATATTTTATAGGGAGCTGTAGATCTGTCCTTTTATCTGTGCCTGTTGTTACAGAAATCAGCCTTTTTATGTTTTTGTTTTTGTTAGTCTTGTGTAGCAAAGTGTAAACAATATGTGTGCGCCTTGCTGTGTCTGTCTATTTATCTTTGTCTCATGTTAGCAGTTTTCCTTTGCAGTGACTGACAAAAGAGAATGACAGACAATACACCTCTCTAACTTTACCTGTGGATACCAACTCACTGTATAGTCTCCGATCAGTTTGTTTGTTTGAGTGGAGCTTGCAGTTGCAGGCACGGTCATGCTTAAAGCTTGCTGTGCTGGCCAGGCCTTTTCACACAAAGCATAAGCCCATTGATTGACTTACCCTATTTATAAATGTGAAAATGTATAAGAGCTTAGAATCTAAATTTAATATGGATGTGTGTGTTTCTGTGCTGTCTTTAGGTCCCTGTGTCCATGGCTATGATGAGTCCACAAATGATCACTCCTCAGCAAATGCAACAGATCCTGTCCCCCCCTCAGCTCCAGGCCCTGCTGCAGCAACAGCAGGCTTTAATGCTACAGCAGGTAAACACACACACATGCGCGCATGCACACACACTCTGTTTGGACCCAGTCCCAGGCTGACGTGTTTGGATGTGTCTGTTTTAGTAGGTGCTGACACACACTGGGCGTGATTGTATCTTATTCAATGATCTGAGATCTTTGAAGATAAACACACATCCACGTATCCACTTATACTGTACACACATTGTCATTTCGAGTACCTCCACTTTAGGGTCGTTGCTAGGAGAATGTGCATGCTCCCACCTGTGCACAATTGAACATATGCACACACACATGCAAACGCACAGACCCATACACACAGACACGCTCATATGTTCGTTAGCATCAACCAATGAATCATAGTGATCATAGTGAAGTGTGTTGATGCGCATCAGGTGAAGGGGTTGCTATGAAGACACAAACCAATAAACACTTTTGATCTGCAACAGATCTGTCAACCACACCAACCTGTAACCTCCTACCTTTACAGCCTTGTAAAAGCTGTGTTTCAGCAGGACCATTAACAGTACTGGGAAAGCAGAGTAATTGCACCAGAAGTCTAGAAAACACATACATACACACATGCGCAAGGCCAGAGCAGACTGTAGATTTAATAAGGAGCAGTAGCTTTAGGCGAGTATAAATTGAAGTGGGAAGATCTGACAACATGGATCATAATGGAAATGTGAAATGTGCTGGCTTTCTGGAAACAGACATGCAGATGGCTAAGAACCTCTTCACCATTTCTTTTTTTCTCTAACGAGGAAAATCGAAACGGGTAAAGGGGGTTTATAGTGTGCGTTCAAGCACACACACGCACACACACGTACAAACACACACATTACACTCCCGCTATTAAAACCACCAAGTTTAACATTGCTCTCCCACTTAATTAACCACAGTATGGACTTGCTCTTAGTGTATAGCTGCAAATCAGGCACTTTTACACACACACACACACACACACACAGAGAACAACCAACCAACATATCACTCACTGGAGCATTAAATTTCATATCCCTCTGGCAATACAGTGTTGTGTAAGTGAGGTTTACAGCCCACTGCTTAAGCACACTTGTGTGTTCGTTAGGACACCCATTTGTGGATTTGCATGTGTGTTTTTTGTGTTTTAACCTTTACTTTGCTACAGCTATTCTGCCTTTCTTTCTTGGTGTGTTCACTAAACTCAAGGTCATGGTAATAGGCTGGAGAGGTGACTGCCTCACTTACACATACTCTTAATGCACAGAGCCACTGAATCAAATCATTAAAAAGATCTTAATTATCACTTAATTATTCCCTCAACTCACCACTTTCCAGCTGTGTGTGTGTGTGTGTGTGTGTGTGTGTATGTGCTTGCATATGCATTTGTCTTTGTGATGAGGAGGCGATCAGGCCTAGTGACGCGGAAAAGAGAGATTAACTCCGCCTAAGGAGCGATAAAAGAGAGGAATAGCAGATGGTAAAGAAAGAGCAGCAAGAAGGAATGAGTCCTGCATTTAAAATATATTAGGGACATGAAGGAACGTCATAGTACAAAAGCACAGTAAATTATGCAAAGATGAAGCTATGGCTGGGATAAGATTGTAACTGGAAATGTAAAACAGCTTTTCACAAAAAGAGCAGGACCATTACATTACACGGAGAGTGTGGTGAGGATGGGCAGTGGTGTGTAGTCGCTCGCTCTAGGGTCAGATGGATGAGAGACTGAAGCAACTGCTGCACTGTGAAGTCATTCTCAGCTGAAAAGCCTCTTTGAACATTTGATGCACCATGAAACAAAGACAAACTGCAGACGGACACATGTACAGGCTGTTCTCAAGACTAAAACCCCCCTGTACAAACACAAGTTGTGTAGTCAGTGTGCATTTTCCTGTCTGCCTTGCTCTCCCCTCAGCAAGATTAGAATCTTAATGGACCTTCCTGAGTAAATTAATGATTAGTAACTCAAACAAACAGACAAGCTGTGGCCAGTCAGAAGAGACTGTGTGTATGTGTGAGTATATGATGTTTGTGTGTGTTTTTGCATAAATAAACTAGACTTCACTGCTAAATCCAGTACTTGTAAATCACTGCATTTAGCATTGCAGTCAAGTTTATTCCAGAGAATATCTGCATAATCACCACAAAAAAGTCAGGTGGTGACGTAAGCAACAGATAGAAGTCTCAGGAGAAAACTTCTGTCGCCCTCCTAATGGATGGCTATATGGATCTATATAACTATAACTGTATATCCTGCAGCCTGCATAGTACAGTTCAGTTTGTGTGTGTGTGTGTCTGTGTGTGTGTGTGTGTGTGTGTGCTTTAAGAGCATGTGTCAGCCACCAGTGCTCTTCGTCTGATCTTCAGAATTTTTTTTTCAGTCAAGTTAGGTTCTCCTTTACAGTGGCTTGATGCAATGCATGTGTGCACGTTTATTTCTAGTCTGTTGCCCTTCTGCCTGCTTGTATGATACCACAGGTGGATCGGTCTATATGGCACTAAAACTTTAAGTGAAGACTCCAAGCAGGTTTTAAAGCTGTGTAGTAGCTCTGACAAACACAGTCTCCATAGAACACAAGCCAAAACTCAAAACGTGCCATAATATAGTGTTTGCTTGGCTCAGTGTTGACTTCCTCTGTGTGGTTTGTCAATAAACCACACATCGCCCCAACAATAAACGGCGGCCTTCACTGAGAGCGTAGGAATAGAAAGCAACAGCATTCCTTGAGGCTCTCATTAATGTGCGCTGTCTGATTATTTTACTGTTTGCCTGTGGTATTGTTAAGATTGTAACAAAGTGTTACACCAACTACACCTCTTCCTTCCCACTGCTTCTACACCCCCCCCTCCCCTTTTTTTCCATGTCTGTCTCTAGTTACAGGAGTACTACAAGAAGCAGCAGGAGCAGTTGCATCTCCAGCTTCTGACTCAGCAGCAGCAGCAGCAGCAACAGCAGCAGCAACAGCAGGCTGGGAAGCAAGCAGCAAAAGAGGTGACTTCACCAAGTACATACTCACTCGACTCAAGTACACTCTGAAGTACACAAGCACCCTTAAACACAGTAAAAGTGGTTGACATGGGAGCCTGCAGAAGGAAAAAAATTACATGGAGGATCTGATGTATAGGATGTAGGATGTATAGGTTTAGGTTTACTTTTCCTATCTCTGCATTTCAGGTCTCATCATCCTTTATTGTAGCTTATTGTTGTGTGTACTGTTCAAGCTTGTCCCAAAATAAGGATTAGTGAATATGGATTTCCATTTTAACCTACCACTATCAAGCCACGTCGAGGCAGCAAAAAGTATTCATTTGCATGCCTTCAGCTCTAAGCCTGAGGTGAAATCTCTCTGTAGGAGGGGTCTGCCACTCTTTTGATTGTCAATTAACCCTGCCAGCACTAGGAGCCTCCCTTGCCCTCATGTTCACCCTCTCTTTCACACACACAAATACACATGGACACACACACAGTACCAGGTTTAACCACAGCTGTGCTACGGTAGGATAACGGAGGATCAACCGGGATCACATTGTGGCACAACAAAGAGTATTCGATGAGACCAGATTACTGCCATAACCTGTGTGTATGAGTGGGGATGTGTGCATGCCAGTTTGTGCATGTGTGTAATGTATGAATGCTCTTTTGCCAAAAATGGCCAATGACCATGCAAGAGTGAGACTTGAGGAGAAAGACCTCATGAGACATTTCTGATAAACGCATGAGGAAACACATCCTATATTTCTCCTCTTTCTCCTCCTCTCTCTCAAACCCCTCTCCCAATGGACAGCCCCCGCCCCACAAACTCCTCGCAGACAGCGGCAGACCAACTCGACCGTGACCATAGCAAACCAGTTTTGGTTGACTTGCATGTTGAGAGGGTGTCTGCATTGCTTTCCCTTTCTCCCTTCGCTCTGCCACTGTCCCAGTTTTCAGGTTTGTTGTCCTATAACAACTAGACAAGTGCAAACACTGGTCACACAGCTACACATACATGCAGAGAGGGAGACGCTTGATGTGTGATGGTTCACTGCACAAACACATACACTTGGTGGAATATGCCTCCTTACAGAGCTGCATATAATTGATATGATTAAGGACATTTCCGGGTGTCTGTATTTTTTAATTGTTGAGAGGCATCAGTCGCAAACAAAACACCTTTTTAGTTATTTCTGTCACATTAAGAAAGAGGCTATTTTGCAAGCTCCCAGTTGCTGTAGTGTACTGTATACACAGTATACACATATTTATAATGTAGCTTACAGTATATTGTCTGAGAAGCTAAAAACATGAACTGGACAAGGTGAAAGTAGTGATTAAGTGACCAGTAATATTTTCCTCCGTTCTTGCAGACCTTTAACAAACTCAAAGCACAAAAGGATTTAAGGAAATGGAAAAAGAAAGGGGGAGGATTAAACAGAAAACCTCTTCTTTGCCTTTTCATGCACAAGTTGCTGTGACTTTTTGCCCTTGTCCTTCTTTTCTGTAATTCCTCTTCACTTTCTCGTCTGCATGGAAGTGATGCATTGAAAGAGAGACTATGTATGTGTGTTATCAGTCAATGTTTGTGTGTTGCTGGTGCATTTGGGACTGGTCAGGAGTCAGCTTAATGAAGTGGCTCTGACCATCACAAGAGATGTGTGGGTGAGTGTGTGTCCATCTACAGTGTACATATATATATATATATATATATATATATATATGTGTGTGTGTGTGTGTGTGTGTGTGTGTGTGTGTGTCTTTGCGTGTGTGTATGTGTGTGTCTGTGTGACTGGCAGGCTCAGACAGTGTGTGATGTGCTCATAAATCACATTGACAGCCTGTTACTGCGCTAGCTTTGGCCACTCAGCCACAGCTAATGTAAACAGAACACAGACACACACACACACACACACACACACACACACACACTTCGTGTTGTAAAGAACCATGGCCATATCTCAGGAGGGAGAGACAGAGGGTAGAATGGAAGAAATAAAATGGACAGTCAAGTACAGACAAGTAGAAAGGGTGCAGGAGGGGTGGAGAGATAGACAGTTCAGTTCAGTCTGTAAATTTGATCACAATAAATTACTTATTGCAACAAATGGGAAATTTGTAATTTCCTTCAAATAACCGAGCATTGCCACATTATACTACAACGATTGAAGATGTCAGAAATCCAACTGGGCCTTGTTTTAATATTGTTTGCCAAAAGCTTGTTCTGTGGTCAAGAATGAAATTTCAGTTTGTAGTTTTGATTTTTTAACTGCTAGTCCTGTGCAGGGTGTACTCTGCCTCTCGCCCAATGACAGCTAAGACAGACTCCAGCTCCCCCTCGACCCTGAGCAGGATAAGCAGTTAAAGATAATGAATGAAAAAAAAATGGATGGATGGAATTTTTATTTCAGTTACCAGTGGTGTAGATCAAAATTTTAAGTACACTGAACAAAACCAGTCACCTTTTTCATCATCATCATCATTTTAAGCCTCAATCTGATTTTTAAAAAAACAATATAGAACAAATATTAAATATTTTTAAAAACTGACATAAAAACTCAAACCGGAAACTGAATGTCAATGAATTGTTGCAAAAAGAACAATTTCATACTGTACTGTTTTGCTTTCAGAAAGAATAGCTGTTGTCATTACTCCTCTCCACCTCCTCACACCTCCCTAGCAGTTCCCTACCATGTACCGACACACTTCTTCCCCCCAGGCACCTTGTCTGAAAGGAAGTGACCTATGTGTCCTTCCTGTGAGTTCTTCTCTGTTCAAAGATTTCCAGGCTGCCACTCTCTCACACACACATGCACACACAGACACAATGAGCAGTTCCTCAAGCTGTATTTATTTATTTTTCGTCTCCACTTGTTATCTGTGAGAGATAAAGTCTTAAAGTCTCGGGGGTTGGTTGGGGAGGACTTCAAACAGCGCAGCAGAGGCCAGATCTGCCACAGACTAGGAGAGCAGGAAAGAGGACATTTATCGCCGTAACACACACTAACTTTATCACCAACTATGTAGTTTCTCCCACTTTCCCTTATTCCCCTTTCCTCCTTCTCTTCCACCTCAAGGTCCTCGTAGCTTCACTTCAGGGTTGTCCTACTTTCAATATGGGACTAATTGTTTTCCCTGGGGCCACATGGAGTAGTTCAAACTGTACTATGTTTTTTATAAACAGACAATTAACCTTTATATCACTCTTTAATTTATTATATTTGGTGTTGGTAGACTTTATAGTAACTTCTGGAGACAAAGTTAAGAGATAAAATAAGCCAACCATTTTACATTATGGAAAAATAGAAGTTCTCTTTTTTAGATCCAAATTAAATAAAAAAAGATGAATTGCAACCTTTTGACTTCTAACATTCTTCCCAAAACCATTACCCTTAAGAAATAAGTTTTCATTTTTACAAAACTAGAGCCTGTTTTTGTGCAAAATACATACAAATTAAAATATTTTCATGTCCAAAACGTGCTTGCGCATCTAATAAAACAGTATTTAAAACAGTATTTAGAACAAAAATACAAAAATTTTGTTTTTGTTGATTTTGTTGATTTTGTTGTTGGTGACAGAATGGATACAAATACATTTTAAATGTATTCTTTAGCCTGAGGCCAGATACTAATGTCTCTGTTTACACTGGTTGTCTCTGTAGTAAAGAATAGGGCATAGGTGAAATGGAAGCATTCATTTGCTGACAGTTTTTACACTCTGTCTCCCTGTCTGTTGGCTCCCAGCAGTTAGGCAGTAAGCAGTTGGCCTTCCAGCAGCAGCTGATTCAGATGCAGCAGCTTCAGCAGCAGCACATCCTCAATCTCCAGAGACAAGGCTTGGTTCCGCTGCAGCCCACCGCCGCCATGCAGTCTCTGCAACAAGGTACAAGCAACTGTGTACTGTACATGTCCGTAACCATCCAACATTCAGTCACACCAGTACATCCCTACAAACATGCATGCACACATGGCCATAACTGCACACACATACAGCCCTCTACCCAGTGCTGCATGTGAAGCCTGTTAAGTTAATCAGCCTATAAAAGATAAAAGGAAACCTGATTGGTGGGTTTGTGGAAGGTACTCATTTGGATAATAGGGAAAATATGCCACTAAGCCCCCCTGCTTGGAGGTGGTTATGTGCCTGTGCAAGTGTGTGTTTGCATGTGTGTGTACTTAAGATTAGCCGGACATATGAAAATCCTCGTTTTGGTATTGCTGTGCCCAATGGAATTTTTCTTTTCATTCCTACGTGTAACTTTTGCCACCGTTCCTTCACTTTCTCAGCGGAGTTTTAGAACTATAAATGTTGACTGGTCTGCCCATGTGTGTGTCTGTGTCCATTTTTGTCTGGGGGAGCAATGTCTAACACACACATTGTCGCATGCAGAAAGCTTTAGGGGCCTTAAAGAGGCCATAACATTGCTTAACCAATGACTGAGTTGACCAAACAGACTAATTTCCTTCCTTTTTTTTTGTCTGTCTGCTATGGTTCTTTCTTTCATGTTCAGACATATGAAGTCACACACACACAAGTACACACACACCTCCATAATGGTCTCCAATCTGAAACTGGAAAATGCAACAATAAAGCTTAACAGATGAAAACAAAAGTACTACACAGGAACTTTTATCTATGTATGTGTTTGTGTCTGTGTTGGTTTGTGTGTGAGGGAGGTCCACCACAGGGGCAAGTTTACAGAGTGTATACAAATGAGTGGATACAAATTGAACGCAAATGAAAAGACAGAGGCAACGGTTTTGGATAGAGTGTAATTTTTCAGACAGTTGAAAACATTTGGCTTTGGCATCTCCTTCTCTTTCTCTCTGTCCCTCCATATCACAGTGGAATTTCCCTGCAGTGTGAAAGAGCTGGTCCATTGTGACGGCTCAGCCAGCCGTGAGCCAGAGCATTCCTGTGACCAGCCATGCCACACAAACACACAAACACACATGCATAAACACTTGCACCTATACACACACAAAAGCACACACTATTTGCCCGCCTAAAAAGGCTGTTGTGTCCGGTGGGTAGGTGGTGGGAGGTGACAGGAGGAAGGCCCACTATGTTTTTTGTTTCCCTTGCTGTAGTAAGAGGAAAACACTAGCTAGACGTATTGAAACTGTAAATTTAAATTTTGACAAAATACAGCCACTTTATTTTAGTTCTATTTAGTACACAATGTAATAATATTTTTTTTTACACAAATCTGTTCTGCTCTTAGCTGCTTATAGCTTTATTATAGTTCTTTAGATATTTTTCACGATAGTGAAGAGTATCTGTTTTTAAGTGTATGGATGGATGTGGTATGAGCCAGTCTGATAAGCTGTAAGAGGAAGCACTTTATTTAACAATCGCATAACCACTTTACACTTTCACTTTCTGGGTGTGTCCACAGATTTGGTTGGATTTCTTGGGTAATATACACACACTCACACACGCGCGCACACAAACACACACGCACACAAACTACCTCATTCCTCCAGAGTGAGAACTTTTGTTTTGGTGGGACCACAGAAGAATGCAGACAAAGCAGACATAATATTTGGATTGCTACGAGGTCTCATTATGTGTATGTGCATATGTATGTGTGTGTGGCTGCATGCGTGCGTACGTGCATGGTAAGATCTACTGGAGTAGGCTGTGGCATTTAAGGCGTCTCTCTCACTGTGAAATTGGAGCAGAAATAACAAAGCTGCAACTAGAAAGTGCTTAAAGTCTGCACCCACCCTGTTCAGACAAATAGTGGTAGTGACAAGAGCAGTGATGCTGGTGTACAATTACCAACAGAAATTTGGAAATAGTAGTAATATAGTGGTTATATCTGAAAAGTTAACAAAAACATGCAGAAATTAAACTCTTGTCTCGTTTTCTTCTCTCCACTTCCTGTGCGCTGTAATAGGGCGAGTGTAGTTTATGTGGATTAGAATATTTAGCCACTGCTCCATATGACATTAATTTTATTTTAAACATGCCTGTGTCTCTTTATGTGTCTGCATGTGGTTGATATTTTATTAGACATATTTCTTATTAGCTTTATGCATTAACAAAAATTTCCTTTGTTTGCACCGGACATGTAAACTTGATGAATGAGTTTGGTGAAAGTTAACCAAGTGTTTCTTTCTTTCTTTCTCTGCAGCGATGTGTCCGTCAGACCTCCAACAGCTTTGGAAAGAGGTATCAGGTGTGCCAAACAGTGAGGAGGCTCTGAAACAGGCCGAGGGCCTGGACTTGAGCACCAACAGCTCCAATTCTACCTCAGCCTTCCCCAAAGCTGCCAGCGCTCACATCCCACTGCACAGTATGCCCAATGGACAGAGCCACACCCCAAAGAGAGACAGGTACACTGATGTCAAAATATTTAAGAATATCCACATTGTGATAGTGTGTCTGTCCTCTGTGTGAGCTGCAGTCTCATTCATTCTTGCTATGTAGTTTTTTAGCCTCTTAACTGTTTTTTCTATACGTACGCTTGTTAATGTGGTCACAAAACAAACACATACAGCATTTGGTGTAGACATCTCAAAGCTCATTTGAGGAATGTTTGGTTTAGTATATACTGCCAGTTAACCACATGCCAGAATGGTTGAAAAGGAGAGGAGAGGAGAATGTACACACACCCACACACACACACACACACACACAAGGAGGCATAACAGGCTGAATGTTGTGTAGGTGTGGAGATACCTTCTTGGGCCAGATGTACTAGTATTTGGACCATACACACTGTGTCAGGGTTGTGTTCTCCCATTAGCTCATCACTGGCTTGTCTCCATCTTTAAGAGCCAGACTGTTTGAGTGGATATCCTCCTTCACCAAGGCAGACAGCGGAGATGACCATGTTCCCCTTTACTCCAAAGGCACCCAACCCCCCAGCAGCCAGTGAGTAGCATCTACACACTCAAACAGTCACACAAACCAGTGGACAAGTCTAAGACAGAAAGATGGACTGTTGGAGGGGGGTCTGAAGTCTTTTAGCAGTGATTCACTGCTTTCTCCAGGGTTATATTTGACCCTAACTTCCTAGTGTTGGGGGTCAGGATGGGTGGGTGAGTAATAATAATAAAAGAAGAGCTTCTCTTAGTTGATCAAATATGTCACACACTGTCATATTACAACAATACAGTGTGCTGCTGGTATCACTGTAGAGTTCACTAGATCGCAAACTGGGTTGCGTCCGTCTGTTAGCTTGCTAAGCTAATGGATGGCTGATGTGGAGGAGAATGTGGTTGCCAGCAGTTTGTCATGTCTGGTGTCTGAGCTGCTTCTGAGTTGACTCAACCACAGCCAGCACACACACATACACACATGCAGCCACACACGCACACAGCTCCAACTCCAGCCTGCACATATGATCAGGAAGACGCAGAAAAGCAAAGGGAGAGGGAGGGAGACATGGTTCCATCTGTGAAACAAATGGTTTCTGTTAGACAACCTTCTGATGTTGATTTAGGAGAATCCCCATCCCAGTCTACACACACACATACCCATGCATGCACACACACATACGCACATGCAAATACACATACACAGTCATGTAAATATATGTGGAGACAGCAGTCCCCGGCGAAGGTCCAGGTCTGAACCACATCTGCTACTGGTCCTGCCACACACACATGCACGATTACAGTTATTTTACCCAGGCCTAAACCAAACCTGGCAGAGTTTTTCATTGTCATACACACACACATACAAATACATACACGTTAATAAATATGCACAGATACACACACAAAAAAAAAATACACACACGTGCACGCACACATAAGCTCACCACAAAAGAACAACCAGCACATGACAGCAGCCACCGCCAATCAGTCATGGCTGGTTGGTTCTGTGCCGACTCTGTGTCAACTCCTGAAACGTAATAACAGACACTAACACACACATGTGCAACACACACACACACACACACACACACACACCAAGGACAGAAAGACAGGTCATGCACTTAAGAATGTGCCTATGAGGTCGTTGGACCAATTCCCTTATTTGCCTGGCTCCTGTAACTGACCCCACTCTGCTCTATCCCTCTCTCTCTGCACTTGGCTTTGTGAAATGTACAAACTAATGACTGCTAACCAGACTCAGATGCTCCTGCTGTTACTGTTAGTTTTGCATGTGTGTGTTTGTGTGTTAGAGTGGGGCATATTAACACAATGCTTCTTATTCAGCTTATTCTATCTGTGTCTGCCTTTATTTGCTGTATATTTTATGTACACAATAAAATATCAGACAAAATGTAACATCTGTTTCACTGTCTTTTTGTGTATCTCTATCACAGTCACGAGGAGCATGTGAGCTCCCATCCTCTCTACGGCCATGGAGAGTGTAAGTGGCCTGGCTGTGAAGCACTGTGTGAGGACATGGGACAGTTCATCAAGTAAGTTAACAACCACCCAAATGTATAATACATAGTGTAATGCACACTGTGGACAGATGATAATAATGCACTGAAAAATATATAGTGTTTATAAGTGCTTGATAGTATATTATGGATGGCCGTGACATCATGTGCTTAAATTCTGAATATTTAATGCTGATGTTGGAAAAACACTAGTAGTAGAGGCTCTTCTATGACAAGGACTCCTGTCCATGTCCATTAATTTACAAAATCTTTGAGGCCTCTTTGGTGTGTCTGAAGTTCCTATGGTGACATTTTAGGACAATACATCTAAACCTTTTTTTTTGTATAGTTTTTCCAAATTCACATTTTAAGGATCACCCAGACATAGATTATAGTGCAATCAGCAATGTGGTGATGTGCAAAAGTGAAGTCTTCTTGGTTAAAGTCCTAAACTTTTGCAGGCACAGATGCTTCTATCTTCAATCACATACCAGGTTACAGACAACATTAAAACTTGCTTCGGGACTTCATCACTAATTGATAAGAAACACAGTGGGTGGTTCTTAAACAGGTGTGAAAAGACTAGCCCTTTGTAGTATGGTAGAATAGGAAACGATCTAAACACATGATCTGATTGAGTTTACCTAGAGGCACAAAAGATAAAGCAGAAAAAAGTGAAGCCACAGTGTAGACACTAAATGCAGAGTGTCGGTCACAGAGATCTCTGGGGTTTTGCATTACCTCACTAATGCATCAGTTGCAATCTGTTGCATCACATTTGCTCCGAACAACATACATGTTGAAATTCTTCATTTTCGAAGGAATACTTTTGCTTCCCAATATAATTCTATCCCATAATTTTTTGCTCAGACAAATATTTTTCATGATCTAAATTTGTAAGCCACTGTTTGTGTGTTAATTCTATTTTTCTGTAGGTCCCGTCATCCACAGGAGCAGTATATTCCTGTATAGCCTTTTTTTTTTTAAACTTAAGGGCTGGGCAGCTGGTGTCTGATGGCTGCTGATGGTTGATGTCTAAAATAGAAAATCATTTTAATGACCTTATCCACAAGCACATTTCTCTGTTTCCACAGCAGTAATAAAGACATCGCAGAACCTCTTACTCCTTCCCCCTTTGCTTCTATCCTCATCCTACTTTCCTGCCCTCCTCCCATTGCATGTCATTCATTCTGCTACCTCATCCTCTGTCACAATCAGTAGAGTGGACTTTCCCATGGCATTTGGTTGCTAACAAAGGCTTCACAAGCCTTTAATGAAGCCCTAAACAAATTCACACTCTCATTATCTATGTGAAACCCTTAGCTGTTTGAACAATGGAGATATTAATAAGCGATAGTGATGAAATGCACACACACATAATAACAGAAGTGTGTGTAGTGATTGTGATGCCATCGGACAGTCACATCAAAGCTTGCAACAAGGCTGGGAAAGTTTGGAGAGGAAAGCTGTTGTTTGGTGTCTCATTTCACATAGCTCCAGGGCAGATGGAAGGAGAGAGAGAAAAAGAGTGAAAGAGTGTGTGTGTAGGTGTGTGTGTGTGCATGTGCGTATGAGAGAGAAAAAAATAGAGGCAGTGACAGATAATGCCGTCAGTCCGACAGTGCGCTCCCTTCCAGCCAGCCTTAGTCATCGCCCCAGGAGGGAAAAGGGTAGAGCAGAAGAACAGAGGCGGGAGACACTCCACTATTTCAGGCCTTTCTTCTCTTCTCGTCTCTCTGCCCACCTCTCCTCCCTCCTCTTCCCTGTTCTCTGGTATAATACTCTGGCTGTGGTTGTTGGAGCTGGGTGTAATGTGGGTTAAAGCCTTGTCTGCCAGCACTCAGAGGGGTAAACAGAGTCTCATTGTCGGGACACATAGAAATAAAACCCTGCTACTGTTTATGGCCCGGCTATAGACAGAAGGGAGGGTTTCGAAGCAGATTTGGTTGGAATGAGTGTGAATCATAGGCATTTGGGGAGTTGCGAGGGAAGAAGAGTGGAAAGGGGAGAGTGGACAGAAGTGCGGAGTGAGGAAAAGGGAGAGAGAGCTTGACAGAGAATGAAAAAGAGGGAGAGAGGGTGAGATCATGTTTTTTGTTATTATTATCATGCACTTGTGTTGAGCCGTCTATCTGCCTGGATTAGCCATGCCATGACATCATTGTTTGCGTTTCATTTCTAGTCTTTGCCTGATATTGCCTAACTTTGTACCTCGTTAAAGACACATACACACTCACACACACAAACACCCACACAGGCATTTTAAAAATAAACAAGTCAGTAATGTGGCTGTGTGAAGTTACTCAGATTAAAAGTTAACACTACAGGATGGCAAACGACGCACACCATGTTTTTAGTGCATGTATTAGTGCACACACTACAATGCAAACACATACACACACATTGGGCAGGCGGTGGCAACCTGTGAATAACCTTGGCGATGACAGAGGGAAGAGAAAAGGGTTGGAGGAAGGGAGACAGGGAGGGGTGCACTGGGAAAGATCAGAAGGTCCCGTGTACTCCCACAATGGAGGAAACAAACAGCGCCACCATTCAGACATACACACATATCGGTGCACATGCACATCAGTGGTAATATGTAGAGTGCAGTTTAACAAACAGAAAGTCTAAAGATAAGGCTTAGTGTGATATAACACATGAGCTCATGTCCAGGTGGTTGTCTTGGATCATGGTTCACTAAGCACCAGTGAAGTATACACACACAAAACACAGCTGCTGTGTCTTTCACTAGACAAAATAAACTTCCCAGATTATGATTTAATTCTGTTGTGCTGAAAAAGCTCATAATTGCATTTAAATAAAAATATAAAAGAGCTTAGTTTTGTTACATCATCATTCAGGACTTCTTCTGGCTTAGTGTGAAATAGAGACCATCTTGATCTTGTTGGTTTTCCTTTGTAGATATGAACTTATTTCCCCAAAATTATAAAATAGTCATCGTCTCACACTTCATGTCTCCTATAGGCACTTGAACAATGAGCACGCCCTTGATGACCGCAGCACTGCTCAGTGCCGAGTCCAGATGCAGGTGGTTCAGCAGCTGGAGATACAGGTGAGTCTCTCTCACACACACACACACACACACACACACACACACACACACACACACACACACGCACACACTTAATTTAATTCACTCGCAAACAAAGTCACGAAGACTGTTTGAGCCAGTCAATGGCAGTAACTTGTCTGAGGCAGGGCAGAGTTTATGGAGAGCAGTGAAGCTTGTAATTTAAAAGGAGCAGTCGGCAGGGAAGCTGCCATCGCTGCTCCAATTATAAAGCTGCTCTGGTCACCACCAAGAAAAAGCGAGCCTGAGAGGGGTGGAGGGAGAGAGAGAGAGAGGGAGAGAAAGTGAGAGAGACAAGCAAGAAAACGGAGGACCAGGCTGCATGGCCTCTCTCGTTCTCAAAATGGTTCATGCACGCAAAGCTCTTGAAACATCTGAATGCTCCAGCCAAAGTAAAATACCAACATTGGATAATAAGTGGAATGGGCTTCTTGAACAGTGCTGTGTAAAAGAGAAGTTCCAAGCAAAGTGGAAATTCAAAACCTTTTTCTTCACACACATCTTGACATAGCTTTCAGAACAGTCCTGGACTCACAGTTCACATCATTGCATAAATGCCTATGCGGGATTGGGGGTAGTGGTGGGGTTGTCCAGCATTAGGGTTAGCAGTGTGTTTGGTGGTGGTGGTAAACAGCGTTTAGCTGAGCCCCTGAAGCCACCACCAGGGAACATGAAGTGACAGGGAGGCAGCTGGTGTCACATCACATCAGGACAGCCATCACTTCATCCCTCAGCAGTTCATAGACAGCCCACGACTCTACCCTCCAAAAAAATGGAAACACACACACACACATGCACGAGCAGCACAGTGACTGTATTTAAATTTCTTATATTTGCACATTGCCACACATCGCTCTGGTGTGTGAGTATGTTAATGGTGCTATCTGTCTTGGTGTAGATCCGTTGTTTCTGGAGGCTACACGTGTGTACACTTGTACCCATGCACAAACACACATGCAGGATGCAGTGTTTCCACAGGCTGTAGCAGCACCCATTAAATGGCAGTTAACAATGTCAAATGGGGACAAGTGTGTCTGCAGGCTAGTGTAAGTGTGTGAGAGAGCTCCTGGTGCTGAGGCGGCTGACTGTCATATTCATCTCTCTGCCTGAGGTGTAATTGTAATTTTAATTCTGTGCCAGTCCCGCATTATATCAATCTAGAGGTTATGAAATGAAATAAAGTATATTTCATGGTGATTTCATCCCTGTGTGTTTCACAGTTGGCGAAAGAGAGCGAGCGACTCCAGGCCATGATGACCCACCTGCACATGCGCCCCTCAGAGCCAAAGCCTTTTAACCAACCTGTGAGTGCACACTGGCACCCCGACGCTTCAATACATGACATTTTCGTTCACTCTCTGACCTTAAACTGCTACTATTATTCCCTAATAAATTATTTTTTATAAGTTAACCTTCTTGGAATTTAATGCCCCTTTGTTTCTGTCTAGCTGAGCATTTGCGCCCTCTATTGACCAGTGAGGGTTATCTTATCATTTATCCATTACGGAGACTTTCTGTCTGTTTTTATTTTTTTCCTTTTTGTTTTGTGTTTATCATATTTATCACATTCCCCTCCCTGTCGCTGTATTAAACTTGTAATGATACAGTGAGTTTCATTCATTCAGGGAAATATATAAATTCCAGCCATTCACAAATTTAAACAAGCACTGAGTTTAAGCTCACTTCTGTATTGTATTTAACATCTTCTTTTATAGCTGCTCTCACAGTATTTTCAGTGTGTGAAAAATTTGATGTGGTGTAGTGTGTGTGTGTGTGTGTGTGTGTGTGTGTGTCTGCACTGGTTGGCAAGGTTGTTATTAGGTATCTAATGAATATTTCATTATTCAGATTGACGAGGAGTCTTATTAAAATATGAAGATGTTGAAATTAATTGTCAATTAGAGGAAGAGTGTCTTAATTTGAGGGGATATAAATGGGTTCAGCTGAGAGGCGGTGTGTGCGAGTGTTTGTGTGTACTTGGTGTGTCTGGATGATGTGTTGATCGCAGGGGGATCAGCTGCCATTAACATCTAATGGGAAATCAGGAAGAGGCGTGTTCTGTCACCACTGGAGATGAGCCTCAGGGTCAGGGATTGGAGGAGGAGGGGCAGGGGAGGAGCGTCAAGAATGGAAACAAAGCTTGGCCTCAATTAACAGGGTTCGACTGTTGCTGTGGTGATGTGGCAGGGTTTCAGCGTTAATGAAGTACCTGTTAAACAGCCCCACCCCCACCCCAGTCAGCTTAAATGGTACAGCAAGGGGCCATAATGAAGAGGAGGCGATTCACACATTTCAAATACATATGGACAATACACACAGAGTTTTAATTAGTCCTAAACTAGCAGCCCTACGGTTGTCCCAGAGAGACTGGGAGTACTGGTTCTGTGTGTGTGTGTGTTTGTGTGTGTGGCTCTGCCTAATTGGGCCGTATTGGTCCGTGAAGACTTTCCCACCACAAAGTGCATGAGTTAGTTCCCCTCTTGCAAACACTCTGTCGTGTGGTTTTGTTTTTGTAAGCACAGGGTTAATTACAGTGAGTTCTGTGTGTATAAATATATGTGCATGTTTAGTATGAGTAACTAAGTGTGTGTTTCTGCAAGTATCTAGTTTGCTTCTGAGAAGCGGTAGAGACACATATTCTAGGGAGTGTCAGGGACATCTTCTGGATATAGGGCCATGTATTGCTACAGGTAATATTGACAGATTGATGGTTTGAACAAATTTCAGTCATAGAACAGGCCAACTGTCTGCACTGTTCAATTCTGAGTTTCAGCTCAGGGTTACATTTCTTATACAAAGGTAGACAAAACAGTTTGGAAATGCATGTTCTCTTGGGAGAGATTTGTTATTTATTTGATTCAAAAGCCTTGTCTTGTGCATTGATATCACCTGACTGTGCCCTTGTGAATCAGTAAACAGCAGCACTCAACACATGCTAAAACTTTATTGTAAATATGAGGGAAGCATTAATCATAGAAGAATCCATTTGATGCCCATTCACTGAAACAATTCCCTCTATATTTTAATCCAGTTTCCTACTTAAAACTAGTTTACCTCCTTTTATTTGCCAAGCAACTTTTCACGTTTTCATGTTTCATGTTCAAAAATCGACACATAATGTAAAACCACACAAGATAAATTTAGAATGAACTACAGTAAGTAATATTATTTATTGTGTATTTTGAAAAACGTATCGTAAAAGTAGTAATACAAACTAGATTAAAAAACTATGAAATGTCATCGGCCAGTATACAAGCTGAATAGTCACCCTTATTTCTCTGCCTTTATGTCTCTCCTCAGCTCAACCTGGCTTCTAGTGGCTCTCTGTTAAAGCGAGACAGCGAGGCCTACCCAGAGGGTCTTCCCCACCCCCCCACCTCGGCCGCTACCCCTATCACCCCACTGCGCCAGGGGCCCTCGGTCATCAGTTCCTCAAGCCTACACACACACTCGCACTCCCACACGCATGCCGTTGGGCCCATACGTAGGCGCAACTCAGACAAGTACTGCACCCCCATCGCCTCAGGTACAGTAGACTATGACATACTTCTTCCCCGATATTTGACAGTACTGTCCTATTTATACTATCATCACGTATTATCTTATCGCTTTTTTACTTATTTATAATGGAATCATTTTTATGGTATTTAATCCCTTGTTGATCAGTGCTTTAAGTTTATCTCACAGTAGTTGCTTCTATTTTGATGTACAAAAAGCAATAAACTATAGTGTGTCGTCATTCAGTCATTCGTGGCTTAAGATTCTGCTGCTGACATGTTTCAGTATTCTGTGTAAAAAAATTACTTCCATGCCCCCATGCAATGTATTTTTAATAATACTAGAATTAAGTGGCGTTTCTTCTCGGTCATTTACATTCATTTGCATATATACATATGACATACTGTGGCAAAAATACTTGATAGGTAATTTCTAAAGAAAAGCATCTTTGCAAGAGTGTGTTCCAACAAGTTTTCCTCATTATAATGTGTCAGTAATATGAAGCCTGTCGATACATTTTTGTTTTCATTCTTTTTCCTTTGCTTAAAAGTGACATAAAGATAATTTCACAAATTCATTTAGTAGCCTGTTTACTTTACTTTACTGGCACATTCGGAAAGCAGTTAACTGTGTTATATTGCTCATTAATAATTCTGAAATATTTAAATTCACACAAGCTAATGTTTTTTCACAGAGCTGGCCCAGAACTGTGAGTTCTACAAAAATGCTGATGTCAGGCCTCCCTTTACTTATGCCTCTCTTATACGACATGTAAGTATCTCAGATGAACTGTATCACCATCTCTTTTCTCTGTCTGTGTTCTCCTCTTACTTTTGTCCTCTCTCTTCCTGTCCGCAGGCCATTCTGGAGTCCCCAGATAGACAGTTGACTCTCAATGAGATCTACAACTGGTTTACACGAAAGTTTGCCTATTTCAGGAGAAACACGGCCACATGGAAGGTAAAGACACATCATATACAAAATCTTTCTTGTACTACTTCTTCCTTCAAAGGACATTTGTTTGACTATATGTGACTGATACAAGTCTTGACCAATCAGCCAACTCTCACTTCTGAATCTATATTACTTCCAGAACCAATTCATATTTAAATATCACAAAGATAGTTTTGGCTGCAAAAATATTATTTTGTAAAACTGGAAAGTTGGATTGTGAAAACCAGAAAAGTGAACAAACTGGTGGGTGGTTGTTGACGACGGTGAAAATGAGCAGCACCATATTTAGAAAATGAAAGTTTAAACTGTGGTCCTGACTGGTATGGTCACTCAGATTAAAATAGATTTTGTCTAAATTTGCATATTTGATATACTGTATAAGGTAACTCTGACAGGATAAGGGCTGAGCTAATTGACTCTTCACTAATTATGGTCTTTTTGGACTATTGAAACAAAAAAATAGTCACCATTGAGCAAAATGAATCTTTTTTTTGGGAAAGCTGAGTTACTTTAAAGGCTTAAAGAAGAACTTTAATATCACACTCTGCTGACTTGCTCAGCCACTAACGATCTGACTAATTTGACAGTTATTCAGTGCTTCTGTCTGTTAGAAGACACTTTTCTCTGCTCTCTTTCTGTCCACACCTCCAGAAAGAGAGGTCCCACTTCTGTTGCTCATCCTAAGGATTGTTTGAGATTTTTCTGTTTTTTATATCATTTTAGGCTGGAAAGACAGAAGGTGTCATTGTTGTACAGTTTTATGGGTGAATGAAGTGGACAGTTCTCTTAATTTGTATTTAATGAACTTTGAATTTGTCTTTTGTTCCAGGCCTATCTTGGAACATAAAGTCTTGATCCCAAACAGAATTGCTGGTCATATAAAGTGTAACTGAGTATTTTTTTGTTTATTCATTGTCCCTCTCAGCCCTAAACAATTCCCGTCACCTCCACCATGGCACATGGACAGCCAGTCCCACTTAGCTCAGTATAGCCACATCTAGCCTCATTACAGAAAAGGACATACAAAGCTGGTGCACACACACGGCTCATGATCACACACACTGAATTCTCTTTCTCCCTCTCTCTATCTCTCTCTCACGCACACACACACACACACACACACACCTGGCCTGATCCGACCATTGTAGGTGCTGACCCATTTCTTCAGAAACCTCACACTAATTTGAGTGTCGGTTCATGTAGAGAGAGGGGAAGAGAGAGAATGAGAAAATGAGGGAGGAGGAAGAAGGAGGAGAGACATCAGCCTTCCGCTAATAGCCCTAAACCAAGGAGGCAGGGACGGGCTGATGATGGAGGGATGGTGTGAGAAGTGCAGAGAGGGTTAAGAATTGGGGCAGCCAGGAATATCTTTACCTCCTCATCTGACTTTTATGAATTTTAACTATTAATGTCTGGTGTCTGCTTCCTGTGCCATTGGCCTCGCAGACCTTTAAATATAGCTTGGCATGGCCTTATGTATTTATATAGCAGCTCGGTGAGTCAAATAGGGCCATAGAGATGTATGTCCTTTAATAAGCTGTTATATTTCATGAGGAGAGCAGCTGTGTCATTGATCAGTGAAACAGAGGCACAGAGAATGAGGGAGAGATGAGAAAGAGAGAAAGGGATGATTGAGAGGGGAGGAGAAGTATGGTGTTATTTCAAGGTGCTGCATGATGAATTAGGGGCCTTGAAGAAGAATTTCTGTTCAAGATGTTTTTACCTATAAGTAATATTAATAAAAATTAGTTCCACCATGGGGACTACAACAGTAATATTTTCCTTAGCCATCAGTGCACGAGTAGTAGTAGTAAGGCAAACTAATGATAGAAATTAGGGTATTAATAATAAACTCACAGGGGGCATTTTACCACATTAAGGTTATTTAACTTTGAGTACTTATTCCTAATACTTCTCATTCGATCTTAATTTTATTCATGCTTTTATTTTACATGCTTACACCTATTCTTATTCAATACCCGACATGTGTCGGGTATTGTTAGGTCGTCCATCAATCCAACAGTTCTTGGTTGAATCCCCGGCTCCTCCGGTCACACATCAAAGTGGCCTTGAGCAAGACACTTTCTGAACCCCAGCTTAGTTGCTCCCGGTGAGCATTGGCCAGCTGTATAGTAGCTCCCCCATATGTGTGCGTGTGCTTGTGAGTGCGAATGGGTGAATGACAAGCAATGTAAAGCGCTTTGAGTACCAATAGGTAGAAAAGCGCTATATAAGTGCAGACCATTTACTTGTGAAATTTACAAGTTTTTTAAAAAAAATCTTACCTCTACCTTTCAACCCCCCTCTCAGCCAGAGGGAGTGCCGATGAGTGGCACATGTGCTGTGACCCACTGTAAATGACTGCTAATGTTTTAACTAGGAGAATTAGGCTTTCATCACGGAGACGAATGCAAATAGCACCGCAATAGCACTGTGTATGTGTGTGTGTTTGCACTCAGTCAGGGTGGCGGGCGGAGATTGGGGTCAGACTCATTTACAAAACTTAGCATCACGGCTCGGGGGTTGAGGGGATGCGGGGGAGAAAGGGTTCCTCCACTGATTATGGCTTGTGTAATTACGTGTGTGTGATTGTGTGTGTGTGTGTGTGTGTGTGTCTGTGTGTGTGTGTAATTACGGAGAGGAGTGATGCATGCCTGGCCTGTCCCTCCCTCTCGGCTTAGAACAGCGTGTCAGAGAGAATATGCAGGATTTAATTATAGACGAATTAAAATTGGTAATGAAATTGGGCATGAACAAACTACAAATAGCAGATGAAAAGGGAGGCCTGTCCCTGGGGGGGTGAGACAAAGATAGCGGTGTGCCTGCCTGCTTGCCTGTCTGAGTGCCGTGTATGTGCGCGCGTGTGTGTGTGTCTGTGTGCCTCTGTGTGTGCTGATGATGACTGATTAGAAAAATTCTGAGACAAAATAACTACTAGAGAACTGCTGCCTTGCATTAGCACTGTACATGGAGCCACAGTATGTATGTGTATAAAAAGTGACAGTACAAAAGCACTGTTGTCCTCGAGTCACTTAAGACTTAAAAAGTAACCTAACACCAAGATGGAAAGCGTTTGCACTGAACACACCCAGAGTGAGTGTTTTCACCTCCAGCTACAGTGGGAAACAACTACAAGTTAAAGAAAAATAGAACAGTGCCAGCTGCTTATAAGCACATACTTGATTTATCTGAGCATCATGGAATTCATGGAATATTGTGGCAGTGTAAGAGGCAAAACTTTAGACCAACCAAATGAGGGAATTTCTTAATTTAGAAAGGGGACATCAGAGAATTTAACTGACTTAACCAAATATGTTAAACATTCAAAATTGAACTGAAAATTTTTAAATGTAATGTAGTTAAAGCAATTATTTCAAGCACAATTTTTATTAGACCGTGGTTGTTGAATCCTTCCACTACAAGTTTAAACAATTACGTCTTAACTAAAAGAAAACAGGTTTTCATAAAAATTCCAACGGAGAACAGCTAAAAAAAATGAATTTGGTGATTAAAAAATGAAGACATAAAATAAAATAACTACATCAAATAGTAATTCAAGATTGTCAGACATAATAATGTTAATCTTTTCTCTCGCTCTCTCTTTTTTTCTCCCAGAATGCTGTGCGCCACAACCTGAGTCTGCACAAGTGTTTTGTTCGCGTTGAGAACGTGAAGGGGGCCGTGTGGACCGTGGATGAAGTTGAATACCAAAAGAGGAGACCACCAAAGATGACCGGGTGAGAGCAAACACACGCACGCAAGTGCACACACACACACATTTACACACCAAGCAAATGGTGTACATTTGAGGTTGATGTGAGTGTGACTTTATGGGTGCTGGCAGCATGATTGCCTAAATGTTCCCCTATTATTACCATGAGGCCAATTCAGCAATCGAATAAAACAACAGGGCTTATTGTGTATTGTGCTGTGCATGTGTGTATGTGTGTGTGTGTTTCCCTGTTTGTCAACACCATTAGTAAGCAGCTGTGTGAAATGCAAGAGAGTGAAAAAAACCTTGTTAGGGTATGTAAACAGATGTTCTCCCCAACCGCCAGAGAAATCAGGGATAATTACACACACTCACACACACACACATGCACACCAGATATCATATGTATGTGTTTTAGCATCTGTTTACAGTCTGTGTATGTTTCTACTTGTAACAAACATATATGGGAGATTTGTCAGAGTGCTTTGGCAAAGGTGAAATCTAATCACATGTGCACTCAATCTGTGATTCTCTCCTCTCTCTCTCTCTTTGTGTGTGTGTGTGTGTGTGTGTGTGTGTGTGTGAGTAGAAGTCCCACTCTGGTGAAAAACATGATTTCAGGACTGGGGTTTGGATCCCTAAACGCCAGCTATCAGGTAAGGAATGCCCTCTCCTCCCTCCATTTCTGTCTGTCTCTTTCTCACACACACACGCACATGTGCGCACACACACATAGCAACCAATCACAATCAAGGGCACTAATATCAATTCCCTCTTATAATTAGCAGATTCCCTAACGACGTTCACACCACTACCTCCCTCGTCCTCCCACATCAGCAAGCACTCTCACCTCCCACCTCCCTTTTTCACATGCACGCCACCTCCACCTTGCCATACACTACACACTCGACCCGTGTCTTAACTCCTTTGCAGACATACACACTGAACACACATGCAATTTTATGACTGAGATGATTTATAGCATCAAGTTCTTGTCAATTAAGGTTACAGCATAAAATTATCGCCTGTCCCAGATATTTCATCTCTGAGCCGGTGAGAATTCATAAGCTTTTGTCTTTTTTTTAACTGTGTTAGAGGGGAGGTGGGGTGAGGCTCTCAGCCAGTGTCCAACTTGTCTCATCTAGAAAAAGCTGGACTTGAACATTTCATGACAGTAGCTGTTGCTTCTGTTCTTTTCTCTTCTACAGCCATTGTTTCACTGTGTTTTTGTTTGGGCTTAAGCTTAGTCCCAGTAAACAGTCTTGTTGAGACTTTTATGTGACACAGACAACAAATTATGACAGGGACTTAAAAGTACAAGCATGAGCCCTGATGGTGAAAGTACTGTGTATAAGTGCCCCCTAGTGGTCTGTCAAGTTTGCAAGCAACTTTGTGGATGCAAAACTGCTCCATATAGAATTGTCAGAAATACTCCTCACCAATGCTTATACTGTGATGTCTAGTTAAATGTGTTAATTCAGCTTACAAATTGTTTAAGTTTAAATGTAACCGAAAGTCAAGGAGTGTTAAATGCTTCAACATTGTGGTAGACAAGTAATGTTCAGCATTTATGTTTTTAGACATCACTTTTGTTATTATCGTTTTAATATCTTTGTAATATTCAGAGCAAAAACTAATACAACCAGCTACTGTTTAAGTGACCTTTGTGTGTGTGTGTCGGTGCGCATGTGTGTAGGCGGCTCTGGCAGAGAGCAGTCTTTCCCTCCTGAATAGCCCTCCCTTGGTGACACCTCCATCTGCAGCCAGCCTCAACATGCTGCATGTGGGTCACGACGATGTCAGCTCCACCGTGGAGCAGGTCAACAGCAATGGCAGCTGCAGCCCCACGCTTAGCCCCCAGCAGTACAGGTACGTATGTGTACACATATGCATGCAGACATATAAATGGTGGAGGTGCATGGAGACATTTTTACAGAATTAAACAATCTTCAACATCAAAGTCAGCCTTCTTCCTCTTGCTTTAAAAGGCAGCTAACCCAAACTACAAGAATGCCAGCACTGGGTTCATTAAAGGACGTCAGAAAACTGACTTTATAGTCGAGTCCTGAAGAAATTTGTTTTTACAATTAATTATTTGTTTTAAATATTTAGAACATGAAAGGTTGTGCTTACCTAAAAGTTGAAACATAGCACTGTGTATTTATGTTATTTACAATTTCTAGCAATGCCACTTTGCAGTACTAATGACAAATTTACACCGATAATCCAAAGACTTTGATTTGGACAGATACTATTTTTTATTACAAGACATGTTATTATCAGACATGACTATTATATTTAAAGTGTCATGTTGTGCTGATTCTCACAATTGCAGTACTTGTACCTTTAAATGCACTTGAATGATACAAGAGAGATGACACTAAAAATTCAATGTTTCCAAAATGATAATAGAACTTACCTGTGTCAATTAAAAGGACAACAGCTTCAGCACATTTGTTATCAGCATCATCAATAGAGAAATGTTGCTCTTGACATTGGCCTTTTAACCTAATGTTCGTCTTGTTCTCTCCTGTAGCCACCCAGTGCATGTGAAGGAGGAACCTACTGAGCTGGAGGAGGACAGTCGGCCAGTATCCCTCCTTGCTGGTATTACACACAGCCTGCCATTGCCGAGCGATGAGCGCGACCTAGAGGAGGATCTTCCCACTGAGGAACTGGAGTAGGACAGATCCCAGATGATCCAGAGGGACCGGGCACAGTGAGATCAAGCCTAAGCCCTCTCATCAGTGTGAAGAAGAAAGAGATAGATATAGTACACTTAAGAGAGAAGAGTGAAAAGAGAATGTTTTCTGTTTGTTTTTAAGAAAATGCAACCAACCAAGGATGACATTGAGAAACTTCAAACAGGGTTAGATGACCTCCGTTACATTCAAACGCAAAAACAAGACTGTGGAGCACTGCTCTACTTCCATGTGTTTTTTTTTCAACACTTGGCTCAGAGGTGTAACACCACTTAATGCATAGACACTAACACAGACATACACACATACACACACTCACACACACACACATTCGCTTGTCAAACAATGTTTCATCATCCTCCCTGGTAAAATCAGCCTCTATGTTGAGACCCTTATTTGCGGGACAGCCACTCTCCACCTTGTCCCAACCCTCTACATAAACCCTCCTCACTGGTGTCTCGGGCTGCCTGGCTAGCCGTTTTATTTGCGTCTGTTGAGAGGACACACAGGTGTAAGTGTGTTCGAAAGAAAAAGACACACACAGAATCATGTGTACATAGATTTGGAGCAGTCACCAGGGGCTGTGCAGTATACCTCTCCTTCTCACCCCTCTTTGAATCAATCACTTGCTTTTTGCTTTTCTTTGATATGATTGAAATGAAACTGTTGGGCTTCCAGATGGGAGGGAAAGAAGGACGGAAGAGTGCTTTCAAAGATTACCTCCAAAAGTGCTCCCATACTTCAGCAGAGCAGGCTCCTGACTCCGCGTCTGGGAGTGATCCCATGGCGAGGCTGACCCGACAGAGGCGGCGTGATCCTGGTCTCTGCCCAAATTTCTGCCCCCAGCAAGACACTTAATGGTGAAAATCTTTTAAACTCTTAGCTTTTAAGTGAGAAAAAAAGAAGACATTTTTTAACCCCCCTCCATCCCTTCCCACCCCCCACAAAGACTGCAGGAATTGTACCATTTGGTGCTGTCCTTCTCCTCTCCTCTATCTGCTGATGGAGTGATGAGCTTGGAACACTTTTAGAACGGGAAGAAAAGAGGGGAAGCAGAAAGAAATGAGGGAGGAAGCGTCTACAGAAATATTGTGACTAAAAAAGAAAACTGTTGATGATTATGGAATATAACAAAAAAATGTGTGGTAGCTTTTATCATTTTCTTTTTTTTAATTTGATGTTATTATCATTGTTTATTTTTGAGGATCAATATTTCCACAGTGGCGTTCTGTTTTGACGTACCTTTTCTAAGGATGCTGTTTTTGGTTTTGTATTGTAATTTGTTTGATTTACTCTGGTTGTTCACACCATTCCAAATGAGTATTGCAAAAAAAAACTGATAATAATAAGAAAGCGCAGTATTGTCCCAACTTGTGATACCTGACCTTGACTCCTGCCCCTGTTCCTTTCTGTCCCAAGTGTAGCAGGCAAGAAATTTGGAAATAGCACTTAAAGTTGCCATTGTCCAGACAGATTATTTAACAGCTGGTTCCTTTTGTTTTAATTCTCTCTCAATCACTTGTTTTTGGTTGTGTATTTAGTTGAGAAATATCAGTAATGCTTTAAATATATATATATATATTATTAATGCAGTCAGAGAATACCTCATCCCACAAAGGTTCTGCCTGGAACTGTGTCCAAATTGATTTAGAGATAAGGGGGAATACTTTCTGTGGGACACCAAATGCGGCTACTCTGCTCAGCTTCGATTCAAAGCTCTATGGTTGTAATAGTTACTGTGTAGAAGCTATCAGCAAATCACTGTGTAAGTTTGTGTTAAAGGAAAAGCACGTGAGATTTTTTGTTTGCTTTCTGTGAGCATAAAAACATGATTTTTCTCTACAGTGCCACACCAAATTTAACATTTATTTTAACCTATTATCTGCTTATTCCCGTTTTATTTTTGTTACAGGTAACCAAAGAAATATGTAGAAAACCAAAAACCCTGTACATTATTTTGCCCTTTTTACATTTGTTTTTGAGTTTGTTTCTTCTTAAAGAACTGGCCAAAAGACAGTAAACCAGGAATATGAATTGTTATTACTGTATTCATAGCTATTGTGTTTAAATTATACATAACTTACAGTGCTGACCATTCCAAAAAAACCAAAGCGTGGAAAGCAAACTAGAATTTGGAGACATCAAAGCTTTTAAATGATAAGTGGTTACAAATGACTCACATTAAGTATAAGGCCAAAAATTAGTATTAACAAACCTCGCACAGTTCCTCTAATAAAACAAAAGAAAAAAATAAAGCACTTAGAGGTAAAACTCTGTCTTTGCCATGCTCAGGCTAAATTGTGTTTCAAAACAAATCTAGGACTGGCCTAAAAAGTAGGCACTTGTGTGGCATTTGAACACATGTACCTTTTACAACCTGAGATGCCACCAAAAAAAGACATTTTTGGCGCTATTGAAACACCTGGCTTCAAAACATTTTTTGCTGGTGCCATCAGTAAGAAAACTATAAATGTATAAGTCTAGGAAGCGAATGTGTCCTCTTTATCTGTATTTAGCTTTTACGAGAACAGCAGTACTGTAATGTGGTTACAAAAGTTACATCTTTGGACAGGGATGATTAGTTCAAACATCTATGAATTTTACAACAGGAAAATAAAAGAATGAAAATATAGTAGTTTGGGAGAAAAACAATCAAGGGACATTACGTAATTTGAAGTTCAGTTCATATTTTCATACTTTTTGTCCGATTTATCTCTTGCACTTCAGACAGTTTTTACTTACTTATTAAAGAACCTTTCTGATGACTTTGTTTTTAAACAGGACTGTTTCCTGTCACGTTAGAGACTGATTTCTAACAACGTACAAAGTGGCAGACAGGCATCTTGAAACAAGATAAAAACCAAAAATAACACTACCTCCTTTTCCAAACGGTTCAACACATAGCCAATGGCAGACTGAACTGTCTTAAATATTTTTTTCCTCCATTGTTCCTTGATAAATATAATGAATACCAAATTTATGTTACACTAACTGTATGACCAACTACAACAACAAAAAAAAGCTATTTGGTGATCTTGATTCCCCAACACATCTGCTTGAGCCCAAAAATATAGACTTTCACTTTCCATGGAATTAAAATGACTACCTCTCCTTAAACCACATATAAAGCACTCTCTACATCTCAAAGTGTGGTGTGAAGCGCTCACTGTAAATGAAAATTTTTCAGCTGTGTGAAACTGACCATATTCCTGCACCTGATTAGCACTGAGCTATGTGAACAGCCTCTCGACTGTGGGTGCTTTAGCTGCATGTGTGCACTCAGCCAGTGAGAAACTGGTCATTAATGGCTACAGTATGTGGTATTGCAGGGAGCTGGTTGTCAGAGGTAATGATGGGCAGAATATATCAGTGTGACAAGGACACACACACACACGCACACACACACACACACACACACACACACGATCACACAGGAAGCATAGAAGCAGGGCTATGGGTTAGTGCAAACAAAGGCTCTGACCATCCATATATCCAAAGACCCACACACAGCAGCACCCCCTTCACCAAACCACCCACAGAGATGCTGAGAGGACTAACACACACTAAATAAAACTCATCACTACTTCTAGTAAAATCCAAACCAAGAGGAACTGCTGCATACAGTACATAGATGATCTCTGACTTGTGCTTTAAGGTACACCTGTTAACAAAGCTGTTTTATAAAGATGTAGCTTGTTCACAGGTCACCATGTAACACTTCTGTTCTTTCTCCAGCTTGGCATAACATGATGTATTCTTGTATATTAATGCTTGACTTGTCTCTCCAGGGCATTCTTTCCCATTTTGTCGTCCTTTTTTTCTTTCTTTTTTTCTGCACCTGTTTAGCTATCGTAAGGCTTTCAGCTCTGATTCCTATACTGTACTGCTAATGCTGAAGTATATGTATTTATCCTATTAAGTGCTGCAGGTATCTTGATTTAATAGTTTTGTTTTTATTTTGTTTGTTTCCATTTTTTCAGTTCTGCATAAAACGTCTGGGACGCTGATTTTTTTAAGTGTATTATCTCTAAAAAATTAAAAGAATAAAAGTTAGATCAGTGGTTTAGGTAACACCTGTTTGTATATTTATCTTAGCTAGGTCTATTTTGATACTTTTTTGTCTCTGTACTGCATTTATGCATTTTTAAGGAAAGAAAAAAACAAATGGAAAACAAACTAAAAAGTTACTTCATTATGTATTGATACCTCAGAAGGACTTTTTCCTCAAAGACAGGACCAAATCCTCCAAAAAGAACAAGAGAAAGAGGAAAAAATGTAACAATATGTAGCCCCTCTCCTGCTTTAAAAAAATGCGGAGCTCTAAAAAGGTATTTTTGTTGGTCCTTTCAGGTGCCAATATGTGTCCCGGCTCCCTGTGACCCCTCCTTCTGACCCTTGACCCCTATCATTCCTGTGCTGAATTCTGACCCCAGAGCTGTCAATCATCTGTAGGCACCGTGGGGGTGTCACTGAGTCCTATACCTAGGTGATAGTGACCAGTCACAAACCTCATCTGCCAGTCCCACAGAGGCAGATCAAAGTCGACATTGTTGCATTTTTAATGCTGCTCCTCTTGCATAGTCTAAATACAGTACAAAAATGTGGAATGGCTCTCAGAGATGCAGTTCATCTTCTGACTACCAAAGGCATTGCAAGAAAACATTGCTTAGTCCAAACTCCTGAACTGTAACCAAACTGTAACCAAACCAATGCCACAACGTTAACCAAACGAAACAAAGCTACTTCCAAAACTCTTCATCGACTTCACTGATCACCTTTACCGATGGTTGTTATCTCTTGTACATTCAAGTAATGGTGTTGTCGGACCAGCCCCAATCCTTTCAGCTGGTGACTGACTCAAAGGATGCAGGGAGCTCTCAAATCCTGGCGAGTGATTGAACAGTTCTGAGGTGTCACGTGATGGGGATGGGACTCTCAAAGTGGAGCCTTGCCTGACGGTATTATCAAGTAGACAACCAGAACCGTGATCACGGTCACGGTGGAACTACCACTTCAGCGCTCCTCTGGTTAAACCTTAGGAATGTGTGTACATTTTCAGCAGTGACTCTCTGTATTGTTTCTTAGTTTCAGTTTACCTCTTTATCTCTCTTTATCTTTTGGTTTTTGTTCTGTTTCTTGTTATTTGAAAGTGTAACCCGAGGATGAGGTGGGGAGAGGGACTGGGTGGCGGCTTTAGACAGACAGTGGAGCCCAGCCCTCTGACCTTCCACCCCGGGTAGCCATGTAATGCCAGTCACTGCCCTTTCCTTCATGCTGTATAAAAACACACACACACACATATATCTGTGTATTTGTAACCTGAATCTTCTTGTGTCTGTCCATGCAGACAATAAAAAACTGTACAGTAGGTCTAGTTGCATGTAATCTGTACTAATTATTGACAATGGCATTATAAAATGCAATAAAATACTTATTACACTGTCTCATTTTGTTTCCCTGTTTTGTCCTCTGCGTTGTTACCAAATTTTCACATATATACAGTAGAGTACTTTACACGTTCAGAGTATAAACATTTACAATATGCTGTATGCTCAAAACTAATAACCACTTCACAATAAATAAACACAACACAAACATTAAAGAGCAGAACCTCAACAGAAAGTTAATTGTAAAACATACACATCATGTGTATTATATATTACCAACACAAATAAATAATATAGTCCTGCAACAAACACTCGTTTGAAGCTTTGTGGAGTCACATTGATCTAACTCTGCTATCACTTGTAATTTGAGTATTTTTTTCTATTGCCTTATATTGTATGCCCTGTACCATAACAAGAGGAGACTGCATATCAAAACACAAAAACTAGCTGAAGTGGCAGTGTTACTGGCACTCCAATTTTCACAATGACCTCTGGCAGACTCTCCTGCTGCTGTCTCTTTAACTACTATAATTAAGGAAAACCAATCAGGACAACTACACTTAACAATGGATGGAAGGGTGAATGTTTTTGTAAATTTGAGCAAATTTCCTCTAATGCCCATTGAGTCGTGCTGTACGGGTAAAACTATGATAAGGTAATTAAGTTTGACCAAAAAATAACTAGCGCTGATCGTGTTGTAAATAATCAATTGTGAAATACATTTTTAAAAATCACAGTTTACATCTCAAAAACTGTAAAAGTGAAGTGAAGTATTTTTTGAATAAGAGTTGCTTGATCAAAAATATGATTTCTACAAGTCAGTGGTCCAATGTTATTAGTCAGTCAATCCTGTGTGACGTGAAACAGATGACACAGCATTCAAAGCGTGTGTAACTCCCTCAGGCCATCCCAGAGGTCAGCATGTGTTGTGATACAGAGAATGGCCACCAGGAGGTGTAAACAAACCGGACAACACAAGCGGCATCTCACAAACACAAACCCAGCCACAAACACCACTGTGGTCCACTGACATGGTCCGACCAACAGGGTGGGCCAGAGAGTGCAGAACAGATAGCACTAAGTGAATGGCCTGTACTATATGTGATGGAGTCAGTAACATGACTACAGGTGGCTGAATTCTTACTGGCTTTATAGAACACATGGCGTATAAGGTAAAAACAAGTTTTTGTGAACAACACGTGCTTTTAGTTCACTCACCTTCTTCATTTTTCTTTCTACTTTACCTGTGACTTTCTCCCTCACAGGTTTGGCTCATGCCCTAAAGCTTATCTTTCAACCTCAGCACTGCATCGCCGATGTGTTGCCACAGGGAGAAAAATGGAAACTGGCTGGATGTTTTTTTTTGGGGGGAAAGTTGAAACTTTGTTTAATCTTGTGCTTTTAGTGAACTTCTCTGCTAGTCAGCTGGGAGGAAACTCACTCTTGACGCTTAAATCCCTGTGACATTTGGGTTTGGTAGAGACCCCATCCTAAGCCTATTACAGACACACAAGCACACATGCACACACAAACACGTATAGAAACACACTGCACTGTCACTGGCATGCACACATCATGAATACTAAGCAGAAACTTAGTACCATATACTTAAACAAGGTGAGCCAGGGTGCAGAGCAACACACAAAGAGGTTATTCTTGGCATGGCACAGTAGTGTTTGGCATAAACCTGAGTCTGAAGCTCTGCATATATTTCTTAATACTCATCTGGACAGAGTAAGCCTTAGGTGTGTGCACAGGCACATCTATCGTACAGTTGTAATCCATTTTGTGGGTCTAGAATAGGATTTGTATACATGCGTATGCAGCTGCCTGCCTGTGCATGTGCAACAACTTTTTCATTAGCGTGTGTGTTTGTGTATGTAATTGGGTGGGTGAGCGGGTGTGGAGGATTGCTAGTCCCAGCAGCATGGAGAACACTGAGGTCCAGGCAGACCCTATGAGTCACAAAATAAATCCACTGAGAGCCATGCTGACATCTTTCTCCATCTCTCACTCTGTCATCTTCCCTTTCCCTTCTTCCTTCTGTGGCTGAAGGAGTGGGCTGTCCTCCAAACATGATGTTGACTCACACAGATCAACACAACATATTGTGTATCTGCTGCATGCATGCACAAGGATCTGCTTATTCAGTCAGTCTAATGAGCTGAGACTCCATCTTTCTATTTTGTCTACATTTAAATGTAACCCTGAAATTTTCCACTGTCGATTACATGCAAGTAAACAAGCATCAATATAATAAACGTTCAATTTGGCTAATTCACCAAAGGCCCCAATTCACATTTGCATTGTTGTTCTGAAATTAATGATAAAATTTTGGGAAGACAAAGTAGAAGATGAAGTAGAAAACCATTTGTAAATTGTTTAAAAGTATAAAGAAATATATGTATATTCTGATGTATTAACATGTGCAGTGAGACTGTGATAAAGCACGATCATAACATCCGATCACATTGATTTTACAGATTGAGTACAGTCAAAGCAAATGCCAACTATAGATTGCTCCTTCTGTTTTGTCAAGAATGGCTTTACTTACCTCAAGAGAATGTTTTTTCCAGTTATTACAACTCAGTGTACAGGAAAATAGTGAAGTGGTAAACTGACGTTGGCACTAACCAGGTTTTTGCATTTGATTAGGTTGCAAAATGTGGATGTAACTATAAATATTGCTAGACCACATGAGGACATCATGTGTGTGTTATGTTATACTGTATGGCTATCTATGAAGAAAAATACGCATTGCTTTTTCTACCAAAAGGCCCTTCACAGATTGAATGAGGCACCATGTTATCTTTTATAGTGACTGATGTTTTAGGTCAAATTGACCTAAGAGAGATCTAACTCCCTGTTTGATCTCTTATAAATAAAGTGCTGTAAAGCTCAAGCAACAAAATTCCAGACAGACCTATCTGGCACAACGCTGTGTAAAAAGTACTGTGGACATAAACAACTGGAATCTATTATATTGATTTAGGTTTTTACAGCTGTTGACTCAGTCCCCAGACATAAGTGTAACATAATTTTCTGAAGCAGACTTCTGAAACATGTACTAATTTTTGAGCTTTTAAACCCCTAGGTTTGTATTGCCAAGTCTAAAAGGTACACAACATAATACTGAGATGATAGGATATTACACTGTGTAAGCAACATTAAAAATGCACGGCTTCCACTCTTTGCTCCAGATGCTGATGTCTCACAGGTTTGCCTTTCTTCCCTGAATAGCCATGGGTTTGATGAGAAAGTGGATGAAACTCCACAAGTCCATGTGTGGCAGAGAGTGAAAGAGAAGGCCCCAGCTACAGAACAAAAGCATCTTTGTGAGTGATTGGAACCACATTTTCACCCTACGTTTTTTCTCTCTCTCCCCTCTAGCTGTTTAAAACCACTGAAACAATCAACGTCAAAAGTTTAAAATAATATTCTGTCACTGTCTCAGCAGATCCTCTCTCTCTGTGTTGGTGTGGCTCTGATTTCATTTCTTTACACTTCTCACATACCTTTACACATTACATACACACACCATCTCTTTTTTTCTGCCTCTGTCTTGGCTCTCACCCTCCCTCAATCTCTCCATTTCCTCTGCCAGCCCCTCCCACCCTGCTGTCGGCTGAGCTGATGCTTGGTTCGTTCTGGATGTGGCATCTCATGCAGTCTGGTCAGAAGTCTTGGAGCAGTGGAGCATCTCTCACCTAAGTCCTCCAGCACTGGCTAACACGAAGGCAACCTGTTCTTTCTCTGTTGGATCTCAGTGGAGTGGAAAGTCTCTCAGCCCTCAGAGGCCTAAGCCAAACAAAGAACAGGTCTACGTGCTGTGAGAAAGGTAGAACTGCTTTCAACATAGTAAAGCACGACACGATTTCCTTTTCGAGAACAACTTGTCCTTGGTACTGTACTGTATGTAGAAGAAATTTTAACTAATTCCCAGCCTTCTGGTTGTCTCAGAGTGTTGGGTTGTAAGACAGTTTAGCAAGATTTGTAACATTTACATCAAAAGACAGTGGATTTCTTAATATAATGCTGTACCTTGTTCCTTAACAGTTAAAATCCTGTCATTATTTAATTATATCACAGGGTAGCAACATTGATCAGCAACCAGTGAATGTTGAGAGAAAAATAAATCGGGTAATTTCTTTCAGATTGGCTTAAAGCAGTTTGACATTATGTGAGCAGCATTTTTAATAAGATTAATACCCAGTAATAAAGGGTCATTATGTGCCTGGACTCAGCAGTCAAAGGCAAAGTTTACTGAAGTATAAAGAGCATGAAGACGACTAGCCTGACACAAAGAAGTCAGTGACATTTTTTGCATTTTAATTTTAATATATTTTTTACAATTTAAACAAATACAATTTATTGTGTTTATTAATAAGCTTCAGAAGTCTTTGTTTTGGCAGTTTTTCTAAGCTTTGTACAGAGTTATGCAGGCTGTTCTCCCCGTTTCGAGATTTTGTGCTAAAGGAACCTGTTTCTGGCTCCAGGTACATACACTGTTTACTGTACATACACTGAGCTGTGAGTCCTATCGATCTTCACCTTAACTCTCAAAAAGAAGGCAGAGCAGCATATTTCCCAAAGTGTTGAGTTATATCTTTTTTTTCTGTTTGGGATCTAGGACAAATATAATCTGCTGCTGTGGCTTTTTCTGTTTGCACAAAGTGTCTGTGTGTAATTGAACGCTGATTTGATATCATTGTTGGAGGTGAGGAATGTGGAAGGACGCTGTAATATTTGTCTGCTCTGTGGACTCGATCCGGGTTGGTCCAAAGCCAATTAGAACCAGAACAAAGGAAGACAGCTCAGTGAAGCTACAAGGTGTGTAGTGGCTGCCACCTCTTTTGTGTCAAATGCATTTTAAAACCTTTCAGTGACCAATAAATAGAGTTTGATTAAATTTCCACTGAGGACCTGTGAATGACTAGTGTTTAATAATTATGTAAATACTAAGTAAGCAACAGAAATTAAAGCTACCAGACCTCACTGTAGAGAGCAGGTGGCGCGAATGGCGAATTCCGGTATGAGTCACTAAGGGAAATAAGAAGATAGAGAAAATAAGCTTTTCAGGAAGCTTGTGACAAGTACATTTCTTCATTCTCATTGTTCTGTTCTGGGATACTTTAAGGGGGTTTGATTCATGTACAAACACACAAGACATGATGTGGCCACAGTATAATGTCAACCATGTCCAGGATCTTTTGGGGCTTGCATTTGCTTTATTTATGGGGGTTGTCTGTTTTTATTACACTATAAATGTACAGTATAATTTTTAGTGGATGTGACAAAAATAAAATCAGAGAATTTCCTCATTGACACATGTAACACACTGTGATCCTGGGAATTAAATGAATTAAACACATATATTAATTTAACATTATTTAGAGAGGTCTAGTCCCAACTTGTGAAATATCCATCTTATAGATGACAAATTGGTAAGTTGTGCATGTGAAGCAGCAGCAGACTCCAATTCAAAATGTGATGATAAGAATTCATTTTGAAATGCAACTGGTTTCTTTTAGAAAGCTTGTTTGATTAACTGTAAAAACCCAGCGTGTCTGGATTTATTTTACAAACTAAAATTTAAAAAATAACTGCTAATAGCAACTGCTCTAACATTATTGTTGTTACCCACACAAACTCTGACCCTCTGAGACTGAGCCCCCACATGGTACAAATCCTGCAAATGCTTTGCTGTCAGAGCCTGCCTGTTTCAGCTGAGGGGTTGTACACACAAATTGAATAGGAGGTGATCAGGTTATTAGTAAAAATGGAACCTGTCTCAAAAGGCTTAGAAGGCTTTGCTGCTCTGAATTACATTTCACCCCTGCCACGCCTTCAAACATCAATCACAGACATCACACTCCTCAGCTACAGCCCCAGGTGTCAACAATGAATGAGCAGACCAGACCTGTCAATCACATGCGGCATTTTCGTGCATCATGTTTGACTGAAAAAGATAATTAATTATCTTGTATTATTGTTATTGCACCCTATTGTTTTTAATAATTATAAGTCAAAATTTCTGCCTGTTTGAATGTTTTTGCAAAGATAAAAAAATACTAAATAGGTACAATTGTAAAACAATTGTAAAATATGTAGGTGGTGTTTTCCTATACATCTGAATTTGTCCTCGTCTATTTTATGTATCTCTTCGCCTAGCTATTCATCATTATTGGATAACGATAATCAAAATGCTTAACACAACATCTTTCACGACCCCTGGCATTATTTTTTAAGATGGCCACGTCTGTCACATCATGCAAAACTGACAACATAAGGCCTTACTGTTTGAAAGAGAGACAACCGCAAGTGAGAGAAAGCGCGAGAAAATCTAAAAAGTCAGTACATTTATGTCTTTGACATGACTTTCTGGAGATCAGGAAAAAAGTGAGAATAAACTCCACTGACTTCACAGAGTATTACGGTATAAAGCCAAGGGTTCTTAATCCCCGATGAAAGCGAGAATAAGTTAGTGCTTTGTCTGGTTCGGGTTAAGGTGTAATTATATGACAGTATAGTTCAGTCCAGCTAGTTTCTTGCCTGAAGGAAGCACAATCACTGCTGCCTGTAGTTTCCTGTCCAATAGCGGCAGCAGTGAAGTCTGAGACAAGTTCACTGGGAGCAGAGAGAGAGGCGAGACCGAGTGCACAGGACCGAGGAGTTTAAACAAGTCTGGGAAGGTGGTGTACTTGTACTTTGTTTGCAGAAGAACCCTTCAGGTCGGCGCAGGAGAGAGAGCCTGCAGAGATTCTCAACCTTCCCAACATCTGGTCTGCTGGAGGACGGGGCGAACCGGAGAGAGAAACTTTGGAGGCGGAGAGAAAACTATCTCGGCTGAAAATGCATTGAATTGGGAGTGTGGGGTACCCACATGAGCCCAAGCGGAGTTTGGCGGTCGTGTAAAGTGTCAAGAGTGGAGTCAAAGAGGTCGAGAAAGGTTTTGGAGGGCGAGAAGTCCACCTGGAGCGGTCAGAGGATGAATTAGCCCAAGGCTCGGCTGCACAGAGTCTCAGCCACACGCAAGGTAAGAAGTTGTTTTCCCCGGGCTGTTGTTGTAATAAAAAGGTCGTTGTTTGGCGTAGAAATCCAGGCACCAAAATGATCCCCGTACCAGGGCTGAGCTCGGTCTGAGCGTGCAGGGACTCGTTCGGGAAAACTGTGAGCAAACCTGCAATAAAGGTAAACAGAATACGCCCGTTATTAGCTGACAGTAACAGGATGACTGGCTTCTACATTTTAGCACAAATTTGCTTCAAAAAGTAGACATTGTTGCTTCACAACCCAGGGCACAAGTAGCTCGGCCCACATATTTAAGTTGGAACTATGGCGTTAGATTTGAACTTGCGGTGCGTCTTCACGTTTTCCGAAACTTCACAAAACTTTCTAAACTATAAGCCCGTGTCTTGATTTAATGGCGAAGAAATGGTTATTTACCAAACACCAACTCGTTAAAACGTCGCTCATCCGTCATTTTTATAATAACCATTGAAGCTATATTTTCCAAAGTTTAGAGGGGGCAGCGCGATCGCTGCGAGCCACGGGAGCGCGCAAACAGCTGTCCAGCTTTTGCAGGATAGGCGCGCGCCACATGCACGTTTGCACGTGACCCATTTAGGATAAAGTACTTGTACATTAATATTTCCGGTGCTTCTTTGTGATTTTCTGCTCGAAATGTCTATCAGGTAAAACACACCTGTCGCACGATTTTAGGTACTTCACATGAAGTCTTGTGCCAAAAGTCAAAGCCTTTAGGCTAAGTATTAAAGATTCCTGTTTTATTGATATACATATGTACGTATTAAATACTATGATACAATCCAATAATATAATCCAATATTTAAAATACTAGATGTTGTCAATAGCTTTCCTATAACTACACATGAAGTCTAAAAGTCTAAAGTTGATTCAAATGTTGATTCAAAAAGTTTTTATATTCACATTTTCTTGTAAGTAAATAAGGGAAATCAGGCTTTGAAAAGCTCTGTAAATATGTACCAGGTTTATGCAGCTCTAATTCTTCTAAAAACAAAAGCTAGTTTGTGGGTTTCATCTGTTTATTCATTTTTTGTGGGTTTTTAATGAATTGACTTTTTTCCTCTAGTTTTGTCTTTTTTACCGTCAGTAGGCTATTCAGTGTGGAAATGTCTTATCTTGATTTGTTCCACTAAATCATTTTAGCATTTCAGAAGTTTTAAACACAAATAAATGCTGCCGTCATTATTATTTGCACAACATAAGGTAAAGTTTAAGCATTAAAAGTAGCCTGTGATTAGGAATTTCTGTTGTTGTTTCATGCACGAAGCCGGCCAGTCTGCCTCTCAACTGATTTTAGAATCGCTAAAAGGGATTCGTGCTGGTTCAAGTTGTGACTGATTGGGATTCCGCCTATGATAAAGTATGGCCTGTTGACATGTTGCTAAGTTTGAAAGACAATAAGAAATCGTTCCTGTGACCAATGCAATCATCTCTGTAATAGTATTGTGGCTCCTCTCTATGCCTAAGGCCCTTACTCCTCCTCGCCTAAGAGCCAGGCCTACACCCATGGATGAGGAGAGGAGTGCCCCTGCCATCTCTCCAGAGCCACCTGATGATGAGGACCCCAGTCTATCAGCTCCTCAACCAAATTCACACACAAGCGCCACCACAGAGAGGGCAAACAGCTGCCCCGAACCAACTCCCTTTCCTAGTGAGGGTAAGAAAGAGGCTGCAGCAGGAAAACATACAAATACGCAAAACTGCTCTGCTGGCTGCAGTGTGTAATTGTGTGTGTGACTGTGTGTTAGCAAAAGAGACTAAAAGAGTCTGAACAAATTGTTAAGTGATTGGTCTGATCATGTTTTGGCTAATGTTAAATGACTGACACCAAGTTATTTTTTTTACTTTGTTGTTTTTGGTGTTTGTGTGCGTATGCCTCTATATAAGTGCAGTTGTCTCAATTTATTATGAAAAAGGAGCTACTGGATTTGTCTGAAGATATCCTTTATGATGTGAGATTGGTCTATGTGGGGGGCGATTTGTGGATTAAGAACCAACTCAGCTGTGTTGTGCTGTGGAACACATGGGGCTCCTGAGAATTTGGGAATGAACCCCATGACCCCTTCCATTTGTGTGATTGGCCATTGTAAGGGCTGCCTGACACCCGGGTGGGATCAGGAGAACATGGACCTACTCAGTGCCTGAATGACTCATCCAGAATCAGTCAAAATTCTTTCCCTCAAGCTTCACTGACAAAACAGCAGCACCAACTGTAGATCAGAGCTCAGGTCCTATGGGGTAATTAGGGTAGGTGTGGTTACCAGTTAGGGAAGTGTGCAGACAGTTAAGTGGCTTGTTGCCACGGGGCACTGCCACAAAAATCTTAGATGGTCGATGGAGTTATTTTATTTTTTTGTTTAGTTTTTAAAGGCAAGTCTAAACGCAGTCTGTTATGATTACAACATTAAATGTTCAAAAATCTAAAATGCACACATGCACATCTCTGTTCTCTGTTACACTGGGGTTTGCCATCTGATTGTAAGTACACATTTAATGATAATACCTCGGTGAAGAGTTTTAGGTTATTAAAAAGTAGGTTTGTGCCTGAACATGTTCTCGTGGCTGTGCTGACTGTACCTGTGCACGCTCCTCAGGAAGCCAACACAAAGTATTACTGTGGCTTCTCTCACTAAAGTTAGACGGCTTGTCTTGCTGACTTGCCTAATATACTGTGCAGTATTTTTGTACGGGTGTGTTAAGGTAGTTGAGCCAGGGTGGGCAGAAGACGATTGCCCAGCCTACCACTGAGGGCAACAAGGTCCTGCTTTCAAGGCTCTACTTCATTCCCCACCTATTCCTCAGCCTCCCGAGGGCAGAGCTTTGGGACAAAACAAGAGGCACATACTGTAGATCTAACTTAGGCTTTAATTTTTCATATGGCTGCACTGTTAAAAGCTGATCACAAGATGTAAGGTTTTAGACCTACCTGCTGTTTATGGGAACATCACCCTCGAACTACTGCTTTGCGACAGAACCAGGAGCAAATAAAATCTTTCATATTATCAAAGAAAAATGGTAGAAATACAAGAGTGAATCAACCCATGTGTTGGTTTTATTTATGCCATTCTTCCAGTAACTTAAAACTTGCATAAAGCTAGCAAGCTTTGAAAAATATAAATTTAAAATATTCTAACTGCTGGAAAGAGATGTTATTAGACAATAGACCTATTTTGACAAATATAGGGTGGTTTGCACCAGACTTTGCCCTGAGATGACACTAGGCCTAAGACCACTAGCACTTTAGGCTCTGAGAAGGTTTTACTGTGAAATCTTCTTAGTTTAATAATACAGTTACAATGCAAATCACTCTGTGTGCAGTTCAAGGCCAAACATTTCACAGTTGCATGTTTCATAAAACCTCTCTGTGC